>NC_139146.1:101229262-101544928 GCF_964270905.1 Leucopleurus acutus | reverse complement strand
TAAAATCAGAGATTGAAATTAGCACAGATACTGTTCCATAAGCCAAATATGTAATAGACAAGAGCTACTCCTTGCTCAACGAAGTGGACTCAACACCCCATATTAAACGACTAAGAATATACCTGACTAGTAAGAATCTTAAAACCTATGGATTTATATGTCTCCGAAAGAGAATCAAGCGTGTGTACAG
This sequence comes from Leucopleurus acutus, assembly GCF_964270905.1. Classification (NCBI taxonomy): domain Eukaryota; kingdom Metazoa; phylum Chordata; class Mammalia; order Artiodactyla; family Delphinidae; genus Leucopleurus; species Leucopleurus acutus. Next base: position 101,544,738 of record NC_139146.1, on the reverse strand, counting down.
TGTCATAAACGCAGCAGTGATAGCATTGGTGAGGTTCGGTTAGCAAATGCAGACTCTTTGAAGTCATATTGCATGGTACCCATTCCATGGGTCTCAACTCTCCAGGTTTAAGGGATTCTTCCTTCAGCTAAAACATGCATGTGGAACCCAGAGTATGATCCACCGTGTGATCGGGAAACGTGTTCAAATGTGTCTCAGTTTTCGTCCCCTGGTACTCGGGTGCAACATTCCAGATGCTTTACTAACACTCTCCCCACTTGGAGAGTCAGTGCCTTTAACCTCCTGTTTGGCCCAGTTTGCAATTTCTTCGGAAGATGAACAGGAATAAGGAGAAGCAATGGGAGACTATCTGTAGGTGTCTGGACGGGCAAATTTAACTCTCATTTCCCACCAGGAAGATAAATGAACCAAAGGCTCCGTGTGCCATGCTGGAACTAGATTAGGGCCTGAGGAGATCCTGCGGTGTTGCGGCCAGCTCACAAGAAAGCGAGTTGAAGAAAGGAGCTCAGGGACACTGTAATTCAGAAACCTGCGGAGTTATAAATGACAGCTATCATCCAAAATTATACTGAAGTAAGGCTGCGAAGAGGACTTGAATGCGGGGCAGAATTGCTGGAAACTGATTTCAGAACGTACACGGGAGTAGCTCTTAAAGCATAGGAAAAGAGACAGAACTTGGAAAATAATGCACTTGGCAAAAAAGGGCATATGTGTTTTATCCAGAGCTCTCATAACTGAGGGGAGGAGATTCCCAGCAGGCTCCAAGTGCCACCTGAGGGCTCACATTGCCAAGGCAACGTGAGCATGCCAGGCAGGAGTTACCTCACAGCAGAGGTCCCACCTCACAGAAGGGTGAGAAACCCAGCCAACATCAGACTCTCACCAGAGGGCCCACATCACCAAGGGGATGGGAACCAGGCAGGAGTGTCTTCACATCAGTGGGGCCACATCATCGAAAGCTGAGGTACTCAGCACATGTGTCCTCAAACCAGAGGACCCACATCACCAAGGACCTCGGAGTGAGGCAGGCAGGAGTAGCCTCACAACACTGGGCACATAGAATAAAAAAGTGAGGAATCCAGCAGTTGGAACCTCCCAGCAGGCGGCCCAGAGCACCGAGGCTATGGGATCCAGGCCACAGTGAACTCACAGAACAGGGCCCATGTCATGAAACTGAGCAACCCAGCCATTGGAACCTCAGAGCAGGAGGCCCACATCCCCATGGGGATGGAATTCTGGTAGGAGTGTCCTCGCACCACTGAGAACGTATCAGAAAATTTTGGGCGACCAGCAGTTAGGGCCTGACGCCAGAGGACCCTCATCACCAAGGGAAGGAGGCTCCCAGCAGGCTCCAACTGCCACCAGAGGGCTGACGTCGCCAAGGCGATGTGTGCCAACCAGGCACGAATGACCTCACAGCAGAGGGCCCACCTCACAGAAGGGTGAGGAACACAGCCAGGATCAGACTCTCACCAGAGGGCCCACATCACCAAGGGGATGGGAACCAGGCAGGAGTGTCCCCACACCAGTGGGACAACATCATCGAAAGGTGAGGATCCCAGCACATGTGTCCTCAAACCAGAGGAACCACATCACCAAGGGGTTCGGAATGAGGCTGGCAGGACTGGCCTCACAACACAGGGTCCATAGAATATAAAAGTTGAGGAATCCAGCAGTTGGAACCTCCCAGCAAGTGGCCCAGAGCACCGAGGCTATGGGATCCAGGCCGCAGTGAACTCACAGCAGAGGGCCCACATCATGAACCTGTGAGCAGCCCAGCTGTTGGGACCTCAGAACAGAAGGCCCACATCCCCACTGGGATGGGAACCTGGCAGGAGTGGCTTTGCACCACTTAGCACATATCAGAAAATGTTAGGAGCCCAGCAGTTAGGGCCTGATGCCAGGGGGCCCTCATAACTGAGGGGAGGAGACTCCCAGCAGGTTCCAACTGCCAACAGAGGGACCACGTCTACAAGGTGGCATGCGCCAGCCAGGCAGTAGTGACCTCACAGCAGAGGGCCTATCTCACAGAAGGGTGAGGAACCGAGGCAGGATGAGACTCTCACCAGAGGGCCCACAACACCAAGGGGATGGGAACCAGTCAGGACTGTCCTCCCACCAGTGGGGCCACATCATCGAAAGGTGAGGAACCCAGCACATGTGGCCTCATATCAGAGGACATACATCACAAAGGGGATGGGAGTGAGGCAGGTAGGAGTAGCCTAAAAACAGAGGGCCCAAAGAATAAAAAAAGTGAGGAATCCAGCATTTGGAACCTCCCAGCAGGCGGCCGAGAGCACAGAAGCTATGGGATGCAGGCAGGAGTTAACTAACACCAGAGAGCCCACATCATGAAACTGTGAGCAACCCAGGCATTGGGACCTCAGAGCAGAAAGCCCACATCCCCATGGGGATGGGAACCTGACAGGAGTGTCCTGGCATCACTGGGCTCACATCAGAAAACGTGGGGAGCCCAGCAGTTAGAGCCTGATGCTAGAGGGCCGTCATCACCGAGGGCAGGAGGCTCCCAGCAGGTTCCATGTGCCAACAGAGGGCCCACGTCGCCAAGGTGATGTGTGCAAGTCAGGCAGGATTGACCTCACAGCAGAGGGCCTACCTCACAGAAGAGTGAGGAACCCAGCCAGGATAAGACTGTCACCAGAAGGCCCACATCACCAAGGGGATGGGAACCAGACAGGAGTGTCCTCACACCAGTGGGGCCACATCATTGAAAGTTGCCTAACCCAGCACATGTGGCCTCAAACCAGAAGACCCACATCACGAAGGGGTTGCGAGTGAGGCAGGCAGGAGGAGCATCACAACACAGGACCCATAGAATACAAAAGTTGAGGAATCGAGCAGTTGGAACCTCCCAGCAGGCAGCCAAGACCACAGAGGCTATGGGATCCAGGCCACAGTGAACTAACACCAGAGAGCCCACATCATGAAACTGTGATCAACCCAGCCGTTGGAACCTCAGAGCAGAAGGCCCACATCCCCATGGGGATGGGAACCTAAGAGGAGTGCTTGAGCAACACTGGGCTCACTAAGAAAAGTTGGGGAGCCCAGCAGTTAGGGCCTGACGTCAGAGGGCCCTCATCACAGAGCTGAGGAGGCTCCCAGCAGGGTCCAATTGCCACCAGAGGGCTCATGTCAACAAGGCGAGGTGAGCAACCCAGGCAAGAGTTACCTGATAGTAGAGGGCCCACCTCACAGATGGGTGAGGAACCCAGCCAGGATCAGACTCTCACCAGAGGGCCCACATCACAAAGGGGATGGGACCCAGTCAGGATTATCCTCACACCAGTGGGGCCTCATCATCTTAAGGTGAGGAACCCAGCACATGTGTCCTCAAACCAGAGGACCCACATCACCAAGGGCCTTGGAGTGAGGCAGGCAGGAGTAGCCTCACAACACAGGGCACATAATATAAAAAAACGTGAGGATTCCAGCATTTAGACCTTCCAGCAGGCGGCCCAGAACACCGAGGCTATGGGATCCAGGCCACAGTGAACTCACAGCAGAGGGCCCACATCACAAAACTGTGAGCAACCCAGGAGTTGAGACCTCAGCGCAGAAGGACCACATCCCCATGGGAATGGGAACCTGGCTGGAGTGTCCTCGCACCACTGGGCGCACATCAGAAAATGTGGGGAGCCCACCATTTAGGGCCTGACGCCAGAGGGCCGTCATCACCGAGAGGAGGAGGCGCCCTGCACGCTCCAACTGCCACCAGAGGGCTCACGTCTCCAAGGTGACGTGTGCCAGCCAGGCAGGAGTGACCTCACAGCAGAGGGCCTACCTCACAGAACGTTGAGGAACCCAGCCAGGATTAGACTCTCGCCAGAGGGCCCACCTCACCAAGGGGATGGGAACCAGGCAGGAGTGTCCTCACACGAGTGGGGTCACATCATCGAAAGGAGGAACGCAGCACATGTGGCCTCAAGCCATAGGACAGTCATCACCAAGGGGCTGGCAGTGAGGCAGGCAGGAGGAGCCTCACAACAGAGGGCACATAGAATAAAAAAGTTGAGGAATCCAGCAGTTGGAACCTCCCAGCAGGCGGCTCAGAGCACCGATGATAAGGGATCCTTGCCGGAGTGAACTCACAGCAGAGGGCCCACATCTTGGTACTGTGAGCAAGCCAGCCGTTTTGACCTCAGAGCAGAAGGCCCATATCGCCATGGGGATGGGAACCTGGCAAGAGTGTCCTCACTCACTTGGCGCACATCAGAAAATGTGGGGAGCCCAGCAGTTATGGCCTAAGGCAAGAGGGCCCTCATCACCGAGGGGAGGAGGATCCCAGCACACTCCAACTGCCACCAGAGGGCCCACGTCGCCAAGGTGACGTGTGCCAGACAGGCATGACTGACCTCACAGCAGAGGGCCCACCTCACAGAAGGGTGAGGAACCCAGCCAGGATCAGACTCTCACCTGAGGGCCCACATCAGCAAGGGGATGGGAACCAGTCAGGACTGTCTTCCCTCCAGTGGGGTCACATCATCGAAAGGTGCGGAACCCAGCACATGTGGCCTCAAATCAGAGGACACATATCACAAAGGGAATGGGAGTGAGGCAGGCAGGAGTAGCCTAAAAACAGAGGGCCCAAAGAATAAGAAAGGTGAGGAATCCAGCAGTTGGAACCTCCCAGCAGGCGGCCCAGAGCACAGAAGCTATGGGATGCAGGCAGGAGTGAACTAACAGCAGAGAGCCCACATCATGAAACTGTGAGCAACCCAGGCTTTGGGACCTCAGAGCAGAAGGCCCACACCCCAATGGGGATGTGAACCTGGCTGGAGTGTCCTCGCACCACTGGGCGCACATCACAAAATGTGGGGAGCCCAGCAGTTAGGGCCTGACGCCAGAGGGCCCTCATCACCGAGGAGAGGAGGCTCCCAGCAGGCTCCAAGTGCCACCAGAGGGCTCATGTCCACAAGGCGAGGTGAGCAAGCCAGGCAGGAGTGACCTCACAGCAGACGGCCCACCTCACAGATGGGTGAGGAACCCAGCCAGGATCAGACTCTCAACAGAGGGCCCACATCACCAAGGGGATGTGAACCAGGCAGGAGTCTCCTAAGACCATTGGTCCCACATCATCGAAAGGTGAGGAACCCAGCACATGTGGCCTCAAACCAGACGACACACATCACGAAGGGGCTGGGAGTGAGGCAGGCAGGAGGATCCTCACAACAGAGGGCCCAAAAAATTAAAAAAGTGAGGAACCCAGCAGTTGGAACCTCCCAGCAGGCGGCCAAGAGCACAGAGGCTATGGGATCCAGGCCTCTGTGAACACCAGAGAGCCCACATCATGAAAATGTGAACAACCCAGCCGTTGGGACCTCAGAGCAGAAGGCCCACATCTCCATGGAGATGGGATCCTAAGAGGAGTGCCAAAGCATCACTGGGCTCCCTAAGAAAAGTTGGTGAGCCCAGCAGTTAGGGCCTGACGCAAGAGGGCCCTCATCACCGGGGGGAGGAGATTCCCAGCACGCTCCAACTGCCACCACACGGCTGACTTCACCAAGGCAATGTGTGCCAGCCATGCAGGAGTGACCTATCAGCAGAGGGTCTCCCTCACAGGTGGGTGAGGAACAAAGCCAGGAACAGACTCTCACCAGGGGGTCCACATAACCACGTGGATGAGAACCAGGCAGGAGTGTCCTCACACTAGTGGGGCCACATCATCGAAAGGTGAGGAACCCAGAAAAGGTGGCCACAAACCAGAGGACCCACATCACCAAGGGGTTGAGAGTGAGGTAGGTGTCTGGACGGGCATATTTAACACTCATTTCCCACCAGGAAGAGAAATTAACCAAAGGCTCAGCGTGCCCTGCCAGAAGCAGATTAGGGCCTGAAGCAGTCTTGCGGGTTTGCGGCCAGCTCACAAGAAAGCGAGTTGAAGAAAGGAGCTCAGGGGCCCTGTAATTCACAAACCTGGAGAGTTATAAATGACAGATAACGTCCAAAAATATATTGAAGTAAGGCTGCGAAGAGGACTTGAAAGCAGGGCAGAATTTCAGGAAACCGATTTCAGGAGGTAGACTGGATTTGCATTTAAAGCATAGGAAAAGAGACAGAACATCGACAATGATGCACTTGGCCAAAAAGGGCGTATGCGTTTTTTCCTGAATATATTCAGGAAAAAACGCATACGCCCTTTTTGGCCAACCAAGCAAGCTTGCAAAGGAAATCTGCACTACAATGAAGTCTCACTGCCCCCCGGTCAAAAGGGCCATCTGAAAAAAGTGTAAAATCCAGAAAGGCAGGACAGGCCATGGAGGACTGGGAGCCTTGTTATGCTGATGGGCGGGATGTAAATTGCCAGCAGCCACTCTGGAGAAGTGTATGGTGTTTCCTGAAACATCCAAAAAACAAAGCAACAGAGCCTAGGGCACTTCCACTTATGGTCCTATAGCTTAGGGAAATTGAAATCAAAAAGACACAGCCACCCCAAAGTTTGGGACGGCTCTGTTTACAAGAACCTCGTTTACGGTACAAGTTCAATATCACAGAAAGCGAAAAATGGATAAAGAAGTTGTGGTACTTACGTACAATGCAATATCACTCAGCAATGAAATCTATGTCATCAGGCCCGTAGCAGCATAATGAGTGGATTCAGGTACGATGATTCTAAGTGAAATAAGTCACACAGAAAAAGAAACATCATAAGATATCACTACTACACGGAATGTAAACTTGGCTACACATGAACTGAATTACAAAACAGAACAGGGTGTCAAATGTAGAAAACCAACTTATGATTGCTTAAGGGGAAAGGTGAGTTGGGGTGCTGCATAAAACCAGAGATTGAAATTAGCACAGATACCGTTCCATAAGCCAAATATGTAATAGACAAGAGCTACTCCTTGCTCAACGAAGTGGACTCAACACCCCATATTAAATGCCTAACAATATACCTGACTAGTAAGAATCTTAAAACCTATGGATTTATATGTCTCCGAAAGAGAATCAAGCGTGTGTACAGCGGCATAAACGCAGCAGTGATAGGATTGGTGAGGTTCGGTGAGCAAATGCAGACCCTTTGAAGTCATATTGCATGGTACCCATTCCATGGGTCTCAACTCTCCATGTTTAAGGGATTCTTCCTTCAGCTAAAACATTCATGTGGAACCCAGAGTATGATCCACCGTGTGATCGGGAAACGTGTTCAAATGTGTCTCAGTTTTCGTCCCCTGGTACTCGGGTGCAACATTCCAGACGCTTTACTAACACTCTCCCCACTTGGAGATCAGTGCCTTTAACCTCCTGTTTGGCCCAGTTTGCAATTTCTGTGGAAAATGAACAGGAATAGGGAGAACCAATGAGAGACTAGGTGGAGGTGTCTGGACGGGCAAATTTAACTCTCATTTCCCACCAGGAAGAGGAATTAACCAAAGGCTCAGCATGCCGTGCCGGAACCAAACTAGGGCCTGAAGCAATCCTGCGGTGTTGCGGCCAGCTCACAAGAAAGCGAGTTGAAGAAAGGAGCTCAGGGGCACTGTAATTCACAAACCTGCAGAGTTATAAATGACAGCTATCTTTCAAAAATATATTGAAGTAAGGCGGCCAATAGTACTTGAAAGCGGGGCAGAATTGCAGGAAACCGATTTCAGGAGGTACACTGGAATTACATGTAAAGCATAGGAAAAGAGGCAGAACGTCCACAATGATGCACTTGGCCAAAAAGGGCGTATGCGTTTTTTCCTGAATATATTCAGGAAAAAACGCATACGCCCTTTTTGGCCAACCAAGCAAGCTTGCAAAGGAAATCTGCACTACAATGAAGTCTCACTGCCCCCCGGTCAAAAGGGCCATCTGAAAAAAGTGTAAAATCCAGAAAGGCAGGACAGGCCATGGAGAACAGGGAGCCTTGTTATGCTGATGGGCGGGATGTAAATTGCCAACAGCCACTCTGGAGAAGTGTATGGTGTTTCCTGAAACATCCAAAAAACCAAGCAACAGAGCCTAGGGCATTTCCACTTATGGTCGTATAGCTTAGGGAAATAATAATCAAAAAGACACAGCCTCCCCAAAGTTTGGGATGGCTCTGTTTACAAGAACCTCGTTTACGGTACAGGTTCAATATCGCAGAAAGCGAAAAATGGATAAAGAAATTGTGGTACTTACGTACAATGCAATATCACTCAGCAAAGAAATCTATGTCATCAGGCCCGTGACAGCATAATGAGTGGATTCAGGTATGATGATTCTAAGAGAAATAAGTCACACAGAAAAAGAAACATCATAAGATATCACTACTACACGGAATGTAAACTTGGCTACACAGGAACTGAATTACAAAACAGAACAGGGTGTCAAATGTAGAAAACCAACTTATGCTTGCTTAAGGGGAAAGGTGAGTTGGGGTGCGGCATAAAATCAGAGATTGAAATTAGCACAGATACTGTTCCATAAGCCAAATATGTAATAGACAAGAGCTACTCCTTGCTCAACGAAGTGGACTCAACACCCCATATTAAACGACTAAGAATATACCTGACTAGTAAGAATCTTAAAACCTATGGATTTATATGTCTCCAAAAGAGAATCAAGCGTGTGTACAGTGTCATAAACGCAGCAGTGATAGGATTGGTGAGGTTCGGTTAGCAAATGTAGACTCTTTGAAGTCATATTGCATGGTACCCATTCCATGGGTCTCAACTCTCCAGGTTTAAGGGATTCTTCCTTCAGCTAAAACATGCATGTGGAACCCAGAGTATGATCCACCGTGTGATCGGGAAACGTGTTCAAATGTGTCTCAGTTTTCGTCCCCTGGTACTCGGGTGCAACATTCCAGACGCTTTACTAACACTCTCCCCACTTGGAGAGTCAGTGCCTTTAACCTCCTGTTTGGCCCAGTTTGCAATTTCTTCGGAAGATGAACAGGAATAAGGAGAAGCAATGGGAGACTATCTGTAGGTGTCTGGACGGGCAAATTTAACTCTCATTTCCCACCAGGAAGATAAATGAACCAAAGGCTCCGTGTGCCATGCTGGAACTAGATTAGGGCCTGAGGAGATCCTGCGGTGTTGCGGCCAGCTCACAAGAAAGCGAGTTGAAGAAAGGAGCTCAGGGACACTGTAATTCAGAAACCTGCGGAGTTATAAATGACAGCTATCATCCAAAATTATACTGAAGTAAGGCTGCGAAGAGGACTTGAATGCGGGGCAGAATTGCTGGAAACTGATTTCAGAACGTACACGGGAGTAGCTCTTAAAGCATAGGAAAAGAGACAGAACTTGGAAAATAATGCACTTGGCAAAAAAGGGCATATGTGTTTTATCCAGAGCTCTCATAACTGAGGGGAGGAGATTCCCAGCAGGCTCCAAGTGCCACCTGAGGGCTCACATTGCCAAGGCAACGTGAGCATGCCAGGCAGGAGTTACCTCACAGCAGAGGTCCCACCTCACAGAAGGGTGAGAAACCCAGCCAACATCAGACTCTCACCAGAGGGCCCACATCACCAAGGGGATGGGAACCAGGCAGGAGTGTCTTCACATCAGTGGGGCCACATCATCGAAAGCTGAGGTACTCAGCACATGTGTCCTCAAACCAGAGGACCCACATCACCAAGGACCTCGGAGTGAGGCAGGCAGGAGTAGCCTCACAACACTGGGCACATAGAATAAAAAAGTGAGGAATCCAGCAGTTGGAACCTCCCAGCAGGCGGCCCAGAGCACCGAGGCTATGGGATCCAGGCCACAGTGAACTCACAGAACAGGGCCCATGTCATGAAACTGAGCAACCCAGCCATTGGGACCTCAGAGCAGGAGGCCCACATCCCCATGGGGATGGAATTCTGGTAGGAGTGTCCTCGCACCACTGAGAACGTATCAGAAAATTTTGGGCGACCAGCAGTTAGGGCCTGACGCCAGAGGACCCTCATCACCAAGGGAAGGAGGCTCCCAGCAGGCTCCAACTGCCACCAGAGGGCTGACGTCGCCAAGGCGATGTGTGCCAACCAGGCACGAATGACCTCACAGCAGAGGGCCCACCTCACAGAAGGGTGAGGAACACAGCCAGGATCAGACTCTCACCAGAGGGCCCACATCACCCAGGGGATGGGAACCAGGCAGGAGTGTCCCCACACCAGTGGGACAACATCATCGAAAGGTGAGGATCCCAGCACATGTGTCCTCAAACCAGAGGAACCACATCACCAAGGGGTTCGGAATGAGGCTGGCAGGACTGGCCTCACAACACAGGGTCCATAGAATATAAAAGTTGAGGAATCCAGCAGTTGGAACCTCCCAGCAAGTGGCCCAGAGCACCGAGGCTATGGGATCCAGGCCGCAGTGAACTCACAGCAGAGGGCCCACATCATGAACCTGTGAGCAGCCCAGCTGTTGGGACCTCAGAACAGAAGGCCCACATCCCCACTGGGATGGGAACCTGGCAGGAGTGGCTTTGCACCACTTAGCACATATCAGAAAATGTTAGGAGCCCAGCAGTTAGGGCCTGATGCCAGGGGGCCCTCATAACTGAGGGGAGGAGACTCCCAGCAGGTTCCAACTGCCAACAGAGGGACCACGTCTACAAGGTGGCATGCGCCAGCCAGGCAGTAGTGACCTCACAGCAGAGGGCCTATCTCACAGAAGGGTGAGGAACCGAGGCAGGATGAGACTCTCACCAGAGGGCCCACAACACCAAGGGGATGGGAACCAGTCAGGACTGTCCTCCCACCAGTGGGGCCACATCATCGAAAGGTGAGGAACCCAGCACATGTGGCCTCATATCAGAGGACATACATCACAAAGGGGATGGGAGTGAGGCAGGTAGGAGTAGCCTAAAAACAGAGGGCCCAAAGAATAAAAAAAGTGAGGAATCCAGCATTTGGAACCTCCCAGCAGGCGGCCGAGAGCACAGAAGCTATGGGATGCAGGCAGGAGTTAACTAACACCAGAGAGCCCACATCATGAAACTGTGAGCAACCCAGGCATTGGGACCTCAGAGCAGAAAGCCCACATCCCCATGGGGATGGGAACCTGACAGGAGTGTCCTGGCATCACTGGGCTCACATCAGAAAACGTGGGGAGCCCAGCAGTTAGAGCCTGATGCTAGAGGGCCGTCATCACCGAGGGCAGGAGGCTCCCAGCAGGTTCCATGTGCCAACAGAGGGCCCACGTCGCCAAGGTGATGTGTGCAAGTCAGGCAGGATTGACCTCACAGCAGAGGGCCTACCTCACAGAAGAGTGAGGAACCCAGCCAGGATAAGACTGTCACCAGAAGGCCCACATCACCAAGGGGATGGGAACCAGACAGGAGTGTCCTCACACCAGTGGGGCCACATCATTGAAAGTTGCCTAACCCAGCACATGTGGCCTCAAACCAGAAGACCCACATCACGAAGGGGTTGCGAGTGAGGCAGGCAGGAGGAGCATCACAACACAGGACCCATAGAATACAAAAGTTGAGGAATCGAGCATTTGGAACCTCCCAGCAGGCAGCCAAGACCACAGAGGCTATGGGATCCAGGCCACAGTGAACTAACACCAGAGAGCCCACATCATGAAATTGTGATCAACCCAGCCGTTGGAACCTCAGAGCAGAAGGCCCACATCCCCATGGGGATGGGAACCTAAGAGGAGTGCTTGAGCAACACTGGGCTCACTAAGAAAAGTTGGGGAGCCCAGCAGTTAGGGCCTGACGTCAGAGGGCCCTCATCACAGAGCTGAGGAGGCTCCCAGCAGGGTCCAATTGCCACCAGAGGGCTCATGTCAACAAGGCGAGGTGAGAAACCCAGGCAAGAGTTACCTGATAGTAGAGGGCCCACCTCACAGATGGGTGAGGAACCCAGCCAGGATCAGACTCTCACCAGAGGGCCCACATCACAAAGGGGATGGGACCCAGTCAGGATTATCCTCACACCAGTGGGGCCTCATCATCTTAAGGTGAGGAACCCAGCACATGTGTCCTCAAACCAGAGGACCCACATCACCAAGGGCCTTGGAGTGAGGCAGGCAGGAGTAGCCTCACAACACAGGGCACATAATATAAAAAACGTGAGGATTCCAGCATTTAGACCTTCCAGCAGGCGGCCCAGAACACCGAGGCTATGGGATCCAGGCCACAGTGAACTCACAGCAGAGGGCCCACATCACAAAACTGTGAGCAACCCAGGAGTTGAGACCTCAGCGCAGAAGGACCACATCCCCATGGGAATGGGAACCTGGCTGGAGTGTCCTCGCACCACTGGGCACACATCAGAAAATGTGGGGAGCCCACCATTTAGGGCCTGACGCCAGAGGGCCGTCATCACCGAGAGGAGGAGGCGCCCTGCATGCTCCAACTGCCACCAGAGGGCTCACGTCTCCAAGGTGACGTGTGCCAGCCAGGCAGGAGTGACCTCACAGCAGAGGGCCTACCTCACAGAACGTTGAGGAACCCAGCCAGGATTAGACTCTCGCCAGAGGGCCCACCTCACCAAGGGGATGGGAACCAGGCAGGAGTGTCCTCACACGAGTGGGGTCACATCATTGAAAGGTGAGGAACGCAGCACATGTGGCCTCAAGCCATAGGACAGTCATCACCAAGGGGCTGGCAGTGAGGCAGGCAGGAGGAGCCTCACAACAGAGGGCACATAGAATAAAAAAGTTGAGGAATCCAGCAGTTGGAACCTCCCAGCAGGCGGCTCAGAGCACCGATGATAAGGGATCCTTGCCGGAGTGAACTCACAGCAGAGGGCCCACATCTTGGTACTGTGAGCAAGCCAGCCGTTTTGACCTCAGAGCAGAAGGCCCATATCGCCATGGGGATGGGAACCTGGCAAGAGTGTCCTCACTCACTTGGCGCACATCAGAAAATGTGGGGAGCCCAGCAGTTATGGCCTAAGGCAAGAGGGCCCTCATCACCGAGGGGAGGAGGATCCCAGCACACTCCAACTGCCACCAGAGGGCCCACGTCGCCAAGGTGACGTGTGCCAGACAGGCATGACTGACCTCACAGCAGAGGGCCCACCTCACAGAAGGGTGAGGAACCCAGCCAGGATCAGACTCTCACCTGAGGGCCCACATCAGCAAGGGGATGGGAACCAGTCAGGACTGTCTTCCCTCCAGTGGGGTCACATCATCGAAAGGTGCGGAACCCAGCACATGTGGCCTCAAATCAGAGGACACATATCACAAAGGGAATGGGAGTGAGGCAGGCAGGAGTAGCCTAAAAACAGAGGGCCCAAAGAATAAGAAAGGTGAGGAATCCAGCAGTTGGAACCTCCCAGCAGGCGGCCCAGAGCACAGAAGCTATGGGATGCAGGCAGGAGTGAACTAATACCAGAGAGCCCACATCATGAAACTGTGAGCAACCCAGGCTTTGGGACCTCAGAGCAGAAGGCCCACATCCCAATGGGGATGTGAACCTGGCTGGAGTGTCCTCGCACCACTGGGCGCACATCACAAAATGTGGGGAGCCCAGCAGTTAGGGCCTGACGCCAGAGGGCCCTCATCACCCAGGAGAGGAGGCTCCCAGCAGGCTCCAAGTGCCACCAGAGGGCTCATGTCCACAAGGCGAGGTGAGCAAGCCAGGCAGGAGTGACCTCACAGCAGACGGCCCACCTCACAGATGGGTGAGGAACCCAGCCAGGATCAGACTCTCAACAGAGGGCCCACATCACCAAGGGGATGTGAACCAGGCAGGAGTCTCCTAAGACCATTGGTCCCACATCATCGAAAGGTGAGGAACCCAGCACATGTGGCCTCAAACCAGACGACACACATCACGAAGGGGCTGGGAGTGAGGCAGGCAGGAGGATCCTCACAACAGAGGGCCCAAAAAATTAAAAAAGTGAGGAATCCAGCAGTTGGAACCTCCCAGCAGGCGGCCAAGAGCACAGAGGCTATGGGATCCAGGCCTCTGTGAACACCAGAGAGCCCACATCATGAAAATGTGAACAACCCAGCCGTTGGGACCTCAGAGCAGAAGGCCCACATCTCCATGGAGATGGGATCCTAAGAGGAGTGCCAAAGCATCACTGGGCTCCCTAAGAAAAGTTGGTGAGCCCAGCAGTTAGGGCCTGACGCAAGAGGGCCCTCATCACCGGGGGGAGGAGATTCCCAGCACGCTCCAACTGCCACCACACGGCTGACTTCACCAAGGCAATGTGTGCCAGCCATGCAGGAGTGACCTATCAGCAGAGGGTCTCCCTCACAGGTGGGTGAGGAACAAAGCCAGGAACAGACTCTCACCAGGGGGTCCACATAACCACGTGGATGAGAACCAGGCAGGAGTGTCCTCACACTAGTGGGGCCACATCATCGAAAGGTGAGGAACCCAGAAAAGGTGGCCACAAACCAGAGGACCCACATCACCAAGGGGTTGAGAGTGAGGTAGGTGTCTGGACGGGCATATTTAACACTCATTTCCCACCAGGAAGAGAAATTAACCAAAGGCTCAGCGTGCCCTGCCAGAAGCAGATTAGGGCCTGAAGCAGTCTTGCGGGTTTGCGGCCAGCTCACAAGAAAGCGAGTTGAAGAAAGGAGCTCAGGGGCCCTGTAATTCACAAACCTGGAGAGTTATAAATGACAGATAACGTCCAAAAATATATTGAAGTAAGGCTGCGAAGAGGACTTGAAAGCAGGGCAGAATTTCAGGAAACCGATTTCAGGAGGTAGACTGGATTTGCATTTAAAGCATAGGAAAAGAGACAGAACATCGACAATGATGCACTTGGCCAAAAAGGGCGTATGCGTTTTTTCCTGAATATATTCAGGAAAAAACGCATACGCCCTTTTTGGCCAACCAAGCAAGCTTGCAAAGGAAATCTGCACTACAATGAAGTCTCACTGCCCCCCGGTCAAAAGGGCCATCTGAAAAAAGTGTAAAATCCAGAAAGGCAGGACAGGCCATGGAGGACTGGGAGCCTTGTTATGCTGATGGGCGGGATGTAAATTGCCAGCAGCCACTCTGGAGAAGTGTATGGTGTTTCCTGAAACATCCAAAAAACAAAGCAACAGAGCCTAGGGCACTTCCACTTATGGTCCTATAGCTTAGGGAAATTGAAATCAAAAAGACACAGCCACCCCAAAGTTTGGGACGGCTCTGTTTACAAGAACCTCGTTTACGGTACAAGTTCAATATCACAGAAAGCGAAAAATGGATAAAGAAGTTGTGGTACTTACGTACAATGCAATATCACTCAGCAATGAAATCTATGTCATCAGGCCCGTAGCAGCATAATGAGTGGATTCAGGTACGATGATTCTAAGTGAAATAAGTCACACAGAAAAAGAAACATCATAAGATATCACTACTACACGGAATGTAAACTTGGCTACACATGAACTGAATTACAAAACAGAACAGGGTGTCAAATGTAGAAAACCAACTTATGATTGCTTAAGGGGAAAGGTGAGTTGGGGTGCTGCATAAAACCAGAGATTGAAATTAGCACAGATACCGTTCCATAAGCCAAATATGTAATAGACAAGAGCTACTCCTTGCTCAACGAAGTGGACTCAACACCCCATATTAAATGCCTAACAATATACCTGACTAGTAAGAATCTTAAAACCTATGGATTTATATGTCTCCGAAAGAGAATCAAGCGTGTGTACAGCGGCATAAACGCAGCAGTGATAGGATTGGTGAGGTTCGGTGAGCAAATGCAGACCCTTTGAAGTCATATTGCATGGTACCCATTCCATGGGTCTCAACTCTCCATGTTTAAGGGATTCTTCCTTCAGCTAAAACATTCATGTGGAACCCAGAGTATGATCCACCGTGTGATCGGGAAACGTGTTCAAATGTGTCTCAGTTTTCGTCCCCTGGTACTCGGGTGCAACATTCCAGACGCTTTACTAACACTCTCCCCACTTGGAGATCAGTGCCTTTAACCTCCTGTTTGGCCCAGTTTGCAATTTCTGTGGAAAATGAACAGGAATAGGGAGAACCAATGAGAGACTAGGTGGAGGTGTCTGGACGGGCAAATTTAACTCTCATTTCCCACCAGGAAGAGGAATTAACCAAAGGCTCAGCATGCCGTGCCGGAACCAAACTAGGGCCTGAAGCAATCCTGCGGTGTTGCGGCCAGCTCACAAGAAAGCGAGTTGAAGAAAGGAGCTCAGGGGCACTGTAATTCACAAACCTGCAGAGTTATAAATGACAGCTATCTTTCAAAAATATATTGAAGTAAGGCGGCCAATAGTACTTGAAAGCGGGGCAGAATTGCAGGAAACCGATTTCAGGAGGTACACTGGAATTACATGTAAAGCATAGGAAAAGAGGCAGAACGT
This sequence comes from Leucopleurus acutus, assembly GCF_964270905.1. Classification (NCBI taxonomy): domain Eukaryota; kingdom Metazoa; phylum Chordata; class Mammalia; order Artiodactyla; family Delphinidae; genus Leucopleurus; species Leucopleurus acutus. The sequence goes on along the minus strand of NC_139146.1, from coordinate 101,528,512 downwards.
CCACAATGATGCACTTGGCCAAAAAGGGCGTATGCGTTTTTTCCTGAATATATTCAGGAAAAAACGCATACGCCCTTTTTGGCCAACCAAGCAAGCTTGCAAAGGAAATCTGCACTACAATGAAGTCTCACTGCCCCCCGGTCAAAAGGGCCATCTGAAAAAAGTGTAAAATCCAGAAAGGCAGGACAGGCCATGGAGAACAGGGAGCCTTGTTATGCTGATGGGCGGGATGTAAATTGCCAACAGCCACTCTGGAGAAGTGTATGGTGTTTCCTGAAACATCCAAAAAACCAAGCAACAGAGCCTAGGGCATTTCCACTTATGGTCGTATAGCTTAGGGAAATAATAATCAAAAAGACACAGCCTCCCCAAAGTTTGGGATGGCTCTGTTTACAAGAACCTCGTTTACGGTACAGGTTCAATATCGCAGAAAGCGAAAAATGGATAAAGAAATTGTGGTACTTACGTACAATGCAATATCACTCAGCAAAGAAATCTATGTCATCAGGCCCGTGACAGCATAATGAGTGGATTCAGGTATGATGATTCTAAGAGAAATAAGTCACACAGAAAAAGAAACATCATAAGATATCACTACTACACGGAATGTAAACTTGGCTACACAGGAACTGAATTACAAAACAGAACAGGGTGTCAAATGTAGAAAACCAACTTATGCTTGCTTAAGGGGAAAGGTGAGTTGGGGTGCGGCATAAAATCAGAGATTGAAATTAGCACAGATACTGTTCCATAAGCCAAATATGTAATAGACAAGAGCTACTCCTTGCTCAACGAAGTGGACTCAACACCCCATATTAAACGACTAAGAATATACCTGACTAGTAAGAATCTTAAAACCTATGGATTTATATGTCTCCAAAAGAGAATCAAGCGTGTGTACAGTGTCATAAACGCAGCAGTGATAGGATTGGTGAGGTTCGGTTAGCAAATGTAGACTCTTTGAAGTCATATTGCATGGTACCCATTCCATGGGTCTCAACTCTCCAGGTTTAAGGGATTCTTCCTTCAGCTAAAACATGCATGTGTAACCCAGAGTATGATCCACCGTGTGATCAGGAAACGTGTTCAAATGTGTCTCAGTTTTCGTCCCCTGGTACTCGGGTGCAACATTCCAGACGCTTTACTAACACTCTCCCCACTTGGAGAGTCAGTGCCTTTAACCTCCTGTTTGGCCCAGTTTGCAATTTCTTCGGAAGATGAACAGAAATAAGGAGAAGCAATGGGAGACTATCTGTAGGTGTCTGGACGGGCAAATTTAACTCTCATTTCCCACCAGGAAGATAAATGAACCAAAGGCTCCGTGTGCCATGCTGGAACTAGATTAGGGCCTGAGGAGATCCTGCGGTGTTGCGGCCAGCTCACAAGAAAGCGAGTTGAAGAAAGGAGCTCAGGGACACTGTAATTCAGAAACCTGCGGAGTTATAAATGACAGCTATCATCCAAAATTATACTGAAGTAAGGCTGCGAAGAGGACTTGAATGCGGGGCAGAATTGCTGGAAACTGATTTCAGAACGTACACGGGAGTAGCTCTTAAAGCATAGGAAAAGAGACAGAACTTGGAAAATAATGCACTTGGCAAAAAAGGGCATATGTGTTTTATCCAGAGCTCTCATAACTGAGGGGAGGAGATTCCCAGCAGGCTCCAAGTGCCACCTGAGGGCTCACATTGCCAAGGCAACGTGAGCATGCCAGGCAGGAGTTACCTCACAGCAGAGGTCCCACCTCACAGAAGGGTGAGAAACCCAGCCAACATCAGACTCTCACCAGAGGGCCCACATCACCAAGGGGATGGGAACCAGGCAGGAGTGTCTTCACATCAGTGGGGCCACATCATCGAAAGCTGAGGTACTCAGCACATGTGTCCTCAAACCAGAGGACCCACATCACCAAGGACCTCGGAGTGAGGCAGGCAGGAGTAGCCTCACAACACTGGGCACATAGAATAAAAAAGTGAGGAATCCAGCAGTTGGAACCTCCCAGCAGGCGGCCCAGAGCACCGAGGCTATGGGATCCAGGCCACAGTGAACTCACAGAACAGGGCCCATGTCATGAAACTGAGCAACCCAGCCATTGGGACCTCAGAGCAGGAGGCCCACATCCCCATGGGGATGGAATTCTGGTAGGAGTGTCCTCGCACCACTGAGAACGTATCAGAAAATTTTGGGCGACCAGCAGTTAGGGCCTGACGCCAGAGGACCCTCATCACCAAGGGAAGGAGGCTCCCAGCAGGCTCCAACTGCCACCAGAGGGCTGACGTCGCCAAGGCGATGTGTGCCAACCAGGCACGAATGACCTCACAGCAGAGGGCCCACCTCACAGAAGGGTGAGGAACACAGCCAGGATCAGACTCTCACCAGAGGGCCCACATCACCAAGGGGATGGGAACCAGGCAGGAGTGTCCCCACACCAGTGGGACAACATCATCGAAAGGTGAGGATCCCAGCACATGTGTCCTCAAACCAGAGGAACCACATCACCAAGGGGTTCGGAATGAGGCTGGCAGGACTGGCCTCACAACACAGGGTCCATAGAATATAAAAGTTGAGGAATCCAGCAGTTGGAACCTCCCAGCAAGTGGCCCAGAGCACCGAGGCTATGGGATCCAGGCCGCAGTGAACTCACAGCAGAGGGCCCACATCATGAACCTGTGAGCAGCCCAGCTGTTGGGACCTCAGAACAGAAGGCCCACATCCCCACTGGGATGGGAACCTGGCAGGAGTGGCTTTGCACCACTTAGCACATATCAGAAAATGTTAGGAGCCCAGCAGTTAGGGCCTGATGCCAGGGGGCCCTCATAACTGAGGGGAGGAGACTCCCAGCAGGTTCCAACTGCCAACAGAGGGACCACGTCTACAAGGTGGCATGCGCCAGCCAGGCAGTAGTGACCTCACAGCAGAGGGCCTATCTCACAGAAGGGTGAGGAACCGAGGCAGGATGAGACTCTCACCAGAGGGCCCACAACACCAAGGGGATGGGAACCAGTCAGGACTGTCCTCCCACCAGTGGGGCCACATCATCGAAAGGTGAGGAACCCAGCACATGTGGCCTCATATCAGAGGACATACATCACAAAGGGGATGGGAGTGAGGCAGGTAGGAGTAGCCTAAAAACAGAGGGCCCAAAGAATAAAAAAAGTGAGGAATCCAGCATTTGGAACCTCCCAGCAGGCGGCCGAGAGCACAGAAGCTATGGGATGCAGGCAGGAGTTAACTAACACCAGAGAGCCCACATCATGAAACTGTGAGCAACCCAGGCATTGGGACCTCAGAGCAGAAAGCCCACATCCCCATGGGGATGGGAACCTGACAGGAGTGTCCTGGCATCACTGGGCTCACATCAGAAAACGTGGGGAGCCCAGCAGTTAGAGCCTGATGCTAGAGGGCCGTCATCACCGAGGGCAGGAGGCTCCCAGCAGGTTCCATGTGCCAACAGAGGGCCCACGTCGCCAAGGTGATGTGTGCAAGTCAGGCAGGATTGACCTCACAGCAGAGGGCCTACCTCACAGAAGAGTGAGGAACCCAGCCAGGATAAGACTGTCACCAGAAGGCCCACATCACCAAGGGGATGGGAACCAGACAGGAGTGTCCTCACACCAGTGGGGCCACATCATTGAAAGTTGCCTAACCCAGCACATGTGGCCTCAAACCAGAAGACCCACATCACGAAGGGGTTGCGAGTGAGGCAGGCAGGAGGAGCATCACAACACAGGACCCATAGAATACAAAAGTTGAGGAATCGAGCAGTTGGAACCTCCCAGCAGGCAGCCAAGACCACAGAGGCTATGGGATCCAGGCCACAGTGAACTAACACCAGAGAGCCCACATCATGAAATTGTGATCAACCCAGCCGTTGGAACCTCAGAGCAGAAGGCCCACATCCCCATGGGGATGGGAACCTAAGAGGAGTGCTTGAGCAACACTGGGCTCACTAAGAAAAGTTGGGGAGCCCAGCAGTTAGGGCCTGACGTCAGAGGGCCCTCATCACAGAGCTGAGGAGGCTCCCAGCAGGGTCCAATTGCCACCAGAGGGCTCATGTCAACAAGGCGAGGTGAGCAACCCAGGCAAGAGTTACCTGATAGTAGAGGGCCCACCTCACAGATGGGTGAGGAACCCAGCCAGGATCAGACTCTCACCAGAGGGCCCACATCACAAAGGGGATGGGACCCAGTCAGGATTATCCTCACACCAGTGGGGCCTCATCATCTTAAGGTGAGGAACCCAGCACATGTGTCCTCAAACCAGAGGACCCACATCACCAAGGGCCTTGGAGTGAGGCAGGCAGGAGTAGCCTCACAACACAGGGCACATAATATAAAAAACGTGAGGATTCCAGCATTTAGACCTTCCAGCAGGCGGCCCAGAACACCGAGGCTATGGGATCCAGGCCACAGTGAACTCACAGCAGAGGGCCCACATCACAAAACTGTGAGCAACCCAGGAGTTGAGACCTCAGCGCAGAAGGACCACATCCCCATGGGAATGGGAACCTGGCTGGAGTGTCCTCGCACCACTGGGCACACATCAGAAAATGTGGGGAGCCCACCATTTAGGGCCTGACGCCAGAGGGCCGTCATCACCGAGAGGAGGAGGCGCCCTGCATGCTCCAACTGCCACCAGAGGGCTCACGTCTCCAAGGTGACGTGTGCCAGCCAGGCAGGAGTGACCTCACAGCAGAGGGCCTACCTCACAGAACGTTGAGGAACCCAGCCAGGATTAGACTCTCGCCAGAGGGCCCACCTCACCAAGGGGATGGGAACCAGGCAGGAGTGTCCTCACACGAGTGGGGTCACATCATTGAAAGGTGAGGAACGCAGCACATGTGGCCTCAAGCCATAGGACAGTCATCACCAAGGGGCTGGCAGTGAGGCAGGCAGGAGGAGCCTCACAACAGAGGGCACATAGAATAAAAAAGTTGAGGAATCCAGCAGTTGGAACCTCCCAGCAGGCGGCTCAGAGCACCGATGATAAGGGATCCTTGCCGGAGTGAACTCACAGCAGAGGGCCCACATCTTGGTACTGTGAGCAAGCCAGCCGTTTTGACCTCAGAGCAGAAGGCCCATATCGCCATGGGGATGGGAACCTGGCAAGAGTGTCCTCACTCACTTGGCGCACATCAGAAAATGTGGGGAGCCCAGCAGTTATGGCCTAAGGCAAGAGGGCCCTCATCACCGAGGGGAGGAGGATCCCAGCACACTCCAACTGCCACCAGAGGGCCCACGTCGCCAAGGTGACGTGTGCCAGACAGGCATGACTGACCTCACAGCAGAGGGCCCACCTCACAGAAGGGTGAGGAACCCAGCCAGGATCAGACTCTCACCTGAGGGCCCACATCAGCAAGGGGATGGGAACCAGTCAGGACTGTCTTCCCTCCAGTGGGGTCACATCATCGAAAGGTGCAGAACCCAGCACATGTGGCCTCAAATCAGAGGACACATATCACAAAGGGAATGGGAGTGAGGCAGGCAGGAGTAGCCTAAAAACAGAGGGCCCAAAGAATAAGAAAGGTGAGGAATCCAGCAGTTGGAACCTCCCAGCAGGCGGCCCAGAGCACAGAAGCTATGGGATGCAGGCAGGAGTGAACTAATACCAGAGAGCCCACATCATGAAACTGTGAGCAACCCAGGCTTTGGGACCTCAGAGCAGAAGGCCCACATCCCAATGGGGATGTGAACCTGGCTGGAGTGTCCTCGCACCACTGGGCGCACATCACAAAATGTGGGGAGCCCAGCAGTTAGGGCCTGACGCCAGAGGGCCCTCATCACCCAGGAGAGGAGGCTCCCAGCAGGCTCCAAGTGCCACCAGAGGGCTCATGTCCACAAGGCGAGGTGAGCAAGCCAGGCAGGAGTGACCTCACAGCAGACGGCCCACCTCACAGATGGGTGAGGAACCCAGCCAGGATCAGACTCTCAACAGAGGGCCCACATCACCAAGGGGATGTGAACCAGGCAGGAGTCTCCTAAGACCATTGGTCCCACATCATCGAAAGGTGAGGAACCCAGCACATGTGGCCTCAAACCAGACGACACACATCACGAAGGGGCTGGGAGTGAGGCAGGCAGGAGGATCCTCACAACAGAGGGCCCAAAAAATTAAAAAAGTGAGGAATCCAGCAGTTGGAACCTCCCAGCAGGCGGCCAAGAGCACAGAGGCTATGGGATCCAGGCCTCTGTGAACACCAGAGAGCCCACATCATGAAAATGTGAACAACCCAGCCGTTGGGACCTCAGAGCAGAAGGCCCACATCTCCATGGAGATGGGATCCTAAGAGGAGTGCCAAAGCATCACTGGGCTCACGAAGAAAAGTTGGTGAGCCCAGCAGTTAGGGCCTGACGCAAGAGGGCCCTCATCACCGGGGGGAGGAGATTCCCAGCACGCTCCAACTGCCACCACACGGCTGACTTCACCAAGGCAATGTGTGCCAGCCATGCAGGAGTGACCTATCAGCAGAGGGTCTCCCTCACAGGTGGGTGAGGAACAAAGCCAGGAACAGACTCTCACCAGGGGGTCCACATAACCACGTGGATGAGAACCAGGCAGGAGTGTCCTCACACTAGTGGGGCCACATCATCGAAAGGTGAGGAACCCAGAAAAGGTGGCCACAAACCAGAGGACCCACATCACCAAGGGGTTGAGAGTGAGGTAGGTGTCTGGACGGGCATATTTAACACTCATTTCCCACCAGGAAGAAAAATTAACCAAAGGCTCAGCGTGCCCTGCCAGAAGCAGATTAGGGCCTGAAGCAGTCTTGCGGGTTTGCGGCCAGCTCACAAGAAAGCGAGTTGAAGAAAGGAGCTCAGGGGCCCTGTAATTCACAAACCTGGAGAGTTATAAATGACAGATAATGTCCAAAAATATATTGAAGTAAGGCTGCGAAGAGGACTTGAAAGCGGGGCAGAATTTCAGGAAACCGATTTCAGGAGGTAGACTGGATTTGCATTTAAAGCATAGGAAAAGAGGCAGAACATCGACAATGATGCACTTGGCCAAAAAGGGCGTATGCGTTTTTTCCTGAATATATTCAGGAAAAAACGCATACGCCCTTTTTGGCCAACCAAGCAAGCTTGCAAAGGAAATCTGCACTACAATGAAGTCTCACTGCCCCCCGGTCAAAAGGGCTATCTGAAAAAAGTGTAAAATCCAGAAAGGCAGGACAGGCCATGGAGAACGGGAGCCTTGTTATGCTGATGGGCGGCATGTAAATTGCCAACAGCCACTCTGGAGAAGTGTATGGTGTTTCCTGAAACATCCAAAAAACAAAGCAACAGAGCCTAGGGCACTTCCACTTATGGTCCTATAGCTTAGGGAAATTAAAATCCAAAAGACACAGCCACCCCAAAGTTTGGGACGGCTCTGTTTACAAGAACCTCGTTTACGGTACAAGTTCAATATCACAGAAAGCGAAAAATGGATAAAGAAGTTGTGGTACTTACGTACAATGCAATATCACTCAGCAATGAAATCTATGTCATCAGACCCGTAGCAGCATAATGAGTGGATTCAGGTACGATGATTCTAAGTGAAATAAGTCACACAGAAAAAGAAACATCATAAGATATCACTACTACACGGAATGTAAACTTGGCCAGACAAGAACTGAATTACAAAACAGAACAGGGCCTCAAATGTAGAAAACCAACTTATGCTTGCTTAAGGGGAAAGGTGAGTTGGGGTGCTTCATAAAACCAGAGATTGAAATTAGCACAGATACCGTTCCATAAGCCAAATATGTAATAGACAAGAGCTACTCCTTGCTCAACGAAGTGGACTCAACACCCCATATTAAACGCCTAAGAATATATCTGACTAGTAAGAATCTTAAAACCTATGGATTTATATGTCTCCGAAAGAGAATCAAGCGTGTGTACAGCGGCATAAGCGCAGCAGTGATAGGATTGGTGAGGTTCGGTGAGCAAATGCAGACCCTTTGAAGTCATATTGCATGGTACCCTTTCCATGGGTCTCAACTCTCCAGGTTTAAGGGATTCTTCCTTCAGCTAAAACATGCATGTGGAACCCAGAGTATGATCCACCGTGTGATCGGAAAACGTGTTCAAATGTGTCTCAGTTTTCGTCCCCTGGTACTCGGGTGCAACATTCCAGATCCTTTCCTAACACTCTCCCCACTTGGAGAGTCAGTGCCTTTAACCTCCTGTTTGGCCCAGTTTGCAATTTCTGTGGAAAATGAACAGGAATAGGGAGAACCAATGAGAGACTAGGTGGAGGTGTCTGGACGGGCAAATTTAACTCTCATTTCCCACCAGGAAGAGGAATTAACCAAAGGCTCCGTGTGCCATGCTGGAACTAGATTAGGGCCTGAAGAGATCCTGCGGTGTTGCGGCCAGCTCACAAGAAAGCGAGTTGAAGAAAGGAGCTCAGGGGCACTGTAATTCACAAACCTACAGAGTTATAAATGACAGCTATCTTCCAAAAATATATTGCAGTAAGGCTGCCAAGAGGAGTTGAATGCGGGGCAGAATTGCAGGGAACCGATTTCAGGAGGTAGACTGGAATTGTATGTAAAGCATAGGAAAAGAGGCAGAACGTCCACAATGATGCACTTGGCCAAAAAGAGCGTATGCGTTTTTTCCTGAATATATACAGGAAAAAACGCATACGCCCTTTTTGGCCAACCAAGCAAGCTTGAAAAGGAAATCTGCACTACAATGAAGTCTCACTGTCCCCGGTCAAAAGGGCTATCTGAAAAAAGTGTAAAATCCAGAAAGGCAGGACAGGCCATGGAGAACTGGGAGCCTTGTTATGCTGATGGGCGGCATGTAAATTGCCAACAGCCATTCTGGAGAAGTGTATGGTGTTTCCTGAAACATCCAAAAAACAAAACAACAGAGCCTAGGGCACTTCCACTTATGGTCCTATAGCTTAGGGAAATTAAAATCCGAAAGACACAGCCACCCCAAAGTTTGGGACGGCTCTGTTTACAAGAACCTCGTTTACGGTACAGGTTCAATATCGCAGAAAGCGAAAAATGGATAAAGAAATTGTGGTACTTAGGTACAATGCAATATCACTCAGCAAAGAAATCTATGTCATCAGGCCCGTGACAGCATAATGAGTGGATTCAGGTATGATGATTCTAAGAGAAATAAGTCACACAGAAAAAGAAATATCATAAGATATCACTACTACACGGAATGTAAACTTGGCTACACAGGAACTGAATTACAAAACAGAACAGGGTGTCAAATGTAGAAAACAAACTTATGCTTGCTTAAGGGGAAAGGTGAGTTGGGGTGCTGCATGAAACCAGAGATTGAAATTAGCACAGACACCGTTCCATAAGCCAAATATGTAATAGACAAGAGCTACTCCTTGCTCAACGAAGTGGACTCAACACCCAATATTAAACGCCTAAGAATATACCTGACTAGTAAGAATCTTAAAACCTATGGATTTATATGTCTCCGAAAGAGAATCAAGGGTGTGTACAGCGGCATAAACGCAGCAGTGATAGGATTGGTGAGGTTCGGTGAGCAAATGCAGACCCTTTGAAATCATATTGCATGGTACCCATTCCATGGGTCTCAACTCTCCATGTTTAAGGGATTCTTCCTTCAGCTAAAACATGCATGTGGAACCCAGAGTATAATCCACCGTGTGATCGGGAAACGTGTTCAAATGTGTCTCAGTTTTCGTCCCCTGGTACTCGGGTGCAACATTCCAGACGCTTTACTAACACTCTCCCCACTTGGAGAGTCAGTGCCTTTAACCTCTTGTTTGGCCCAGTTTGCAATTTCTGCGTAAGATAAACAGGAAGAGGGAGAACCAATGAGAGACTAGGTGGAGGTGTCTGGACGGGCAAATTTAACTCTCATTTCCCACCAGGAAGAGGAATTAACCAAAGGCTCCGTGTGCCATGCTGGAACTAGATTAGGGCCTGAGGAGATCCTGCGGTGTTGCGGCCAGCTCACAAGAAAGCGAGTTGAAGAAAGGAGCTCAGGGGCACTGAAATTCACAAACCTACAGAGTTATAAATGACAGCTATCTTCCAAAAATATATTGCAGTAAGGCTGCCAAGAGGAGTTGAATGCGGGGCAGAATTGCAGGGAACCGATTTCAGGAGGTAGACTGGAATTGTATGTAAAGCATAGGAAAAGAGGCAGAACGTCCACAATGATGCACTTGGCCAAAAAGGGCGTATGCGTTTTTTTCCTGAATATATACAGGAAAAAACGCATACGCCCTTTTTGGCCAACCAAGCAAGCTTGAAAAGGAAATCTGCACTACAATGAAGTCTCACTGTCCCGGGTCAAAAGGGCTATCTGAAAAAAGTGTAAAATCCACAAAGGCAGGACAGGCCATGGAGAACTGGGAGCCTTGTTATGCTGATGGGCGGCATGTAAATTGCCAACAGCCATTCTGGAGAAGTGTATGGTGTTTCCTGAAACATCCAAAAAACAAAGCAACAGAGCCTAGGGCACTTCCACTTATGGTCCTATAGCTTAGGGAAATTAAAATCCGAAAGACACAGCCACCCCAAAGTTTGGGCCGGCTCTCTTTACAAGAACCTCATTTACGGTACAAGTTCAATATCACAGAAAGCGAAAAATGGATAAAGAAGTTGTGGTACTTACGTACAATGCAATATCACTCAGCAATGAAATCTATGTCATCAGGCCCGTAGAAGCATAATGAGTGGATTCAGGTACGATGATTCTAAGTGAAATAAGTCACACAGAAAAAGAAACATCATAAGATATCACTACTACACGGAATGTAAACTTGGCTGCACAGGAACTGAATTACAAAACAGAACAGTGTCTGGAATGTAGAAAACCAACTTATGCTTGCTTAAGGGGAAAGGTGAGTTGGGGTGCTTCATAAAACCAGAGATTGAAATTAGCACAGATACTGTTCCATAAGCCAAATATGTAATAGACAAGAGCTACTCCTTGCTCAACGAAGTGGACTCAACACCCCACATTAAACGCCTAAGAATATACCTGACTAGTAAGAATCTTAAAACCTATGGATTTATATGTCTCCGAAAGAGAATCAAACGTGTGTACAGTGGCATAAACGCAGCAGTGATAGGATTGGTGAGGTTCGGTGAGCAAATGCAGACTCTTTGAAGTCATATTGCATGGTACCCATTCCATGGGTCTCAACTCTCCATGTTTAAGGGATTCTTCCTTCAGCTAAAACATGCATGTGGAACCCAGAGTACGATCCACTGTGTGATCGGAAAACGTGTTCAAATGTGTCTCAGTTTTCGTCCCCTGGTACTCGGGTGCAACATTCCAGACGCTTTACTAACACTCTCCCCACTTGGAGAGTCAGTGCCTTTAACATCCTGTTTGGCCCAGTTTGCAATTTCTGTGGAAAATGAACAGGAATAGGGAGAACCAATGAGAGACTAGGTGGAGGTGTCTGGACGGGCAAATTTAACTCTCATTTCCCACCAGGAAGAGGAATTAACCAAAGGCTCAGCATGCCGTGCCAGAACCAAACTAGGGCCTGAAGCAATCCTGCGGTGTTGCGGCCAGCTCACAAGAAAGCGAGTTGAAGAAAGGAGCTCAGGGGCACTGTAATTCACAAACATGCAGAGTTATAAATGACAGCTATCTTCCAAAAATATATTGCAGTAAGGCTGCCAAGAGGAGTTGAATGCGGTGCAGAATTGCAGGGAACCGATTTCAGGAGGTAGACTGGAATTGTATGTAAAGCATAGGAAAAGAGGCAGAACGTCCACAATGATGCACTTGGCCAAAAAGGGCGTATGCGTTTTTTCCTGAATATATACAGGAAAAAACGCATACGCCCTTTTTGGCCAACCAAGCAAGCTTTCATAGGAAATCTGCACTACAATGAAGACTCACTGCCCCCTGGTCAAAAGGGCCATCTGAAAAAAGTGTAAAATCCAGAAAGGCAGGAGAGGCCATGGAGAACTAGGAGCCTTGTTATGCTGATGGGCGGGATGTAAATTGCAAACAGCCACTCTGAAGAAGTGTATGGTGTTTCCTGAAACATCTAAAACACAAAGCAACAGAGCCTAGGGCACTTCCACTTATGGTCCTATAGCTTAGGGAAATTAAAATCAAAAAGACACAGCCACCCCAAAGTTTCGGCCGGCTCTGTTTACAAGAACCTCGTTTACGGTACAAGTTCAATATCACAGAAAGCGAAAAATGGATAAAGAAGTTGTGGTACTTACGTACAATGCAATATCACTCAGCAATGAAATCTATGTCATCAGGCCCGTAGCAGCATAATGAGTGGATTCAGGTACGATGATTCTAACTGAAATAAGTCACACAGAAAAAGAAACATCATAAGATATCACTACTACACGGAATGTAAACTTGGCTACACAGGAACTGAATTACAAAACAGAACAGGGTGTGAAATGTAGAAAACCAACTTATGCTTGCTTAAGGGGAAAGGTGACTTGCGGTGCGGCATAAAACCAGAGATTGAAATTAGCACAGATACTGTTCCATAAGCCAAATATGTAATAGACAAGAGCTACTCCTTGCTCAACGAAGTGGACTCAACACCCCATATTAAACGCCTAAGAATATACCTGACTAGTAAGAATCTACCTGACTAGTAAGAATCTTAAAACCTATGGATTTATATGTCTCCGAAAGAGAATCAAGCGTGTGTACAGCGGCATAAACGCAGCAGTGATAGGATTGGTGAGGTTCGGTGAGCAAATGCAGACCCTTTGAAGTCATATTGCATGGTACCCATTCCATGGGTCTCAACTCTCCATGTTTAAGGGATTCTTCCTTCAGCTAAAACATTCATGTGGAACCCAGAGTATGATCCACCATGTGATCAGGAAACGTGTTCAAATGTGTCTCAGTTTTCGTCCCCTGGTACTCGGGTGCAACATTCCACACGCTTTACTAACACTCTCCCCACTTGGAGATCAGTGCCTTTAACCTCCTGTTTGGCCCAGTTTGCAATTTCTGTGGAAAATGAACAGGAATAGGGAGAACCAATGAGAGACTAGGTGGAGGTGTCTGGACGGGCAAATTTAACTCTCATTTCCCACCAGGAAGAGGAATTAACCAAAGGCTCAGCATGCCGTGCCGGAACCAAACTAGGGCCTGAAGCAATCCTGCGGTGTTGCGGCCAGCTCACAAGAAAGCGAGTTGAAGAAAGGAGCTCAGGGGCACTGTAATTCACAAACCTGCAGAGTTATAAATGACAGCTATCTTTCAAAAATATATTGAAGTAAGGCGGCCAATAGTAGTTGAAAGCGGTGCAGAATTGCAGGAAACCGATTTCAGGAGGTACACTGGAATTACATGTAAAGCATAGGAAAAGAGGCAGAACGTTGACAATGATGCACTTGGCCAAAAAGGGCGTATGCGTTTTTTCCTGAATATATTCAGGAAAAAACGCATACGCCCTTTTTGGCCAACCAAGCAAGCTTGCAAAGGAAATCTGCACTACAATGAACCCTCACTGCCCCCCGGTCAAAAGGGCCATCTGAAAAAAGTGTAAAATCCAGAAAGGCAGGACAGGCCATGGAGAACTGGGAGCCTTGTTATGCTGATGGGCGGGATGTAAATTGCCAGCAGCCACTCTGGAGAAGTGTATGGTGTTTCCTGAAACATCCAAAAAACAAAGCAACAGAGCCTAGGGCACTTCCACTTATGGTCCTATAGCTTAGGGAAATTAAAATCAAAAAGACACAGCCACCCCAAAGTTTCGGCCGGCTCTGTTTACAAGAACATTGTTTACGGTACAAGTTCAATATCACAGAAAGCGAAAAATGGATAAAGAAGTTGTGGTACTTACGTACACTGCAATATCACTCAGCAATGAAATCTATGTCATCAGGCCCGTAGCAGCATAATGAGTGGATTCAGGTACGATGATTCTAAGTGAAATAAGTCACACAGAAAAAGAAACATCATAAGATATCACTACTACACGGAATGTAAACTTGGCTACACAGGAACAGAATTACCAAACAGAACAGGGTGTCAAATGTAGAAAACCAACTCATGCTTGCTTAAGGGGAAAGGTGAGTTGGGGTGCTGCATACAACAAGAGATTGAAATTAGCACAGATACCGTTCCATAAGCCAAATATGTAATAGACAAGAGCTACTCCTTGCTCAACGAAGTGGACTCAACACCCCACATTAAACGCCTAAGAATATACCTGACTAGTAAGAATCTTAAAACCTATGGATTTATATGTCTCCGAAAGAGAATCAAGCATGTGTACAGCAGCATAAACGCAGCAGTGATAGGATTGGTGAGGTTCGGTGAGCAAATGCAGACCCTTTGAAGTCATATTGCATGGTACCCATTCCATGGGTCTCAACTCTCCATGTTTAAGGGATTCTTCCTTCAGCTAAAACATGCATGTGGAACCCAGAGTATGATCCACCGTGTGATCGGGAAATGTGTTCAACTGTGTCTCAGTTTTCGTCCCCTGGTACTCGGGTGCAACATTCCAGACGCTTTACTAACACTCTCCCCACTTGGACAGTCAGTGCCTTTAACCTCCTGTTTGGCCCAGTTTGCAATTTCTGTGGAAAATGAACAGGAATAGGGAGAACCAATGAGAGACTAGGTGGAGGTGTCCGGACGGGCAAATTTAACTCTCATATCCCACCAGGAAGAGGAATTAACCAAAGGCTCAGCGAGCCATGCCAGAACCACAGTAGGGCCAGAAGCAATCCTGCGGTGTTGCGGCCAGCTCACAAGAAAGCGAGTTGAAGAAAGGAGCTCAGGGGCACTGTAATTCACAAACCTGCAGAGTTATAAATGACAGCTATCTTCCAAAAATATATTGAAGTAAGGCTGCCAAGAGGAGTTGAAACCGGGGCAGAATTGCAGTAAACCCGATTTCAGGAGGTAGACTGGAATTGCATGCAAAGCATAGGAAAAGAGGCAGAACGTCCACAATGATGCACTTGGCCAAAAAGGGCGTATGCGTTTTTTCCTGAATATATTCAGGAAAAAACGCATACGCCCTTTTTGGCCAACCAAGCAAGCTTGCAAAGGAAATCTGCACTACAATGAAGTCTCACTGCCCCCCGGTCAAAAGGGCCATCTGAAAAAAGTGTAAAATCCAGAAAGGCAGGACAGGCCATGGAGGACTGGGAGCCTTGTTATGCTGATGGGCGGGATGTAAATTGCCAGCAGCCACTCTGGAGAAGTGTATGGTGTTTCCTGAAACATCCAAAAAACAAAGCAACAGAGCCTAGGGCACTTCCACTTATGGTCCTATAGCTTAGGGTAATTAAAATCAAAAAGACACAGCCACCCCAAAGTTTGGGACGGCTCTGTTTACAAGAACCTCGTTTACGGTACAAGTTCAATATCACAGAAAGCGAAAAATGGATAAAGAAGTTGTGGTACTTACGTACAGTGCAATATCACTCAGCAATGAAATCTATGTCATCAGGCCCGTAGCAGCATAATGAGTGGATTCAGGTACGATGATTCTAAGTGAAATAAGTCACACAGAAAAAGAAACATCATAAGATATCACTAATACACGGAATGTAAACTTGGCTACACAGGAACAGAATTACCAAGCAGAACAGGGTGTCAAATGTAGAAAACCAACTCATGCTTGCTTAATGGGAAAGGTGAGTTGGGGTGCTGCATGAAACCAGAGATTGAAATTAGCACAGACACCGTTCCATAAGCCAAATATGTAATAGACAAGAGCTACTCCTTGCTCAACGAAGTGGACTCAACACCCAATATTAAACGCCTAAGAATATACCTAACTAGTAAGAATCTTAAAACCTATGGATTTATATGTCTCCGAAAGAGAATCAAGTGTGTGTACAGCGGCATAAGCGCAGCAGTGATAGGATTGGTGAGGTTCGGTGAGCAAATGCAGACCCTTTGAAGTCATATTGCATGGTACCCATTCCATGGGTCTCAACTCTCCATGTTTAAGGGATTTTTCCTTCAGCTAAAACATGCATGTGGAACCCAGAGTATGATCCACCGTGTGATCGGGAAACGTGTTCAAATGTGTCTCAGTTTTCGTCCCCTGGTACTCGGGTGCAACATTATAGACGCTTCACTTACACTCTCCCCACTTGGAGAGTCAGTGCCTTTAACCTCTTGTTTGGCCCAGTTTGCAATTTCTGCGTAACATAAACAGGAAGAGGGAGAACCAATGAGAGACTAGCTGGAGGTGTCTGGACGGGCAAATTTAACTCTCATTTCCCACCAGGAAGAGGAATTAACCAAAGGCTCAGCATGCCGTGCCGGAAACAAACTAGGGCCGGAAGCAATCCTGCGGTGTTGCGGCCAGCTCACAAGAAAGCGAGTTGAAGAAAGGAGCTCAGGGGCACTGTAATTCACAAACCTACAGAGTTATAAATGACAGCTATCTTCCAAAAATATATTGCAGTAAGGCTGCCAAGAGGAGTTGAATGCGGGGCAGAATTACAGGGAACTGATTTCAGGAGGTAGACTGGAATTGTATGTAAAGCATAGGAAAAGAGGCAGAATGTCCACAATGATGCACTTGTCCAAAAAGGGCGTATGCGTTTTTTCCTGAATATATTCAGGAAAAAACGCATACGCCCTTTTTGGCCAACCAAGCAAGCTTGCAAAGGAAATCTGCACTACAATGAAGTCTCACTGACCCCCGGTCAAAAGGGCTACCTGAAAAAAGTGTAAAATCCAGAAAGGCAGGACAGGCCATGGAGAACTGGGAGCCTTGTTATGCTGATGGGCGGCATGTAAATTGCCAACAGCCACTCTGGAGAAGTGTATGGTGTTTCCTGAAACATCCAAAAAACAAAGCAACAGAGCCTAGGGCACTTCCACTTATGGTCCTATAGCTTAGGGAAATTGAAATCAAAAAGACACAGCCACCCCAAAGTTTGGGACGGCTCTGTTTACAAGAACCTCGTTTACGGTACAAGTTCAATATCACAGAAAGCGAAAAATGGATAAAGAAGTTGTGGTACTTACGTACAATGCAATATCACTCAGCAATGAAATCTATGTCATCAGGCCCGTAGCAGCATAATCAGTGGATTCAGGTACGATGATTCTAAGTGAAATAAGTCACACAGAAAAAGAAACATCATAAGATATCACTACTACACGGAATGTAAACTTGGCTACACATGAACTGAATTACAAAACAGAACAGGGTGTCAAATGTAGAAAACCAACTTATGCTTGCTTAAGGGGAAAGGTGAGTTGGGGTGCTGCATAAAACCAGAGATTGAAATTAGCACAGATACCGTTCCATAAGCCAAATATGTAATAGACAAGAGCTACTCCTTGCTCAACGAAGTGGACTCAACACCCCATATTAAATGCCTAACAATATACCTGACTAGTAAGAATCTTAAAACCTATGGATTTATATGTCTCCGAAAGAGAATCAAGCGTGTGTACAGCGGCATAAACGCAGCAGTGATAGGATTGGTGAGGTTCGGTGAGCAAATGCAGACCCTTTGAAGTCATATTGCATGGTACCCATTCCATGGGTCTCAACTCTCCATGTTTAAGGGATTCTTCCTTCAGCTAAAACATTCATGTAGAACCCAGAGTATGATCCACCGTGTGATTGGGAAACGTGTTCAAATGTGTCTCAGTTTTCGTCCCATGGTACTCGGGTACAACATTCCAGACGCTTTCCTAACACTCTCCCCACTTGGAGAGTCAGTGCCTTTAACCTCCTGTTTGGCCCAGTTTGCAATTTCTGTGGAAAATGAACAGGAATAGGGAGAACCAATGAGAGACTAGGTGGAGGTGTCCGGACGGGCAAATTTAACTCTCATTTCCCACCAGGAAGAGGAATTAACCAAAGGCTCAGCATGCCGTGCCGGAACCAAACTAGGGCCTGAAGCAATCCTGCGGTGTTGCGGCCAGCTCACAAGAAAGCGAGTTGAAGAAAGGAGCTCAGGGGCACTGTAATTCACAAACCTGCAGAGTTATAAATGACAGCTATCTTTCAAAAATATATTGAAGTAAGGCGGCCAATAGTAGTTGAAAGCGGGGCAGAATTGCAGGAAACCGATTTCAGGAGGTACACTGGAATTACATGTAAAGCATAGGAAAAGAGGCAGAACGTCCACAATGATGCACTTGGCCAAAAAGGGCGTATGCGTTTTTTCCTGAATATATTCAGGAAAAAACGCATACGCCCTTTTTGGCCAACCAAGCAAGCTTGCAAAGGAAATCTGCACTACAATGAACCCTCACTGCCCCCCGGTCAAAAGGGCCATCTGAAAAAAGTGTAAAATCCAGAAAGGCAGGACAGGCCATGGAGAACTGGGAGCCTTGTTATGCTGATGGGCGGGATGTAAATTGCCAGCAGCCACTCTGGAGAAGTGTATGGTGTTTCCTGAAACATCCAAAAAACAAAGCAACAGAGCCTAGGGCACTTCCACTTATGGTCCTATAGCTTAGGGAAATTAAAATCAAAAAGACACAGCCACCCCAAAGTTTCGGCCGGCTCTGTTTACAAGAACCTCGTTTACGGTACAAGTTCAATATCACAGAAAGCGAAAAATGGATAAAGAAGTTGTGGTACTTACGTACAATGCAATATCACTCAGCAATGAAATCTATGTCATCAGGCCCGTAGCAGCATAATGAGTGGATTCAGGTACGATGATTCTAAGTGAAATAAGTCACACAGAAAAAGAAACATCATAAGATATCACTAATACACGGAATGTAAACTTGGCTACCCAGGAACAGAATTACCAAACAGAACAGGGTGTCAAATGTAGAAAACCAACTTATGCTTGCTTAAGGGGAAAGGTGAGTTGGGGTGCTACATGAAACCAGAGATTGAAATTAGCACAGACACCGTTCCATAAGCCAAATATGTAATAGACAAGAGCTACTCCTTGCTCAACGAAGTGGACTCAACACCCCATATTAAACGCCTAAGAATATACCTGACTAGTAAGAATCTTAAAACCTATGGATTTATATGTCTCCGAAAGAGAATCAAGCGTGTGTACAGCGGCATAAGCGCAGCAGTGATAGGATTGGTGAGGTTCGGTGAGCAAATGCAGACCCTTTCAAGTCATATTGCATGGTACCCATTCCATGGGTCTCAACTCTCCATGTTTAAGGGATTCTTCCTTCAGCTAAAACATGCATGTGGAACCCAGAGTATGATCCACCGTGTGATCGGAAAACGTGTTTAAATGTGTCTCAGTTTTCGTCCCCTGGTACTCGGGTGCAACATTCCAGATGCTTTACTAACACTCTCCCCACTTGGAGAGTCAGTGCCTTTAAACTCCTGTTTGGCTCAGTTTGCAATTTCTGTGGAAAATGAACAGGAATAGGGAGAACCAATGAGAGACTAGGTGGAGGTTTCCGGACGGGCAAATTTAACTCTCATTTCCCACCAGGAAGAGGAATTAACCAAAGGCTCAGCGTGCCATGCCGGAACCACACTAGGGCCCGAAGCAATCCTGCGGTGTTGCGGCCAGCTCACAAGAAAGCGAGTTGAAGAAAGGAGCTCAGGGGCACTGTAATTCACAAACCTGCAGAGTTATAAATGACAGCCATCTTCCAAAAATATATTAAAGTGAGGCTGCCAAGAGGTGTTGAAAGCGGGGCAGAATTGCAGGAAACCGATTTCAGGAGGTAGACTGGAATTGCATGTAAAGCATAGGAAAAGAGGCAGAACGTCCACAATGATGCACTTGGCCAAAAAGGGCGTATGCGTTTTTTCCTGAATATATTCAGGAAAAAACGCATACGCCCTTTTTGGCCAACCAAGCAAGCTTGCAAAGGAAATCTGCACTACAATGAAGTCTCACTGCCCCCCGGTCAAAAGGGCCATCTGAAAAAAGTGTAAAATCCAGAAAGGCAGGACAGGCCATGGAGAACTGGGAACCTTGTTGTGCTGATGGGCGGGATATAAATTGCCAACAGCCACTCTGGAGAAGTGTATGGTGTTTCCTGAAACATCCAAAAAACCAAGCAACAGAGCCTAGGGCATTTCCACTTATGGTCCTTTAGCTTAGGGAAATAATAATCAAAAAGACACAGCCTCCCCAAAGTTTGGGACGGCTCTGTTTACAAGAACCTCGTTTACGGTACAAGTTCAATATCGCAGAAAGCGAAAAATGGATAAAGAAATTGTGGTACTTATGTACAATGCAATATCACTCAGCAATGAAATCTATGTCATCAGGCCCGTAGCAGCATAATGAGTGGATTCAGGTACGATGATTCTAAGTGAAATAAGTCACACAGAAAAAGAAACATCATAAGATATCACTACTACACGGAATGTAAACTTGGCTGCACAGGAACTGAATTACAAAACAGAACAGGGTCTCAAATGTAGAAAACCAACTTATGCTTGCTTAAGGGGAAAGGTGAGTTGGGGTGCGGCATAAAACCAGAGATTGAAATTAGCACAGATACCGTTCCATAAACCAAATATGTAATAGACAAGAGCTACTCCTTGCTCAACGAAGTGGACTCAACACCCCACATTAAACGCCTAAGAATATACCTGACTAGTAAGAATCTTAAAACCTATGGATTTATATGTCTCCGAAAGAGAATCAAGCGTGTGTACAGAGGCATAAACGCAGCAGTGATAGGATTGGTGAGGTTCGGTGAGCAAATGCAGACTCTTTGAAGTCATATTGCATGGTACCCATTCCATGGGTCTCAACTCTCCATGTTTAAGGGATTCTTCCTTCAGCTAAAACATGCATGTGGAACCCAGAGTACGATCCACTGTGTGAACGGAAAACGTGTTCAAATGTGTCTCAGTTTTTGTCCCCTGGTACTCGGGTGCAACATTCCAGATGCTTTACTAACACTCTCCCCACTTGGAGAGTAAGTGCCTTTAACCTCCTGTTTGGCCCAGTTTGCAATTTCTGTGGAAAATGAACAGGAATAGGGAGAACCAATGAGAGACTAGGTGGAGGTGTCTGGACGGGCAAATTTAACTCTCATTTCCCACCAGGAAGAGGAATTAACCAAAGGCTCAGCATGCCATGCCGGAACCAAACTAGGGCCTGAAGCAATCCTGCGGTGTTGCGGCCAGCTCACAAGAAAGCGAGTTGAAGAAAGGAGCTCAGGGGCACTGTAATTCACAAACATGCAGAGTTATAAATGACAGTTATCTTCCAAAAATATATTGCAGTAAGGCTGCCAAGTGGAGTTGAATGCGGGGCAGAATTGCAGGGAACCGATTTCAGGAGGTAGACTGGAATTGCATGTAAAGCATAGGAAAAGAGGCAGAACGTCCACAATGATGCACTTGGCCAAAAAGGGCGTATGCGTTTTTTCCTGAATATATTCAGGAAAAAACGCATACGCCCTTTTTGGCCAACCAAGCAAGCTTGCAAAGGAAATCTGCACTACAATGAAGTCTCACTGCCCCCCGGTCAAAAGGGCTATCTGAAAAAAGTGTAAAATCCAGAAAGGCAGGACAGGCCATGGAGAACTGGAAGCCTTGTTATGCTGATGGGCGGGATGTAAATTGCCAACAGCCACTCTGGAGAAGTGTATGGTGTTTCCTGAAACATCCAAGAAACCAAGCAACAGAGCCTAGGGCATTTCCACTTATGGTCGTATAGCTTAGGGAAATAATAATCAAAAAGACACAGCCTCCCCAAAGTTTGGGATGGCTCTGTTTACAAGAACCTCGTTTACGGTACAGGTTCAATATCGCAGAAAGCGAAAAATGGATAAAGAAATTGTGGTACTTACGTACAATGCAATATCACTCAGCAAAGAAATCTATGTCATCAGGCCCGTGACAGCATAATGAGTGGATTCAGGTATGATGATTCTAAGAGAAATAAGTCACACAGAAAAAGAAACATCATAAGATATCACTACTACACGGAATGTAAACTTGGCTACACAGGAACTGAATTACAAAACAGAACAGGGTGTCAAATGTAGAAAACCAACTTATGCTTGCTTACGGGGAAAGGTGAGTTGGGGTGCGGCATAAAATCAGAGATTGAAATTAGCACAGATACTGTTCCATAAGCCAAATATGTAATAGACAAGAGCTACTCCTTGCGCAACGAAGTGGACTCAACACCCCATATTAAACGCCTAAGAATATACCTGACTAGTAAGAATCTTAAAACCTATGGATTTATATGTCTCCGAAAGAGAATCAAGCGTGTGTACAGTGTCATAAACGCAGCAGTGATAGGATTGGTGAGGTTCGGTTAGCAAATGTAGACTCTTTGAAGTCATATTGCATGGTACCCATTCCATGGGTCTCAACTCTCCAGGTTTAAGGGATTCTTCCTTCAGCTAAAACATGCATGTGGAACCCAGAGTATGATCCACCGTGTGATCGGGAAACGTGTTCAAATGTGTCTCAGTTTTCGTCCCCTGGTACTCGGGTGCAACATTCCAGACGCTTTACTAACACTCTCCCCACTTGGAGAGTCAGTGCCTTTAACCTCCTGTTTGGCCCAGTTTGCAATTTCTTCGGAAGATGAACAGGAATAAGGAGAAGCAATGGGAGACTATCTGTAGGTGTCTGGACGGGCAAATTTAACTCTCATTTCCCACCAGGAAGATAAATGAACCAAAGGCTCCGTGTGCCATGCTGGAACTAGATTAAGGCCTGAGGAGATCCTGCGGTGTTGCGGCCAGCTCACAAGAAAGCGAGTTGAAGAAAGGAGCTCAGGGACACTGTAATTCAGAAACCTGCGGAGTTATAAATGACAGCTATCATCCAAAATTATACTGAAGTAAGGCTGCGAAGAGGACTTGAATGCGGGGCAGAATTGCTGGAAACTGATTTCAGAACGTACACGGGAGTAGCTCTTAAAGCATAGGAAAAGAGACAGAACTTGGAAAATAATGCACTTGGCAAAAAAGGGCATATGTGTTTTATCCAGAGCTCTCATAACTGAGGGGAGGAGATTCCCAGCAGGCTCCAAGTGCCACCTGAGGGCTCACATTGCCAAGGCAACGTGAGCATGCCAGGCAGGAGTTACCTCACAGCAGAGGTCCCACCTCACAGAAGGGTGAGAAACCCAGCCAACATCAGACTCTCACCAGAGGGCCCACATCACCAAGGGGATGGGAACCAGGCAGGAGTGTCTTCACATCAGTGGGGCCACATCATCGAAAGCTGAGGTACTCAGCACATGTGTCCTCAAACCAGAGGACCCACATCACCAAGGACCTCGGAGTGAGGCAGGCAGGAGTAGCCTCACAACACTGGGCACATAGAATAAAAAAGTGAGGAATCCAGCAGTTGGAACCTCCCAGCAGGCGGCCCAGAGCACCGAGGCTATGGGATCCAGGCCACAGTGAACTCACAGAACAGGGCCCATGTCATGAAACTGAGCAACCCAGCCATTGGGACCTCAGAGCAGGAGGCCCACATCCCCATGGGGATGGAATTCTGGTAGGAGTGTCCTCGCACCACTGAGAATGTATCAGAAAATTTTGGGCGACCAGCAGTTAGGGCCTGACGCCAGAGGACCCTCATCACCAAGGGAAGGAGGCTCCCAGCAGGCTCCAACTGCCACCAGAGGGCTGACGTCGCCAAGGCGATGTGTGCCAACCAGGCACGAATGACCTCACAGCAGAGGGCCCACCTCACAGAAGGGTGAGGAACACAGCCAGGATCAGACTCTCACCAGAGGGCCCACATCACCAAGGGGATGGGAACCAGGCAGGAGTGTCCCCACACCAGTGGGACAACATCATCGAAAGGTGAGGATCCCAGCACATGTGTCCTCAAACCAGAGGAACCACATCACCAAGGGGTTCGGAATGAGGCTGGCAGGACTGGCCTCACAACACAGGGTCCATAGAATATAAAAGTTGAGGAATCCAGCAGTTGGAACCTCCCAGCAAGTGGCCCAGAGCACCGAGGCTATGGGATCCAGGCCGCAGTGAACTCACAGCAGAGGGCCCACATCATGAACCTGTGAGCAGCCCAGCTGTTGGGACCTCAGAACAGAAGGCCCACATCCCCACTGGGATGGGAACCTGGCAGGAGTGGCTTTGCACCACTTAGCACATATCAGAAAATGTTAGGAGCCCAGCAGTTAGGGCCTGATGCCAGGGGGCCCTCATAACTGAGGGGAGGAGACTCCCAGCAGGTTCCAACTGCCAACAGAGGGACCACGTCTACAAGGTGGCATGCGCCAGCCAGGCAGTAGTGACCTCACAGCAGAGGGCCTATCTCACAGAAGGGTGAGGAACCGAGGCAGGATGAGACTCTCACCAGAGGGCCCACAACACCAAGGGGATGGGAACCAGTCAGGACTGTCCTCCCACCAGTGGGGCCACATCATCGAAAGGTGAGGAACCCAGCACATGTGGCCTCATATCAGAGGACATACATCACAAAGGGGATGGGAGTGAGGCAGGTAGGAGTAGCCTAAAAACAGAGGGCCCAAAGAATAAAAAAAGTGAGGAATCCAGCATTTGGAACCTCCCAGCAGGCGGCCGAGAGCACAGAAGCTATGGGATGCAGGCAGGAGTTAACTAACACCAGAGAGCCCACATCATGAAACTGTGAGCAACCCAGGCATTGGGACCTCAGAGCAGAAAGCCCACATCCCCATGGGGATGGGAACCTGACAGGAGTGTCCTGGCATCACTGGGCTCACATCAGAAAACGTGGGGAGCCCAGCAGTTAGAGCCTGATGCTAGAGGGCCGTCATCACCGAGGGCAGGAGGCTCCCAGCAGGTTCCATGTGCCAACAGAGGGCCCACGTCGCCAAGGTGATGTGTGCAAGTCAGGCAGGATTGACCTCACAGCAGAGGGCCTACCTCACAGAAGAGTGAGGAACCCAGCCAGGATAAGACTGTCACCAGAAGGCCCACATCACCAAGGGGATGGGAACCAGACAGGAGTGTCCTCACACCAGTGGGGCCACATCATTGAAAGTTGCCTAACCCAGCACATGTGGCCTCAAACCAGAAGACCCACATCACGAAGGGGTTGCGAGTGAGGCAGGCAGGAGGAGCATCACAACACAGGACCCATAGAATACAAAAGTTGAGGAATCGAGCATTTGGAACCTCCCAGCAGGCAGCCAAGACCACAGAGGCTATGGGATCCAGGCCACAGTGAACTAACACCAGAGAGCCCACATCATGAAATTGTGATCAACCCAGCCGTTGGAACCTCAGAGCAGAAGGCCCACATCCCCATGGGGATGGGAACCTAAGAGGAGTGCTTGAGCAACACTGGGCTCACTAAGAAAAGTTGGGGAGCCCAGCAGTTAGGGCCTGACGTCAGAGGGCCCTCATCACAGAGCTGAGGAGGCTCCCAGCAGGGTCCAATTGCCACGAGAGGGCTCATGTCAACAAGGCGAGGTGAGCAACCCAGGCAAGAGTTACCTGATAGTAGAGGGCCCACCTCACAGATGGGTGAGGAACCCAGCCAGGATCAGACTCTCACCAGAGGGCCCACATCACAAAGGGGATGGGACCCAGTCAGGATTATCCTCACACCAGTGGGGCCTCATCATCTTAAGGTGAGGAACCCAGCACATGTGTCCTCAAACCAGAGGACCCACATCACCAAGGGCCTTGGAGTGAGGCAGGCAGGAGTAGCCTCACAACACAGGGCACATAATATAAAAAACGTGAGGATTCCAGCATTTAGACCTTCCAGCAGGCGGCCCAGAACACCGAGGCTATGGGATCCAGGCCACAGTGAACTCACAGCAGAGGGCCCACATCACAAAACTGTGAGCAACCCAGGAGTTGAGACCTCAGCGCAGAAGGACCACATCCCCATGGGAATGGGAACCTGGCTGGAGTGTCCTCGCACCACTGGGCGCACATCAGAAAATGTGGGGAGCCCACCATTTAGGGCCTGACGCCAGAGGGCCGTCATCACCGAGAGGAGGAGGCGCCCTGCACGCTCCAACTGCCACCAGAGGGCTCACGTCTCCAAGGTGACGTGTGCCAGCCAGGCAGGAGTGACCTCACAGCAGAGGGCCTACCTCACAGAACGTTGAGGAACCCAGCCAGGATTAGACTCTCGCCAGAGGGCCCACCTCACCAAGGGGATGGGAACCAGGCAGGAGTGTCCTCACACGAGTGGGGTCACATCATCGAAAGGAGGAACGCAGCACATGTGGCCTCAAGCCATAGGACAGTCATCACCAAGGGGCTGGCAGTGAGGCAGGCAGGAGGAGCCTCACAACAGAGGGCACATAGAATAAAAAAGTTGAGGAATCCAGCAGTTGGAACCTCCCAGCAGGCGGCTCAGAGCACCGATGATAAGGGATCCTTGCCGGAGTGAACTCACAGCAGAGGGCCCACATCTTGGTACTGTGAGCAAGCCAGCCGTTTTGACCTCAGAGCAGAAGGCCCATATCGCCATGGGGATGGGAACCTGGCAAGAGTGTCCTCACTCACTTGGCGCACATCAGAAAATGTGGGGAGCCCAGCAGTTATGGCCTAAGGCAAGAGGGCCCTCATCACCGAGGGGAGGAGGATCCCAGCACACTCCAACTGCCACCAGAGGGCCCACGTCGCCAAGGTGACGTGTGCCAGACAGGCATGACTGACCTCACAGCAGAGGGCCCACCTCACAGAAGGGTGAGGAACCCAGCCAGGATCAGACTCTCACCTGAGGGCCCACATCAGCAAGGGGATGGGAACCAGTCAGGACTGTCTTCCCTCCAGTGGGGTCACATCATCGAAAGGTGCAGAACCCAGCACATGTGGCCTCAAATCAGAGGACACATATCACAAAGGGAATGGGAGTGAGGCAGGCAGGAGTAGCCTAAAAACAGAGGGCCCAAAGAATAAGAAAGGTGAGGAATCCAGCAGTTGGAACCTCCCAGCAGGCGGCCCAGAGCACAGAAGCTATGGGATGCAGGCAGGAGTGAACTAATACCAGAGAGCCCACATCATGAAACTGTGAGCAACCCAGGCTTTGGGACCTCAGAGCAGAAGGCCCACATCCCAATGGGGATGTGAACCTGGCTGGAGTGTCCTCGCACCACTGGGCGCACATCACAAAATGTGGGGAGCCCAGCAGTTAGGGCCTGACGCCAGAGGGCCCTCATCACCCAGGAGAGGAGGCTCCCAGCAGGCTCCAAGTGCCACCAGAGGGCTCATGTCCACAAGGCGAGGTGAGCAAGCCAGGCAGGAGTGACCTCACAGCAGACGGCCCACCTCACAGATGGGTGAGGAACCCAGCCAGGATCAGACTCTCAACAGAGGGCCCACATCACCAAGGGGATGTGAACCAGGCAGGAGTCTCCTAAGACCATTGGTCCCACATCATCGAAAGGTGAGGAACCCAGCACATGTGGCCTCAAACCAGACGACACACATCACGAAGGGGCTGGGAGTGAGGCAGGCAGGAGGATCCTCACAACAGAGGGCCCAAAAAATTAAAAAAGTGAGGAATCCAGCAGTTGGAACCTCCCAGCAGGCGGCCAAGAGCACAGAGGCTATGGGATCCAGGCCTCTGTGAACACCAGAGAGCCCACATCATGAAAATGTGAACAACCCAGCCGTTGGGACCTCAGAGCAGAAGGCCCACATCTCCATGGAGATGGGATCCTAAGAGGAGTGCCAAAGCATCACTGGGCTCCCTAAGAAAAGTTGGTGAGCCCAGCAGTTAGGGCCTGACGCAAGAGGGCCCTCATCACCGGGGGGAGGAGATTCCCAGCACGCTCCAACTGCCACCACACGGCTGACTTCACCAAGGCAATGTGTGCCAGCCATGCAGGAGTGACCTATCAGCAGAGGGTCTCCCTCACAGGTGGGTGAGGAACAAAGCCAGGAACAGACTCTCACCAGGGGGTCCACATAACCACGTGGATGAGAACCAGGCAGGAGTGTCCTCACACTAGTGGGGCCACATCATCGAAAGGTGAGGAACCCAGAAAAGGTGGCCACAAACCAGAGGACCCACATCACCAAGGGGTTGAGAGTGAGGTAGGTGTCTGGACGGGCATATTTAACACTCATTTCCCACCAGGAAGAGAAATTAACCAAAGGCTCAGCGTGCCCTGCCAGAAGCAGATTAGGGCCTGAAGCAGTCTTGCGGGTTTGCGGCCAGCTCACAAGAAAGCGAGTTGAAGAAAGGAGCTCAGGGGCCCTGTAATTCACAAACCTGGAGAGTTATAAATGACAGATAACGTCCAAAAATATATTGAAGTAAGGCTGCGAAGAGGACTTGAAAGCAGGGCAGAATTTCAGGAAACCGATTTCAGGAGGTAGACTGGATTTGCATTTAAAGCATAGGAAAAGAGACAGAACATCGACAATGATGCACTTGGCCAAAAAGGGCGTATGCGTTTTTTCCTGAATATATTCAGGAAAAAACGCATACGCCCTTTTTGGCCAACCAAGCAAGCTTGCAAAGGAAATCTGCACTACAATGAAGTCTCACTGCCCCCCCGGTCAAAAGGGCTATCTGAAAAAAGTGTAAAATCCAGAAAGGCAGGACAGGCCATGGAGAACTGGGAGCCTTGTTATGCTGATGGGCGGCATGTAAATTGCCAAGAGCCACTCTGGAGAAGTGTATGGTGTTTCCTGAAACATCCAAAAAACAAAGCAACAGAGCCTAGGGCACTTCCACTTATGGTCCTATAGCTTAGGGAAATTAAAATCCAAAAGACACAGCCACCCCAAAGTTTGGGCCGGCTCTGTTTACAAGAACCTCGTTTACGGTACAAGTTCAATATCACAGAAAGCGAAAAATGGATAAAGAAGTTGTGGTACTTACGTACAATGCAATATCACTCAGCAATGAAATCTATGTCATCAGGCCCGTAGCAGCATAATGAGTGGATTCAGGTACGATGATTCTAAGTGAAATAAGTCACACAGAAAAAGAAACATCATAAGATATCACTACTACACGGAATGTAAACTTGGCCAGACAAGAACTGAATTACAAAACAGAACAGGGCCTCAAATGTAGAAAACCAACTTATGCTTGCTTAAGGGGAAAGGTGAGTTGGGGTGCTTCATAAAACCAGAGATTGAAATTAGCACAGATACCGTTCCATAAGCCAAATATGTAATAGACAAGAGCTACTCCTTGCTCAACGAAGTGGACTCAACACCCCATATTAAACGCCTAAGAATATACCTGACTAGTAAGAATCTTAAAACCTATGGATTTATATGTCTCCGAAAGAGAATCAAGCGTGTGTACAGCGGCATAAGTGCAGCAGTGATAGGATTGGTGAGGTTCGGTGAGCAAATGCAGACCCTTTGAAGTCATATTGCATGGTACCCATTCCATGGGTCTCAACTCTCCAGGTTTAAGGGATTCTTCCTTCAGCTAAAACATGCATGTGGAACCCAGAGTATGATCCACCGTGTGATCGGAAAACGTGTTCAAATGTGTCTCAGTTTTCGTCCACTGGTACTCGGGTGCAACATTCCAGATGCTTTACTAACACTCTCCCCACTTGGAGTGTCAGTGACTTTAACCTCCTGTTTGGCCCAGTTTGCAATTTATGTGGAAAATGAACAGGAATAGGGAGAACCAATGAGAGACTAGGTGGAGGTGTCCGGACGGGCAAATTTAACTCTCATTTCCCACCAGGAAGAGGAATTAACCAAAGGCTCAGCGTGCCATGCCGGAACCACACTAGGGTCCGAAGCAATCCTGCGGTGTTGCGGCCAGCTCACAAGAAAGCGAGTTGAAGAAAGGAGCTCAGGGGCACTGTAATTCACAAACCTGCAGAGTTATAAATGACAGCCATCTTCCAAAAATATATTAAAGTAAGGCTGCCAAGAGGAGTTGAAAGCGGGGCAGAATTGCAGGAAACCGATTTCAGGAGGTAGACTGGAATTGCATGTAAAGCATAGGAAAAGAGGCAGAATGTCCACAATGATGAACAGGAATAAGGAGAAGCAATGGGAGACTATCTGTAGGTGTCTGGACGGGCAAATTTAACTCTCATTTCCCACCAGGAAGATGAATGAACCAAAGGCTCCGTGTGCCATGCTGGAACTAGATTAGGGCCTGAGGAGATCCTGCGGTGTTGCGGCCAGCTCACAAGAAAGCGAGTTGAAGAAAGGAGCTCAGGGACACTGTAATTCAGAAACCTGCGGAGTTATAAATGACAGCTATCATCCAAAATTATACTGAAGTAAGGCTGCGAAGAGGACTTGAATGCGGGGCAGAATTGCTGGAAACTGATTTCAGAACGTACACGGGAGTAGCTCTTAAAGCATAGGAAAAGAGACAGAACTTGGAAAATAATGCACTTGGCAAAAAAGGGCATATGTGTTTTATCCAGAGCTCTCATAACTGAGGGGAGGAGATTCCCAGCAGGCTCCAAGTGCCACCTGAGGGCTCACATTGCCAAGGCAACGTGAGCATGCCAGGCAGGAGTTACCTCACAGCAGAGGTCCCACCTCACAGAAGGGTGAGAAACCCAGCCAACATCAGACTCTCACCAGAGGGCCCACATCACCAAGGGGATGGGAACCAGGCAGGAGTGTCTTCACATCAGTGGGGCCACATCATCGAAAGCTGAGGTACTCAGCACATGTGTCCTCAAACCAGAGGACCCACATCACCAAGGACCTCGGAGTGAGGCAGGCAGGAGTAGCCTCACAACACTGGGCACATAGAATAAAAAAGTGAGGAATCCAGCAGTTGGAACCTCCCAGCAGGCGGCCCAGAGCACCGAGGCTATGGGATCCAGGCCACAGTGAACTCACAGAACAGGGCCCATGTCATGAAACTGAGCAACCCAGCCATTGGGACCTCAGAGCAGGAGGCCCACATCCCCATGGGGATGGAATTCTGGTAGGAGTGTCCTCGCACCACTGAGAACGTATCAGAAAATTTTGGGCGACCAGCAGTTAGGGCCTGACGCCAGAGGACCCTCATCACCAAGGGAAGGAGGCTCCCAGCAGGCTCCAACTGCCACCAGAGGGCTGACATCGCCAAGGCGATGTGTGCCAACCAGGCACGAATGACCTCACAGCAGAGGGCCCACCTCACAGAAGGGTGAGGAACACAGCCAGGATCAGACTCTCACCAGAGGGCCCACATCACCAAGGGGATGGGAACCAGGCAGGAGTGTCCCCACACCAGTGGGACAACATCATCGAAAGGTGAGGATCCCAGCACATGTGTCCTCAAACCAGAGGAACCACATCACCAAGGGGTTCGGAATGAGGCTGGCAGGACTGGCCTCACAACACAGGGTCCATAGAATATAAAAGTTGAGGAATCCAGCAGTTGGAACCTCCCAGCAAGTGGCCCAGAGCACCGAGGCTATGGGATCCAGGCCGCAGTGAACTCACAGCAGAGGGCCCACATCATGAACCTGTGAGCAGCCCAGCTGTTGGGACCTCAGAACAGAAGGCCCACATCCCCATTGGGATGGGAACCTGGCAGGAGTGGCTTTGCACCACTTAGCACATATCAGAAAATGTTAGGAGCCCAGCAGTTAGGGCCTGATGCCAGGGGGCCCTCATAACTGAGGGGAGGAGACTCCCAGCAGGTTCCAACTGCCAACAGAGGGACCACGTCTACAAGGTGGCATGCGCCAGCCAGGCAGTAGTGACCTCACAGCAGAGGGCCTATCTCACAGAAGGGTGAGGAACCGAGGCAGGATGAGACTCTCACCAGAGGGCCCACAACACCAAGGGGATGGGAACCAGTCAGGACTGTCCTCCCACCAGTGGGGCCACATCATCGAAAGGTGAGGAACCCAGCACATGTGGCCTCATATCAGAGGACATACATCACAAAGGGGATGGGAGTGAGGCAGGTAGGAGTAGCCTAAAAACAGAGGGCCCAAAGAATAAAAAAAGTGAGGAATCCAGCATTTGGAACCTCCCAGCAGGCGGCCGAGAGCACAGAAGCTATGGGATGCAGGCAGGAGTTAACTAACACCAGAGAGCCCACATCATGAAACTGTGAGCAACCCAGGCATTGGGACCTCAGAGCAGAAAGCCCACATCCCCATGGGGATGGGAACCTGACAGGAGTGTCCTGGCATCACTGGGCTCACATCAGAAAACGTGGGGAGCCCAGCAGTTAGAGCCTGATGCTAGAGGGCCGTCATCACCGAGGGCAGGAGGCTCCCAGCAGGTTCCATGTGCCAACAGAGGGCCCACGTCGCCAAGGTGATGTGTGCAAGTCAGGCAGGATTGACCTCACAGCAGAGGGCCTACCTCACAGAAGAGTGAGGAACCCAGCCAGGATAAGACTGTCACCAGAAGGCCCACATCACCAAGGGGATGGGAACCAGACAGGAGTGTCCTCACACCAGTGGGGCCACATCATTGAAAGTTGCCTAACCCAGCACATGTGGCCTCAAACCAGAAGACCCACATCACGAAGGGGTTGCGAGTGAGGCAGGCAGGAGGAGCATCACAACACAGGACCCATAGAATACAAAAGTTGAGGAATCGAGCATTTGGAACCTCCCAGCAGGCAGCCAAGACCACAGAGGCTATGGGATCCAGGCCACAGTGAACTAACACCAGAGAGCCCACATCATGAAATTGTGATCAACCCAGCCGTTGGAACCTCAGAGCAGAAGGCCCACATCCCCATGGGGATGGGAACCTAAGAGGAGTGCTTGAGCAACACTGGGCTCACTAAGAAAAGTTGGGGAGCCCAGCAGTTAGGGCCTGACGTCAGAGGGCCCTCATCACAGAGCTGAGGAGGCTCCCAGCAGGGTCCAATTGCCACGAGAGGGCTCATGTCAACAAGGCGAGGTGAGCAACCCAGGCAAGAGTTACCTGATAGTAGAGGGCCCACCTCACAGATGGGTGAGGAACCCAGCCAGGATCAGACTCTCACCAGAGGGCCCACATCACAAAGGGGATGGGACCCAGTCAGGATTATCCTCACACCAGTGGGGCCTCATCATCTTAAGGTGAGGAACCCAGCACATGTGTCCTCAAACCAGAGGACCCACATCACCAAGGGCCTTGGAGTGAGGCAGGCAGGAGTAGCCTCACAACACAGGGCACATAATATAAAAAACGTGAGGATTCCAGCATTTAGACCTTCCAGCAGGCGGCCCAGAACACCGAGGCTATGGGATCCAGGCCACAGTGAACTCACAGCAGAGGGCCCACATCACAAAACTGTGAGCAACCCAGGAGTTGAGACCTCAGCGCAGAAGGACCACATCCCCATGGGAATGGGAACCTGGCTGGAGTGTCCTCGCACCACTGGGCACACATCAGAAAATGTGGGGAGCCCACCATTTAGGGCCTGACGCCAGAGGGCCGTCATCACCGAGAGGAGGAGGCGCCCTGCATGCTCCAACTGCCACCAGAGGGCTCACGTCTCCAAGGTGACGTGTGCCAGCCAGGCAGGAGTGACCTCACAGCAGAGGGCCTACCTCACAGAACGTTGAGGAACCCAGCCAGGATTAGACTCTCGCCAGAGGGCCCACCTCACCAAGGGGATGGGAACCAGGCAGGAGTGTCCTCACACGAGTGGGGTCACATCATTGAAAGGTGAGGAACGCAGCACATGTGGCCTCAAGCCATAGGACAGTCATCACCAAGGGGCTGGCAGTGAGGCAGGCAGGAGGAGCCTCACAACAGAGGGCACATAGAATAAAAAAGTTGAGGAATCCAGCAGTTGGAACCTCCCAGCAGGCGGCTCAGAGCACCGATGATAAGGGATCCTTGCCGGAGTGAACTCACAGCAGAGGGCCCACATCTTGGTACTGTGAGCAAGCCAGCCGTTTTGACCTCAGAGCAGAAGGCCCATATCGCCATGGGGATGGGAACCTGGCAAGAGTGTCCTCACTCACTTGGCGCACATCAGAAAATGTGGGGAGCCCAGCAGTTATGGCCTAAGGCAAGAGGGCCCTCATCACCGAGGGGAGGAGGATCCCAGCACACTCCAACTGCCACCAGAGGGCCCACGTCGCCAAGGTGACGTGTGCCAGACAGGCATGACTGACCTCACAGCAGAGGGCCCACCTCACAGAAGGGTGAGGAACCCAGCCAGGATCAGACTCTCACCTGAGGGCCCACATCAGCAAGGGGATGGGAACCAGTCAGGACTGTCTTCCCTCCAGTGGGGTCACATCATCGAAAGGTGCAGAACCCAGCACATGTGGCCTCAAATCAGAGGACACATATCACAAAGGGAATGGGAGTGAGGCAGGCAGGAGTAGCCTAAAAACAGAGGGCCCAAAGAATAAGAAAGGTGAGGAATCCAGCAGTTGGAACCTCCCAGCAGGCGGCCCAGAGCACAGAAGCTATGGGATGCAGGCAGGAGTGAACTAATACCAGAGAGCCCACATCATGAAACTGTGAGCAACCCAGGCTTTGGGACCTCAGAGCAGAAGGCCCACATCCCAATGGGGATGTGAACCTGGCTGGAGTGTCCTCGCACCACTGGGCGCACATCACAAAATGTGGGGAGCCCAGCAGTTAGGGCCTGACGCCAGAGGGCCCTCATCACCCAGGAGAGGAGGCTCCCAGCAGGCTCCAAGTGCCACCAGAGGGCTCATGTCCACAAGGCGAGGTGAGCAAGCCAGGCAGGAGTGACCTCACAGCAGACGGCCCACCTCACAGATGGGTGAGGAACCCAGCCAGGATCAGACTCTCAACAGAGGGCCCACATCACCAAGGGGATGTGAACCAGGCAGGAGTCTCCTAAGACCATTGGTATCACATCATCGAAAGGTGAGGAACCCAGCACATGTGGCCTCAAACCAGACGACACACATCACGAAGGGGCTGGGAGTGAGGCAGGCAGGAGGATCCTCACAACAGAGGGCCCAAAAAATTAAAAAAGTGAGGAATCCAGCAGTTGGAACCTCCCAGCAGGCGGCCAAGAGCACAGAGGCTATGGGATCCAGGCCTCTGTGAACACCAGAGAGCCCACATCATGAAAATGTGAACAACCCAGCCGTTGGGACCTCAGAGCAGAAGGCCCACATCTCCATGGAGATGGGATCCTAAGAGGAGTGCCAAAGCATCACTGGGCTCCCTAAGAAAAGTTGGTGAGCCCAGCAGTTAGGGCCTGACGCAAGAGGGCCCTCATCACCGGGGGGAGGAGATTCCCAGCACGCTCCAACTGCCACCACACGGCTGACTTCACCAAGGCAATGTGTGCCAGCCATGCAGGAGTGACCTATCAGCAGAGGGTCTCCCTCACAGGTGGGTGAGGAACAAAGCCAGGAACAGACTCTCACCAGGGGGTCCACATAACCACGTGGATGAGAACCAGGCAGGAGTGTCCTCACACTAGTGGGGCCACATCATCGAAAGGTGAGGAACCCAGAAAAGGTGGCCACAAACCAGAGGACCCACATCACCAAGGGGTTGAGAGTGAGGTAGGTGTCTGGACGGGCATATTTAACACTCATTTCCCACCAGGAAGAGAAATTAACCAAAGGCTCAGCGTGCCCTGCCAGAAGCAGATTAGGGCCTGAAGCAGTCTTGCGGGTTTGCGGCCAGCTCACAAGAAAGCGAGTTGAAGAAAGGAGCTCAGGGGCCCTGTAATTCACAAACCTGGAGAGTTATAAATGACAGATAACGTCCAAAAATATATTGAAGTAAGGCTGCGAAGAGGACTTGAAAGCAGGGCAGAATTTCAGGAAACCGATTTCAGGAGGTAGACTGGATTTGCATTTAAAGCATAGGAAAAGAGACAGAACATCGACAATGATGCACTTGGCTAAAAAGGGCGTATGCGTTTTTTCCTGAATATATTCAGGAAAAAACGCATACGCCCTTTTTGGCCAACCAAGCAAGCTTGCAAAGGAAATCTGCACTACAATGAAGTCTCACTGCCCCCCGGTCAAAAGGGCCATCTGAAAAAAGTGTAAAATCCAGAAAGGCAGGACAGGCCATGGAGGACTGGGAGCCTTGTTATGCTGATGGGCGGGATGTAAATTGCCAGCAGCCACTCTGGAGAAGTGTATGGTGTTTCCTGAAACATCCAAAAAACAAAGCAACAGAGCCTAGGGCACTTCCACTTATGGTCCTATAGCTTAGGGAAATTGAAATCCAAAAGACACAGCCACCCCAAAGTTTGGGCCGGCTCTGTTTACAAGAACCTCGTTTACGGTACAAGTTCAATATCACAGAAAGCGAAAAATGGATAAAGAAGTTGTGGTACTTACGTACAATGCAATATCACTCAGCAATGAAATCTATGTCATCAGGCCCGTAGCAGCATAATGAGTGGATTCAGGTACGATGATTCTAAGTGAAATAAGTCACACAGAAAAAGAAACATCATAAGATATCACTACTACACGGAATGTAAACTTGGCTACACATGAACTGAATTACAAAACAGAACAGGGTGTCAAATGTAGAAAACCAACTTATGATTGCTTAAGGGGAAAGGTGAGTTGGGGTGCTGCATAAAACCAGAGATTGAAATTAGCACAGATACCGTTCCATAAGCCAAATATGTAATAGACAAGAGCTACTCCTTGCTCAACGAAGTGGACTCAACACCCCATATTAAATGCCTAACAATATACCTGACTAGTAAGAATCTTAAAACCTATGGATTTATATGTCTCCGAAAGAGAATCAAGCGTGTGTACAGCGGCATAAACGCAGCAGTGATAGGATTGGTGAGGTTCGGTGAGCAAATGCAGACCCTTTGAAGTCATATTGCATGGTACCCATTCCATGGGTCTCAACTCTCCATGTTTAAGGGATTCTTCCTTCAGCTAAAACATTCATGTGGAACCCAGAGTATGATCCACCGTGTGATCGGGAAACGTGTTCAAATGTGTCTCAGTTTTCGTCCCCTGGTACTCGGGTGCAACATTCCAGACGCTTTACTAACACTCTCCCCACTTGGAGATCAGTGCCTTTAACCTCCTGTTTGGCCCAGTTTGCAATTTCTGTGGAAAATGAACAGGAATAGGGAGAACCAATGAGAGACTAGGTGGAGGTGTCTGGACGGGCAAATTTAACTCTCATTTCCC
Organism: Leucopleurus acutus; assembly: GCF_964270905.1. Lineage (NCBI taxonomy): Eukaryota > Metazoa > Chordata > Mammalia > Artiodactyla > Delphinidae > Leucopleurus > Leucopleurus acutus. Next base: position 101,491,656 of record NC_139146.1, on the reverse strand, counting down.
ACCAGGAAGAGGAATTAACCAAAGGCTCAGCATGCCGTGCCGGAACCAAACTAGGGCCTGAAGCAATCCTGCGGTGTTGCGGCCAGCTCACAAGAAAGCGAGTTGAAGAAAGGAGCTCAGGGGCACTGTAATTCACAAACCTGCAGAGTTATAAATGACAGCTATCTTTCAAAAATATATTGAAGTAAGGCGGCCAATAGTACTTGAAAGCGGGGCAGAATTGCAGGAAACCGATTTCAGGAGGTACACTGGAATTACATGTAAAGCATAGGAAAAGAGGCAGAACGTCCACAATGATGCACTTGGCCAAAAAGGGCGTATGCGTTTTTTCCTGAATATATTCAGGAAAAAACGCATACGCCCTTTTTGGCCAACCAAGCAAGCTTGCAAAGGAAATCTGCACTACAATGAAGTCTCACTGCCCCCCGGTCAAAAGGGCCATCTGAAAAAAGTGTAAAATCCAGAAAGGCAGAACAGGCCATGGAGAAATGGGAGCCTTGTTATGCTGATGGGCGGGATGTAAATTGCCAACAGCCACTCTGGAGAAGTGTATGGTGTTTCCTGAAACATCCAAAAAACCAAGCAACAGAGCCTAGGGCATTTCCACTTATGGTCGTATAGCTTAGGGAAATAATAATCAAAAAGACACAGCCTCCCCAAAGTTTGGGATGGCTCTGTTTACAAGAACCTCGTTTACGGTACAGGTTCAATATCGCAGAAAGCGAAAAATGGATAAAGAAATTGTGGTACTTACGTACAATGCAATATCACTCAGCAAAGAAATCTATGTCATCAGGCCCGTGACAGCATAATGAGTGGATTCAGGTATGATGATTCTAAGAGAAATAAGTCACACAGAAAAAGAAACATCATAAGATATCACTACTACACGGAATGTAAACTTGGCTACACAGGAACTGAATTACAAAACAGAACAGGGTGTCAAATGTAGAAAACCAACTTATGCTTGCTTCAGGGGAAAGGTGAGTTGGGGTGCGGCATAAAATCAGAGATTGAAATTAGCACAGATACTGTTCCATAAGCCAAATATGTAATAGACAAGAGCTACTCCTTGCTCAACGAAGTGGACTCAACACCCCATATTAAACGCCTAAGAATATACCTGACTAGTAAGAATCTTAAAACCTATGGATTTATATGTCTCCGAAAGAGAATCAAGCGTGTGTACAGTGTCATAAACGCAGCAGTGATAGGATTGGTGAGGTTCGGTTAGCAAATGTAGACTCTTTGAAGTCATATTGCATGGTACCCATTCCATGGGTCTCAACTCTCCAGGTTTAAGGGATTCTTCCTTCAGCTAAAACATGCATGTGGAACCCAGAGTATGATCCACCGTGTGATCGGGAAACGTGTTCAAATGTGTCTCAGTTTTCGTCCCCTGGTACTCGGGTGCAACATTCCAGACGCTTTACTAACACTCTCCCCACTTGGAGAGTCAGTGCCTTTAACCTCCTGTTTGGCCCAGTTTGCAATTTCTTCGGAAGATGAACAGGAATAAGGAGAAGCAATGGGAGACTATCTGTAGGTGTCTGGACGGGCAAATTTAACTCTCATTTCCCACCAGGAAGATAAATGAACCAAAGGCTCCGTGTGCCATGCTGGAACTAGATTAGGGCCTGAGGAGATCCTGCGGTGTTGCGGCCAGCTCACAAGAAAGCGAGTTGAAGAAAGGAGCTCAGGGACACTGTAATTCAGAAACCTGCGGAGTTATAAATGACAGCTATCATCCAAAATTATACTGAAGTAAGGCTGCGAAGAGGACTTGAATGCGGGGCAGAATTGCTGGAAACTGATTTCAGAACGTACACGGGAGTAGCTCTTAAAGCATAGGAAAAGAGACAGAACTTGGAAAATAATGCACTTGGCAAAAAAGGGCATATGTGTTTTATCCAGAGCTCTCATAACTGAGGGGAGGAGATTCCCAGCAGGCTCCAAGTGCCACCTGAGGGCTCACATTGCCAAGGCAACGTGAGCATGCCAGGCAGGAGTTACCTCACAGCAGAGGTCCCACCTCACAGAAGGGTGAGAAACCCAGCCAACATCAGACTCTCACCAGAGGGCCCACATCACCAAGGGGATGGGAACCAGGCAGGAGTGTCTTCACATCAGTGGGGCCACATCATCGAAAGCTGAGGTACTCAGCACATGTGTCCTCAAACCAGAGGACCCACATCACCAAGGACCTCGGAGTGAGGCAGGCAGGAGTAGCCTCACAACACTGGGCACATAGAATAAAAAAGTGAGGAATCCAGCAGTTGGAACCTCCCAGCAGGCGGCCCAGAGCACCGAGGCTATGGGATCCAGGCCACAGTGAACTCACAGAACAGGGCCCATGTCATGAAACTGAGCAACCCAGCCATTGGGACCTCAGAGCAGGAGGCCCACATCCCCATGGGGATGGAATTCTGGTAGGAGTGTCCTCGCACCACTGAGAACATATCAGAAAATTTTGGGCGACCAGCAGTTAGGGCCTGACGCCAGAGGACCCTCATCACCAAGGGAAGGAGGCTCCCAGCAGGCTCCAACTGCCACCAGAGGGCTGACGTCGCCAAGGCGATGTGTGCCAACCAGGCACGAATGACCTCACAGCAGAGGGCCCACCTCACAGAAGGGTGAGGAACACAGCCAGGATCAGACTCTCACCAGAGGGCCCACATCACCCAGGGGATGGGAACCAGGCAGGAGTGTCCCCACACCAGTGGGACAACATCATCGAAAGGTGAGGATCCCAGCACATGTGTCCTCAAACCAGAGGAACCACATCACCAAGGGGTTCGGAATGAGGCTGGCAGGACTGGCCTCACAACACAGGGTCCATAGAATATAAAAGTTGAGGAATCCAGCAGTTGGAACCTCCCAGCAAGTGGCCCAGAGCACCGAGGCTATGGGATCCAGGCCGCAGTGAACTCACAGCAGAGGGCCCACATCATGAACCTGTGAGCAGCCCAGCTGTTGGGACCTCAGAACAGAAGGCCCACATCCCCATTGGGATGGGAACCTGGCAGGAGTGGCTTTGCACCACTTAGCACATATCAGAAAATGTTAGGAGCCCAGCAGTTAGGGCCTGATGCCAGGGGGCCCTCATAACTGAGGGGAGGAGACTCCCAGCAGGTTCCAACTGCCAACAGAGGGACCACGTCTACAAGGTGGCATGCGCCAGCCAGGCAGTAGTGACCTCACAGCAGAGGGCCTATCTCACAGAAGGGTGAGGAACCGAGGCAGGATGAGACTCTCACCAGAGGGCCCACAACACCAAGGGGATGGGAACCAGTCAGGACTGTCCTCCCACCAGTGGGGCCACATCATCGAAAGGTGAGGAACCCAGCACATGTGGCCTCATATCAGAGGACATACATCACAAAGGGGATGGGAGTGAGGCAGGTAGGAGTAGCCTAAAAACAGAGGGCCCAAAGAATAAAAAAAGTGAGGAATCCAGCATTTGGAACCTCCCAGCAGGCGGCCGAGAGCACAGAAGCTATGGGATGCAGGCAGGAGTTAACTAACACCAGAGAGCCCACATCATGAAACTGTGAGCAACCCAGGCATTGGGACCTCAGAGCAGAAAGCCCACATCCCCATGGGGATGGGAACCTGACAGGAGTGTCCTGGCATCACTGGGCTCACATCAGAAAACGTGGGGAGCCCAGCAGTTAGAGCCTGATGCTAGAGGGCCGTCATCACCGAGGGCAGGAGGCTCCCAGCAGGTTCCATGTGCCAACAGAGGGCCCACGTCGCCAAGGTGATGTGTGCAAGTCAGGCAGGATTGACCTCACAGCAGAGGGCCTACCTCACAGAAGACTGAGGAACCCAGCCAGGATAAGACTGTCACCAGAAGGCCCACATCACCAAGGGGATGGGAACCAGGCAGGAGTGTCCTCACACCAGTGGGGCCACATCATTGAAAGTTGCCTAACCCAGCACATGTGGCCTCAAACCAGAAGACCCACATCACGAAGGGGTTGCGAGTGAGGCAGGCAGGAGGAGCATCACAACACAGGACCCATAGAATACAAAAGTTGAGGAATCGAGCAGTTGGAACCTCCCAGCAGGCAGCCAAGACCACAGAGGCTATGGGATCCAGGCCACAGTGAACTAACACCAGAGAGCCCACATCATGAAACTGTGATCAACCCAGCCGTTGGAACCTCAGAGCAGAAGGCCCACATCCCCATGGGGATGGGGACCTAAGAGGAGTGCTTGAGCAACACTGGGCTCACTAAGAAAAGTTGGGGAGCCCAGCAGTTAGGGCCTGACGTCAGAGGGCCCTCATCACAGAGCTGAGGAGGCTCCCAGCAGGGTCCAATTGCCACCAGAGGGCTCATGTCAACAAGGCGAGGTGAGCAACCCAGGCAAGAGTTACCTGATAGTAGAGGGCCCACCTCACAGATGGGTGAGGAACCCAGCCAGGATCAGACTCTCACCAGAGGGCCCACATCACAAAGGGGATGGGACCCAGTCAGGATTATCCTCACACCAGTGGGGCCTCATCATCTTAAGGTGAGGAACCCAGCACATGTGTCCTCAAACCAGAGGACCCACATCACCAAGGGCCTTGGAGTGAGGTAGGCAGGAGTAGCCTCACAACACAGGGCACATAATATAAAAAAACGTGAGGATTCCAGCATTTAGACCTTCCAGCAGGCGGCCCAGAACACCGAGGCTATGGGATCCAGGCCACAGTGAACTCACAGCAGAGGGCCCACATCACAAAACTGTGAGCAACCCAGGAGTTGAGACCTCAGCGCAGAAGGACCACATCCCCATGGGAATGGGAACCTGGCTGGAGTGTCCTCGCACCACTGGGCGCACATCAGAAAATGTGGGGAGCCCACCATTTAGGGCCTGACGCCAGAGGGCCGTCATCACCGAGAGGAGGAGGCGCCCTGCACGCTCCAACTGCCACCAGAGGGCTCACGTCTCCAAGGTGACGTGTGCCAGCCAGGCAGGAGTGACCTCACAGCAGAGGGCCTACCTCACAGAACGTTGAGGAACCCAGCCAGGATTAGACTCTCGCCAGAGGGCCCACCTAACCAAGGGGATGGGAACCAGGCAGGAGTGTCCTCACACGAGTGGGGTCACATCATCGAAAGGTGAGGAACCCAGCACATGTGGCCTCAAATCAGAGGACACATATCACAAAGGGAATGGGAGTGAGGCAGGCAGGAGTAGCCTAAAAACAGAGGGCCCAAAGAATAAGAAAGGTGAGGAATCCAGCAGTTGGAACCTCCCAGCAGGCGGCCCAGAGCACAGAAGCTATGGGATGCAGGCAGGAGTGAACTAATACCAGAGAGCCCACATCATGAAACTGTGAGCAACCCAGGCTTTGGGACCTCAGAGCAGAAGGCCCACATCCCAATGGGGATGTGAACCTGGCTGGAGTGTCCTCGCACCACTGGGCGCACATCACAAAATGTGGGGAGCCCAGCAGTTAGGTCCTGACGCCAGAGGGCCCTCATCACCCAGGAGAGGAGGCTCCCAGCAGGCTCCAAGTGCCACCAGAGGGCTCATGTCCACAAGGCGAGGTGAGCAAGCCAGGCAGGAGTTACCTCACAGCAGACGGCCCACCTCACAGATGGGTGAGGAACCCAGCCAGGATCAGACTCTCAACAGAGGGCCCACATCACCAAGGGGATGTGAACCAGGCAGGAGTCTCCTAAGACCATTGGTCCCACATCATCGAAAGGTGAGGAACCCAGCACATGTGGCCTCAAACCAGACGACACACATCACGAAGGGGCTGGGAGTGAGGCAGGCAGGAGTATCCTCACAACAGAGGGCCCAAAAAATTAAAAAAGTGAGGAATCCAGCAGTTGGAACCTCCCAGCAGGCGGCCAAGAGCACAGAGGCTATGGGATCCAGGCCTCTGTGAACACCAGAGAGCCCACATCATGAAAATGTGAACAACCCAGCCGTTGGGACCTCAGAGCAGAAGGCCCACATCTCCATGGAGATGGGATCCTAAGAGGAGTGCCAAAGCATCACTGGGCTCCCTAAGAAAAGTTGGTGAGCCCAGCAGTTAGGGCCTGACGCAAGAGGGCCCTCATCACCGGGGGGAGGAGATTCCCAGCACGCTCCAACTGCCACCACACGGCTGACTTCACCAAGGCAATGTGTGCCAGCCATGCAGGAGTGACCTATCAGCAGAGGGTCTCCCTCACAGGTGGGTGAGGAACAAAGCCAGGAACAGACTCTCACCAGGGGGTCCACATAACCACGTGGATGAGAACCAGGCAGGAGTGTCCTCACACTAGTGGGGCCACATCATCGAAAGGTGAGGAACCCAGAAAAGGTGGCCACAAACCAGAGGACCCACATCACCAAGGGGTTGAGAGTGAGGTAGGTGTCTGGACGGGCATATTTAACACTCATTTCCCACCAGGAAGAGAAATTAACCAAAGGCTCAGCGTGCCCTGCCAGAAGCAGATTAGGGCCTGAAGCAGTCTTGCGGGTTTGCGGCCAGCTCACAAGAAAGCGAGTTGAAGAAAGGAGCTCAGGGGCCCTGTAATTCACAAACCTGGAGAGTTATAAATGACAGATAACGTCCAAAAATATATTGAAGTAAGGCTGCGAAGAGGACTTGAAAGCAGGGCAGAATTTCAGGAAACCGATTTCAGGAGGTAGACTGGATTTGCATTTAAAGCATAGGAAAAGAGACAGAACATCGACAATGATGCACTTGGCCAAAAAGGGCGTATGCGTTTTTTCCTGAATATATTCAGGAAAAAACGCATATGCCCTTTTTGGCCAACCAAGCAAGCTTGCAAAGGAAATCTGCACTACAATGAAGTCTCACTGCCCCCTGGTCAAAAGGGCTATCTGAAAAAAGTGTAAAATCCAGAAAGGCAGGACAGGCCATGGAGAACTGGGAGCCTTGTTATGCTGATGGGCGGCATGTAAATTGCCAACAGCCACTCTGGAGAAGTGTATGGTGTTTCCTGAAACATCCAAAAAACAAAGCAACAGAGCCTAGGGCACTTCCACTTATGGTCCTATAGCTTAGGGAAATTAAAATCCAAAAGACACAGCCACCCCAAAGTTTGGGCCGGCTCTGTTTACAAGAACCTCGTTTACGGTACAAGTTCAATATCACAGAAAGCGAAAAATGGATAAAGAAGTTGTGGTACTTACGTACAATGCAATATCACTCAGCAATGAAATCTATGTCATCAGGCCCGTAGCAGCATAATGAGTGGATTCAGGTACGATGATTCTAAGTGAAATAAGTCACACAGAAAAAGAAACATCATAAGATATCACTACTACACGGAATGTAAACTTGACCAGAAAAGAACTGAATTACAAAACAGAACAGGGCCTCAAATGTAGAAAACCAACTTATGCTTGCTTAAGGGGAAAGGTGAGTTGGGGTGCTTCATAAAACCAGAGATTGAAATTAGCACAGATACCGTTCCATAAGCCAAATATGTAATAGACAAGAGCTACTCCTTGCTCAACGAAGTGGACTCAACACCCCATATTAAACGCCTAAGAATATACCTGACTAGTAAGAATCTTAAAACCTATGGATTTATATGTCTCCGAAAGAGAGTCAAGCGTGTGTACAGCGGCATAAGCGCAGCAGTGATAGGATTGGTGAGGTTCGGTGAGCAAATGCAGACCCTTTGAAGTCATATTGCATGGTACCCATTCCATGGGTCTCAACTCTCCAGGTTTAAGGGATTCTTCCTTCAGCTAAAACATGCATGTGGAACCCAGAGTATGATCCACCGTGTGATCGGAAAACGTGTTCAAATGTGTCTCAGTTTTCGTCCCCTGGTACTCGGGTGCAACATTCCAGATGCTTTACTAACACTCTCCCCACTTGGAGTGTCAGTGACTTTAACCTCCTGTTTGGCCCAGTTTGCAATTTCTGTGGAAAATGAACAGGAATAGGGAGAACCAATGAGAGACTAGGTGGAGGTGTCCGGACGGGCAAATTTAACTCTCATTTCCCACCAGGAAGAGGAATTAACCAAAGGCTCAGCGTGCCATGCCAGAACCACACTAGGTTCCGAAGCAATCCTGCGGTGTTGCGGCCAGCTCACAAGAAAGCGAGTTGAAGAAAGGAGCTCAGGGGCACTGTAATTCACAAACCTGCAGAGTTATAAATGACAGCCATCTTCCAAAAATATATTAAAGTAAGGCTGCCAAGAGGAGTTGAAAGCGGGGCAGAATTGCAGGAAACCGATTTCAGGAGGTAGACTGGAATTGCATGTAAAGCATAGGAAAAGAGGCAGAATGTCCACAATGATGCACTTGGCCAAAAAGGGCGTATGCGTTTTTTCCTGAATATATTCAGGAAAAAACGCATACGCCCTTTTTGGCCAACCAAGCAAGCTTGCAAAGGAAATCTGCACTACAATGAAGTCTCACTGCCCCCTGGTCAAAAGGGCTATCTGAAAAAAGTGTAAAATCCAGAAAGGCAGGACAGGCCATGGAGAACTGGGAGCCTTGTTATGCTGATGGGCGGCATGTAAATTGCCAACAGCCACTCTGGAGAAGTGTATGGTGTTTCCTGAAACATCCAAAAAACAAAGCAACAGAGCCTAGGGCACTTCCACTTATGGTCCTATAGCTTAGGGAAATTAAAATCCAAAAGACACAGCCACCCCAAAGTTTGGGCGGGCTCTGTTTACAAGAACCTCGTTTACGGTACAAGTTCAATATCACAGAAAGCGAAAAATGGATAAAGAAGTTGTGGTACTTACGTACAATGCAATATCACTCAGCAATGAAATCTATGTCATCAGGCCCGTAGCAGCATAATGAGTGGATTCAGGTACGATGATTCTAAGTGAAATAAGTCACACAGAAAAAGAAACATCATAAGATATCACTACTACACGGAATGTAAACTTGACCAGACAAGAACTGAATTACAAAACAGAACAGGGCCTCAAATGTAGAAAACCAACTTATGCTTGCTTAAGGGGAAAGGTGAGTTGGGGTGCTTCATAAAACCAGAGATTGAAATTAGCACAGATACCGTTCCATAAGCCAAATATGTAATAGACAAGAGCTACTCCTTGCTCAACGAAGTGGACTCAACACCCCATATTAAACGCCTAAGAATATACCTGACTAGTAAGAATCTTAAAACCTATGGATTTATATGTCTCTGAAAGAGAATCAAGCGTGTGTACAGCGGCATAAGCGCAGCAGTGATAGGATTGGTGAGGTTCGGTGAGCAAATGCAGACCCTTTGAAGTCATATTGCATGGTACCCATTCCATGGGTCTCAACTCTCCAGGTTTAAGGGATTCTTCCTTCAGCTAAAACATGCATGTGGAACCCAGAGTATGATCCACCGTGTGATCGGAAAACGTGTTCAAATGTGTCTCAGTTTTCGTCCCCTGGTACTCGGGTGCAACATTCCAGATGCTTTACTAACACTCTCCCCACTTGGAGTGTCAGTGACTTTAACCTCCTGTTTGGCCCAGTTTGCAATTTCTGTGGAAAATGAACAGGAATAGGGAGAACCAATCAGAGACTAGGTGGAGTTGTCCGGACGGGCAAATTTAACTCTCATTTCCCACCAGGAAGAGGAATTAACCAAAGGCTCAGCGTGCCATGCCAGAACCACACTAGGTTCCGAAGCAATCCTGCGGTGTTGCGGCCAGCTCACAAGAAAGCGAGTTGAAGAAAGGAGCTCAGGGGCACTGTAATTCACAAACCTGCAGAGTTATAAATGACAGCCATCTTCCAAAAATATATTAAAGTAAGGCTGCCAAGAGGAGTTGAAAGCGGGGCAGAATTGCAGGAAACCGATTTCAGGAGGTAGACTGGAATTGCATGTAAAGCATAGGAAAAGAGGCAGAATGTCCACAATGATGCACTTGGCCAAAAAGGGCGTATGCGTTTTTTCCTGAATATATTCAGGAAAAAACGCATACGCCCTTTTTGGCCAACCAAGCAAGCTTGCAAAGGAAATCTGCACTACAATGATGTCTCACTGCCCCCTGGTCAAAAGGGCCATCTGAAAAAAGTGTAAAATCCAGAAAGGCAGGACAGGCCATGGAGAACTGGGAGCCTTGTTATGCTGATGGGCGGGATGTAAATTGCCAACAGCCACTCTGGAGAAGTGTATGGTGTTTCCTGAAACATACAAAAAACCAAGCAACAGAGCCTAGGGCATTTCCACTTATGGTCGTATAGCTTAGGGAAATAATAATCAAAAAGACACAGCCTCCCCAAAGTTTGGGATGGCTCTGTTTACAAGAACCTCGTTTACGGTACAGGTTCAATATCGCAGAAAGCGAAAAATGGATAAAGAAATTGTGGTACTTACGTACAATGCAATATCACTCAGCAAAGAAATCTATGTCATCAGGCCCGTGACAGCATAATGAGTGGATTCAGGTATGATGATTCTAAGAGAAATAAGTCACACAGAAAAAGAAACATCATAAGATATCACTACTACACGGAATGTAAACTTGGCTACACAGGAACTGAATTACAAAACAGAACAGGGTGTCAAATGTAGAAAACCAACTTATGCTTGCTTCAGGGGAAAGGTGAGTTGGGGTGCGGCATAAAATCAGAGATTGAAATTAGCACAGATACTGTTCCATAAGCCAAATATGTAATAGACAAGAGCTACTCCTTGCTCAACGAAGTGGACTCAACACCCCATATTAAACGCCTAAGAATATACCTGACTAGTAAGAATCTTAAAACCTATGGATTTATATGTCTCCGAAAGAGAATCAAGCGTGTGTACAGTGTCATAAACGCAGCAGTGATAGGATTGGTGAGGTTCGGTTAGCAAATGTAGACTCTTTGAAGTCATATTGCATGGTACCCATTCCATGGGTCTCAACTCTCCAGGTTTAAGGGATTCTTCCTTCAGCTAAAACATGCATGTGGAACCCAGAGTATGATCCACCGTGTGATCGGGAAACGTGTTCAAATGTGTCTCAGTTTTCGTCCCCTGGTACTCGGGTGCAACATTCCAGACGCTTTACTAACACTCTCCCCACTTGGAGAGTCAGTGCCTTTAACCTCCTGTTTGGCCCAGTTTGCAATTTCTTCGGAAGATGAACAGGAATAAGGAGAAGCAATGGGAGACTATCTGTAGGTGTCTGGACGGGCAAATTTAACTCTCATTTCCCACCAGGAAGATAAATGAACCAAAGGCTCCGTGTGCCATGCTGGAACTAGATTAGGGCCTGAGGAGATCCTGCGGTGTTGCGGCCAGCTCACAAGAAAGCGAGTTGAAGAAAGGAGCTCAGGGACACTGTAATTCAGAAACCTGCGGAGTTATAAATGACAGCTATCATCCAAAATTATACTGAAGTAAGGCTGCGAAGAGGACTTGAATGCGGGGCAGAATTGCTGGAAACTGATTTCAGAACGTACACGGGAGTAGCTCTTAAAGCATAGGAAAAGAGACAGAACTTGGAAAATAATGCACTTGGCAAAAAAGGGCATATGTGTTTTATCCAGAGCTCTCATAACTGAGGGGAGGAGATTCCCAGCAGGCTCCAAGTGCCACCTGAGGGCTCACATTGCCAAGGCAACGTGAGCATGCCAGGCAGGAGTTACCTCACAGCAGAGGTCCCACCTCACAGAAGGGTGAGAAACCCAGCCAACATCAGACTCTCACCAGAGGGCCCACATCACCAAGGGGATGGGAACCAGGCAGGAGTGTCTTCACATCAGTGGGGCCACATCATCGAAAGCTGAGGTACTCAGCACATGTGTCCTCAAACCAGAGGACCCACATCACCAAGGACCTCGGAGTGAGGCAGGCAGGAGTAGCCTCACAACACTGGGCACATAGAATAAAAAAGTGAGGAATCCAGCAGTTGGAACCTCCCAGCAGGCGGCCCAGAGCACCGAGGCTATGGGATCCAGGCCACAGTGAACTCACAGAACAGGGCCCATGTCATGAAACTGAGCAACCCAGCCATTGGGACCTCAGAGCAGGAGGCCCACATCCCCATGGGGATGGAATTCTGGTAGGAGTGTCCTCGCACCACTGAGAACGTATCAGAAAATTTTGGGCGACCAGCAGTTAGGGCCTGACGCCAGAGGACCCTCATCACCAAGGGAAGGAGGCTCCCAGCAGGCTCCAACTGCCACCAGAGGGCTGACGTCGCCAAGGCGATGTGTGCCAACCAGGCACGAATGACCTCACAGCAGAGGGCCCACCTCACAGAAGGGTGAGGAACACAGCCAGGATCAGACTCTCACCAGAGGGCCCACATCACCAAGGGGATGGGAACCAGGCAGGAGTGTCCCCACACCAGTGGGACAACATCATCGAAAGGTGAGGATCCCAGCACATGTGTCCTCAAACCAGAGGAACCACATCACCAAGGGGTTCGGAATGAGGCTGGCAGGACTGGCCTCACAACACAGGGTCCATAGAATATAAAAGTTGAGGAATCCAGCAGTTGGAACCTCCCAGCAAGTGGCCCAGAGCACCGAGGCTATGGGATCCAGGCCGCAGTGAACTCACAGCAGAGGGCCCACATCATGAACCTGTGAGCAGCCCAGCTGTTGGGACCTCAGAACAGAAGGCCCACATCCCCATTGGGATGGGAACCTGGCAGGAGTGGCTTTGCACCACTTAGCACATATCAGAAAATGTTAGGAGCCCAGCAGTTAGGGCCTGATGCCAGGGGGCCCTCATAACTGAGGGGAGGAGACTCCCAGCAGGTTCCAACTGCCAACAGAGGGACCACGTCTACAAGGTGGCATGCGCCAGCCAGGCAGTAGTGACCTCACAGCAGAGGGCCTATCTCACAGAAGGGTGAGGAACCGAGGCAGGATGAGACTCTCACCAGAGGGCCCACAACACCAAGGGGATGGGAACCAGTCAGGACTGTCCTCCCACCAGTGGGGCCACATCATCGAAAGGTGAGGAACCCAGCACATGTGGCCTCATATCAGAGGACATACATCACAAAGGGGATGGGAGTGAGGCAGGTAGGAGTAGCCTAAAAACAGAGGGCCCAAAGAATAAAAAAAGTGAGGAATCCAGCATTTGGAACCTCCCAGCAGGCGGCCGAGAGCACAGAAGCTATGGGATGCAGGCAGGAGTTAACTAACACCAGAGAGCCCACATCATGAAACTGTGAGCAACCCAGGCATTGGGACCTCAGAGCAGAAAGCCCACATCCCCATGGGGATGGGAACCTGACAGGAGTGTCCTGGCATCACTGGGCTCACATCAGAAAACGTGGGGAGCCCAGCAGTTAGAGCCTGATGCTAGAGGGCCGTCATCACCGAGGGCAGGAGGCTCCCAGCAGGTTCCATGTGCCAACAGAGGGCCCACGTCGCCAAGGTGATGTGTGCAAGTCAGGCAGGATTGACCTCACAGCAGAGGGCCTACCTCACAGAAGAGTGAGGAACCCAGCCAGGATAAGACTGTCACCAGAAGGCCCACATCACCAAGGGGATGGGAACCAGACAGGAGTGTCCTCACACCAGTGGGGCCACATCATTGAAAGTTGCCTAACCCAGCACATGTGGCCTCAAACCAGAAGACCCACATCACGAAGGGGTTGCGAGTGAGGCAGGCAGGAGGAGCATCACAACACAGGACCCATAGAATACAAAAGTTGAGGAATCGAGCAGTTGGAACCTCCCAGCAGGCAGCCAAGACCACAGAGGCTATGGGATCCAGGCCACAGTGAACTAACACCAGAGAGCCCACATCATGAAACTGTGATCAACCCAGCCGTTGGAACCTCAGAGCAGAAGGCCCACATCCCCATGGGGATGGGAACCTAAGAGGAGTGCTTGAGCAACACTGGGCTCACTAAGAAAAGTTGGGGAGCCCAGCAGTTAGGGCCTGACGTCAGAGGGCCCTCATCACAGAGCTGAGGAGGCTCCCAGCAGGGTCCAATTGCCACCAGAGGGCTCATGTCAACAAGGCGAGGTGAGCAACCCAGGCAAGAGTTACCTGATAGTAGAGGGCCCACCTCACAGATGGGTGAGGAACCCAGCCAGGATCAGACTCTCACCAGAGGGCCCACATCACAAAGGGGATGGGACCCAGTCAGGATTATCCTCACACCAGTGGGGCCTCATCATCTTAAGGTGAGGAACCCAGCACATGTGTCCTCAAACCAGAGGACCCACATCACCAAGGGCCTTGGAGTGAGGCAGGCAGGAGTAGCCTCACAACACAGGGCACATAATATAAAAAAACGTGAGGATTCCAGCATTTAGACCTTCCAGCAGGCGGCCCAGAACACCGAGGCTATGGGATCCAGGCCACAGTGAACTCACAGCAGAGGGCCCACATCACAAAACTGTGAGCAACCCAGGAGTTGAGACCTCAGCGCAGAAGGACCACATCCCCATGGGAATGGGAACCTGGCTGGAGTGTCCTCGCACCACTGGGCGCACATCAGAAAATGTGGGGAGCCCACCATTTAGGGCCTGACGCCAGAGGGCCGTCATCACCGAGAGGAGGAGGCGCCCTGCACGCTCCAACTGCCACCAGAGGGCTCACGTCTCCAAGGTGACGTGTGCCAGCCAGGCAGGAGTGACCTCACAGCAGAGGGCCTACCTCACAGAACGTTGAGGAACCCAGCCAGGATTAGACTCTCGCCAGAGGGCCCACCTCACCAAGGGGATGGGAACCAGGCAGGAGTGTCCTCACACGAGTGGGGTCACATCATCGAAAGGAGGAACGCAGCACATGTGGCCTCAAGCCATAGGACAGTCATCACCAAGGGGCTGGCAGTGAGGCAGGCAGGAGGAGCCTCACAACAGAGGGCACATAGAATAAAAAAGTTGAGGAATCCAGCAGTTGGAACCTCCCAGCAGGCGGCTCAGAGCACCGATGATAAGGGATCCTTGCCGGAGTGAACTCACAGCAGAGGGCCCACATCTTGGTACTGTGAGCAAGCCAGCCGTTTTGACCTCAGAGCAGAAGGCCCATATCGCCATGGGGATGGGAACCTGGCAAGAGTGTCCTCACTCACTTGGCGCACATCAGAAAATGTGGGGAGCCCAGCAGTTATGGCCTAAGGCAAGAGGGCCCTCATCACCGAGGGGAGGAGGATCCCAGCACACTCCAACTGCCACCAGAGGGCCCACGTCGCCAAGGTGACGTGTGCCAGACAGGCATGACTGACCTCACAGCAGAGGGCCCACCTCACAGAAGGGTGAGGAACCCAGCCAGGATCAGACTCTCACCTGAGGGCCCACATCAGCAAGGGGATGGGAACCAGTCAGGACTGTCTTCCCTCCAGTGGGGTCACATCATCGAAAGGTGCGGAACCCAGCACATGTGGCCTCAAATCAGAGGACACATATCACAAAGGGAATGGGAGTGAGGCAGGCAGGAGTAGCCTAAAAACAGAGGGCCCAAAGAATAAGAAAGGTGAGGAATCCAGCAGTTGGAACCTCCCAGCAGGCGGCCCAGAGCACAGAAGCTATGGGATGCAGGCAGGAGTGAACTAACAGCAGAGAGCCCACATCATGAAACTG
The DNA here is from genome assembly GCF_964270905.1 of Leucopleurus acutus. Taxonomy (NCBI): domain Eukaryota; kingdom Metazoa; phylum Chordata; class Mammalia; order Artiodactyla; family Delphinidae; genus Leucopleurus; species Leucopleurus acutus. The sequence continues at coordinate 101,476,182 of NC_139146.1, read as the reverse complement.
TGAGCAACCCAGGCTTTGGGACCTCAGAGCAGAAGGCCCACACCCCAATGGGGATGTGAACCTGGCTGGAGTGTCCTCGCACCACTGGGCGCACATCACAAAATGTGGGGAGCCCAGCAGTTAGGGCCTGACGCCAGAGGGCCCTCATCACCCAGGAGAGGAGGCTCCCAGCAGGCTCCAAGTGCCACCAGAGGGCTCATGTCCACAAGGCGAGGTGAGCAAGCCAGGCAGGAGTGACCTCACAGCAGACGGCCCACCTCACAGATGGGTGAGGAACCCAGCCAGGATCAGACTCTCAACAGAGGGCCCACATCACCAAGGGGATGTGAACCAGGCAGGAGTCTCCTAAGACCATTGGTCCCACATCATCGAAAGGTGAGGAACCCAGCACATGTGGCCTCAAACCAGACGACACACATCACGAAGGGGCTGGGAGTGAGGCAGGCAGGAGGATCCTCACAACAGAGGGCCCAAAAAATTAAAAAAGTGAGGAATCCAGCAGTTGGAACCTCCCAGCAGGCGGCCAAGAGCACAGAGGCTATGGGATCCAGGCCTCTGTGAACACCAGAGAGCCCACATCATGAAAATGTGAACAACCCAGCCGTTGGGACCTCAGAGCAGAAGGCCCACATCTCCATGGAGATGGGATCCTAAGAGGAGTGCCAAAGCATCACTGGGCTCCCTAAGAAAAGTTGGTGAGCCCAGCAGTTAGGGCCTGACGCAAGAGGGCCCTCATCACCGGGGGGAGGAGATTCCCAGCACGCTCCAACTGCCACCACACGGCTGACTTCACCAAGGCAATGTGTGCCAGCCATGCAGGAGTGACCTATCAGCAGAGGGTCTCCCTCACAGGTGGGTGAGGAACAAAGCCAGGAACAGACTCTCACCAGGGGGTCCACATAACCACGTGGATGAGAACCAGGCAGGAGTGTCCTCACACTAGTGGGGCCACATCATCGAAAGGTGAGGAACCCAGAAAAGGTGGCCACAAACCAGAGGACCCACATCACCAAGGGGTTGAGAGTGAGGTAGGTGTCTGGACGGGCATATTTAACACTCATTTCCCACCAGGAAGAGAAATTAACCAAAGGCTCAGCGTGCCCTGCCAGAAGCAGATTAGGGCCTGAAGCAGTCTTGCGGGTTTGCGGCCAGCTCACAAGAAAGCGAGTTGAAGAAAGGAGCTCAGGGGCCCTGTAATTCACAAACCTGGAGAGTTATAAATGACAGATAACGTCCAAAAATATATTGAAGTAAGGCTGCGAAGAGGACTTGAAAGCAGGGCAGAATTTCAGGAAACCGATTTCAGGAGGTAGACTGGATTTGCATTTAAAGCATAGGAAAAGAGACAGAACATCGACAATGATGCACTTGGCCAAAAAGGGCGTATGCGTTTTTTCCTGAATATATTCAGGAAAAAACGCATACGCCCTTTTTGGCCAACCAAGCAAGCTTGCAAAGGAAATCTGCACTACAATGAAGTCTCACTGCCCCCTGGTCAAAAGGGCTATCTGAAAAAAGTGTAAAATCCAGAAAGGCAGGACAGGCCATGGAGAACTGGGAGCCTTGTTATGCTGATGGGCGGCATGTAAATTGCCAACAGCCACTCTGGAGAAGTGTATGGTGTTTCCTGAAACATCCAAAAAACAAAGCAACAGAGCCTAGGGCACTTCCACTTATGGTCCTATAGCTTAGGGAAATTAAAATCCAAAAGACACAGCCACCCCAAAGTTTGGGCCGGCTCTGTTTACAAGAACCTCGTTTACGGTACAAGTTCAATATCACAGAAAGCGAAAAATGGATAAAGAAGTTGTGGTACTTACGTACAATGCAATATCACTCAGCAATGAAATCTATGTCATCAGGCCCGTAGCAGCATAATGAGTGGATTCAGGTACGATGATTCTAAGTGAAATAAGTCACACAGAAAAAGAAACATCATAAGATATCACTACTACACGGAATGTAAACTTGGCCAGACAAGAACTGAATTACAAAACAGAACAGGGCCTCAAATGTAGAAAACCAACTTATGCTTGCTTAAGGGGAAAGGTGAGTTGGGGTGCTTCATAAAACCAGAGATTGAAATTAGCACAGATACCGTTCCATAAGCCAAATATGTAATAGACAAGAGCTACTCCTTGCTCAACGAAGTGGACTCAACACCCCATATTAAACGCCTAAGAATATACCTGACTAGTAAGAATCTTAAAACCTATGGATTTATATGTCTCCGAAAGAGAATCAAGCGTGTGTACAGCGGCATAAGCGCAGCAGTGATAGGATTGGTGAGGTTCGGTGAGCAAATGCAGACCCTTTGAAGTCATATTGCATGGTACCCATTCCATGGGTCTCAACTCTCCAGGTTTAAGGGATTCTTCCTTCAGCTAAAACATGCATGTGGAACCCAGAGTATGATCCACCGTGTGATCGGAAAACGTGTTCAAATGTGTCTCAGTTTTCGTCCCCTGGTACTCGGGTGCAACATTCCAGATGCTTTACTAACACTCTCCCCACTTGGAGTGTCAGTGACTTTAACCTCCTGTTTGGCCCAGTTTGCAATTTCTGTGGAAAATGAACAGGAATAGGGAGAACCAATGAGAGACTAGGTGGAGGTGTCCGGACGGGCAAATTTAACTCTCATTTCCCACCAGGAAGAGGAATTAACCAAAGGCTCAGCGTGCCATGCCGGAACCACACTAGGGTCCGAAGCAATCCTGCGGTGTTGCGGCCAGCTCACAAGAAAGCGAGTTGAAGAAAGGAGCTCAGGGGCACTGTAATTCACAAACCTGCAGAGTTATAAATGACAGCCATCTTCCAAAAATATCTTAAAGTAAGGCTGCCAAGAGGAGTTGAAAGCGGGGCAGAATTGCAGGAAAACGATTTCAGGAGGTAGACTGGAATTGCATGTAAAGCATAGGAAAAGAGGCAGAATGTCCACAATGATGCACTTGGCCAAAAAGGGCGTATGCGTTTTTTCCTGAATATATTCAGGAAAAAACGCATACGCCCTTTTTGGCCAACCAAGCAAGCTTGCAAAGGAAATCTGCACTACAATGAAGTCTCACTGCCCCCTGGTCAAAAGGGCCATCTGAAAAAAGTGTAAAATCCAGAAAGGCAGGACAGGCCATGGAGAACTGGGAGCCTTGTTATGCTGATGGGCGGGATGTAAATTGCCAACAGCCACTCTGGAGAAGTGTATGGTGTTTCCTGAAACATCCAAAAAAACAAGCAACAGAGCCTAGGGCATTTCCACTTATGGTCGTATAGCTTAGGGAAATAATAATCAAAAAGACACAGCCTCCCCAAAGTTTGGGATGGCTCTGTTTACAAGAACCTCGTTTACGGTACAGGTTCAATATCGCAGAAAGCGAAAAATGGATAAAGAAATTGTGGTACTTACGTACAATGCAATATCACTCAGCAAAGAAATCTATGTCATCAGGCCCGTGACAGCATAATGAGTGGATTCAGGTATGATGATTCTAAGAGAAATAAGTCACACAGAAAAAGAAACATCATAAGATATCACTACTACACGGAATGTAAACTTGGCTACACAGGAACTGAATTACAAAACAGAACAGGGTGTCAAATGTAGAAAACCAACTTATGCTTGCTTAAGGGGAAAGGTGAGTTGGGGTGCGGCATAAAATCAGAGATTGAAATTAGCACAGATACTGTTCCATAAGCCAAATATGTAATAGACAAGAGCTACTCCTTGCTCAACGAAGTGGACTCAACACCCCATATTAAACGCCTAAGAATATACCTGACTAGTAAGAATCTTAAAACCTATGGATTTATATGTCTCCGAAAGAGAATCAAGCGTGTGTACAGTGGCATAAACGCAGCAGTGATAGGATTGGTGAGGTTCGGTTAGCAAATGCAGACTCTTTGAAGTCATATTGCATGGTACCCATTCCATGGGTCTCAACTCTCCAGGTTTAAGGGATTCTTCCTTCAGCTAAAACATGCATGTGGAACCCAGAGTATGATCCACCGTGTGATCGGGAAACGTGTTCAAATGTGTCTCAGTTTTCGTCCCCTGGTACTTGGGTGCAACATTCCAGACGCTTTACTAACACTCTCCCCACTTGGAGAGTCAGTGCCTTTAACCTCCTGTTTGGCCCAGTTTGCAATTTCTTCGGAAGATGAACAGGAATAAGGAGAAGCAATGGGAGACTATCTGTAGGTGTCTGGACGGGCAAATTTAACTCTCATTTCCCACCAGGAAGATAAATGAACCAAAGGTTCCGTGTGCCATGCTGGAACTAGATTAGGGCCTGAGGAGATCCTGTGGTGTTGCGGCCAGCTCACAAGAAAGTGAGTTGAAGAAAGGAGCTCAGGGGCACTGTAATTCAGAAACCTGCGGAGTTATAAATGACAGCTATCATCCAAAATTATACTGAAGTAAGTCTGCGAAGAGGAGTTGAATGCGGGGCAGAATTGCTGGAAACTGATTTCAGAACGTACACGGGAGTAGCTCTTAAAGCATAGGAAAAGAGACAGAACTTGGAAAATAATGCACTTGGCAAAAAAGGGCATATGTGTTTTATCCAGAGCTCTCATAACTGAGGGGAGGAGATTCCCAGCAGGCTCCAAGTGCCACCTGAGGGCTCACATTGCCAAGGCAACGTGAGCATGCCAGGCAGGAGTTACCTCACAGCAGAGGTCCCACCTCACAGAAGGGTGAGAAACCCAGCCAACATCAGACTCTCACCAGAGGGCCCACATCACCAAGGGGATGGGAACCAGGCAGGAGTGTCTTCACATCAGTGGGGCCACATCATCGAAAGCTGAGGTACTCAGCACATGTGTCCTCAAACCAGAGGACCCACATCACCAAGGACCTCGGAGTGAGGCAGGCAGGAGTAGCCTCACAACACTGGGCACATAGAATAAAAAAGTGAGGAATCCAGCAGTTGGAACCTCCCAGCAGGCGGCCCAGAGCACTGAGGCTATGGGATCCAGGCCACAGTGAACTCACAGAACAGGGCCCATGTCATGAAACTGAGCAACCCAGCCATTGGGACCTCAGAGCAGGAGGCCCACATCCCCATGGGGATGGAATTCTGGTAGGAGTGTCCTCGCACCACTGAGAACATATCAGAAAATTTTGGGCGACCAGCAGTTAGGGCCTGACGCCAGAGGGCACTCATCACCGAGAAGAGGAGGCTCCCAGCAGGCTCCAACTGCCACCAGAGGGCTGACGTCGCCAAGGCGATGTGTGCCAACCAGGCACGAATGACCTCACAGCAGAGGGCCCACCTCACAGAAGGGTGAGGAACCCAGCCAGGATCAGACTCTCACCAGAGGGCCCACATCACCCAGGGGATGGGAACCAGGCAGGAGTGTCCCCACACCAGTGGGACAACATCATCGAAAGGTGAGGATCCCAGCACATGTGTCCTCAAACCAGAGGAACCACATCACCAAGGGGTTCGGAATGAGGCTGGCAGGACTGGCCTCACAACACAGGGTCCATAGAATATAAAAGTTGAGGAATCCAGCAGTTGGAACCTCCCAGCAAGTGGCCCAGAGCACCGAGGCTATGGGATCCAGGCCGCAGTGAACTCACAGCAGAGGGCCCACATCATGAACCTGTGAGCAGCCCAGCTGTTGGGACCTCAGAACAGAAGGCCCACATCCCCACTGGGATGGGAACCTGGCAGGAGTGGCTTTGCACCACTTAGCACATATCAGAAAATGTTAGGAGCCCAGCAGTTAGGGCCTGATGCCAGGGGGCCCTCATAACTGAGGGGAGGAGACTCCCAGCAGGTTCCAACTGCCAACAGAGGGACCACGTCTACAAGGTGGCATGCGCCAGCCAGGCAGTAGTGACCTCACAGCAGAGGGCCTATCTCACAGAAGGGTGAGGAACCGAGGCAGGATGAGACTCTCACCAGAGGGCCCACAACACCAAGGGGATGGGAACCAGTCAGGACTGTCCTCCCACCAGTGGGGCCACATCATCGAAAGGTGAGGAACCCAGCACATGTGGCCTCATATCAGAGGACATACATCACAAAGGGGATGGGAGTGAGGCAGGTAGGAGTAGCCTAAAAACAGAGGGCCCAAAGAATAAAAAAAGTGAGGAATCCAGCATTTGGAACCTCCCAGCAGGCGGCCGAGAGCACAGAAGCTATGGGATGCAGGCAGGAGTTAACTAACACCAGAGAGCCCACATCATGAAACTGTGAGCAACCCAGGCATTGGGACCTCAGAGCAGAAAGCCCACATCCCCATGGGGATGGGAACCTGACAGGAGTGTCCTGGCATCACTGGGCTCACATCAGAAAACGTGGGGAGCCCAGCAGTTAGAGCCTGATGCTAGAGGGCCGTCATCACCGAGGGCAGGAGGCTCCCAGCAGGTTCCATGTGCCAACAGAGGGCCCACGTCGCCAAGGTGATGTGTGCAAGTCAGGCAGGATTGACCTCACAGCAGAGGGCCTACCTCACAGAAGAGTGAGGAACCCAGCCAGGATAAGACTGTCACCAGAAGGCCCACATCACCAAGGGGATGGGAACCAGACAGGAGTGTCCTCACACCAGTGGGGCCACATCATTGAAAGTTGCCTAACCCAGCACATGTGGCCTCAAACCAGAAGACCCACATCACGAAGGGGTTGCGAGTGAGGCAGGCAGGAGGAGCATCACAACACAGGACCCATAGAATACAAAAGTTGAGGAATCGAGCATTTGGAACCTCCCAGCAGGCAGCCAAGACCACAGAGGCTATGGGATCCAGGCCACAGTGAACTAACACCAGAGAGCCCACATCATGAAATTGTGATCAACCCAGCCGTTGGAACCTCAGAGCAGAAGGCCCACATCCCCATGGGGATGGGAACCTAAGAGGAGTGCTTGAGCAACACTGGGCTCACTAAGAAAAGTTGGGGAGCCCAGCAGTTAGGGCCTGACGTCAGAGGGCCCTCATCACAGAGCTGAGGAGGCTCCCAGCAGGGTCCAATTGCCACCAGAGGGCTCATGTCAACAAGGCGAGGTGAGCAACCCAGGCAAGAGTTACCTGATAGTAGAGGGCCCACCTCACAGATGGGTGAGGAACCCAGCCAGGATCAGACTCTCACCAGAGGGCCCACATCACAAAGGGGATGGGACCCAGTCAGGATTATCCTCACACCAGTGGGGCCTCATCATCTTAAGGTGAGGAACCCAGCACATGTGTCCTCAAACCAGAGGACCCACATCACCAAGGGCCTTGGAGTGAGGCAGGCAGGAGTAGCCTCACAACACAGGGCACATAATATAAAAAACGTGAGGATTCCAGCATTTAGACCTTCCAGCAGGCGGCCCAGAACACCGAGGCTATGGGATCCAGGCCACAGTGAACTCACAGCAGAGGGCCCACATCACAAAACTGTGAGCAACCCAGGAGTTGAGACCTCAGCGCAGAAGGACCACATCCCCATGGGAATGGGAACCTGGCTGGAGTGTCCTCGCACCACTGGGCACACATCAGAAAATGTGGGGAGCCCACCATTTAGGGCCTGACGCCAGAGGGCCGTCATCACCGAGAGGAGGAGGCGCCCTGCATGCTCCAACTGCCACCAGAGGGCTCACGTCTCCAAGGTGACGTGTGCCAGCCAGGCAGGAGTGACCTCACAGCAGAGGGCCTACCTCACAGAACGTTGAGGAACCCAGCCAGGATTAGACTCTCGCCAGAGGGCCCACCTCACCAAGGGGATGGGAACCAGGCAGGAGTGTCCTCACACGAGTGGGGTCACATCATTGAAAGGTGAGGAACGCAGCACATGTGGCCTCAAGCCATAGGACAGTCATCACCAAGGGGCTGGCAGTGAGGCAGGCAGGAGGAGCCTCACAACAGAGGGCACATAGAATAAAAAAGTTGAGGAATCCAGCAGTTGGAACCTCCCAGCAGGCAGCTCAGAGCACCGATGATAAGGGATCCTTGCCGGAGTGAACTCACAGCAGAGGGCCCACATCTTGGTACTGTGAGCAAGCCAGCCGTTTTGACCTCAGAGCAGAAGGCCCATATCGCCATGGGGATGGGAACCTGGCAAGAGTGTCCTCACTCACTTGGCGCACATCAGAAAATGTGGGGAGCCCAGCAGTTATGGCCTAAGGCAAGAGGGCCCTCATCACCGAGGGGAGGAGGATCCCAGCACACTCCAACTGCCACCAGAGGGCCCACGTCGCCAAGGTGACGTGTGCCAGACAGGCATGACTGACCTCACAGCAGAGGGCCCACCTCACAGAAGGGTGAGGAACCCAGCCAGGATCAGACTCTCACCTGAGGGCCCACATCAGCAAGGGGATGGGAACCAGTCAGGACTGTCTTCCCTCCAGTGGGGTCACATCATCGAAAGGTGCGGAACCCAGCACATGTGGCCTCAAATCAGAGGACACATATCACAAAGGGAATGGGAGTGAGGCAGGCAGGAGTAGCCTAAAAACAGAGGGCCCAAAGAATAAGAAAGGTGAGGAATCCAGCAGTTGGAACCTCCCAGCAGGCGGCCCAGAGCACAGAAGCTATGGGATGCAGGCAGGAGTGAACTAATACCAGAGAGCCCACATCATGAAACTGTGAGCAACCCAGGCTTTGGGACCTCAGAGCAGAAGGCCCACATCCCAATGGGGATGTGAACCTGGCTGGAGTGTCCTCGCACCACTGGGCGCACATCACAAAATGTGGGGAGCCCAGCAGTTAGGGCCTGACGCCAGAGGGCCCTCATCACCGAGGAGAGGAGGCTCCCAGCAGGCTCCAAGTGCCACCAGAGGGCTCATGTCCACAAGGCGAGGTGAGCAAGCCAGGCAGGAGTGACCTCACAGCAGACGGCCCACCTCACAGATGGGTGAGGAACCCAGCCAGGATCAGACTCTCAACAGAGGGCCCACATCACCAAGGGGATGTGAACCAGGCAGGAGTCTCCTAAGACCATTGGTCCCACATCATCGAAAGGTGAGGAACCCAGCACATGTGGCCTCAAACCAGACGACACACATCACGAAGGGGCTGGGAGTGAGGCAGGCAGGAGGATCCTCACAACAGAGGGCCCAAAAAATTAAAAAAGTGAGGAATCCAGCAGTTGGAACCTCCCAGCAGGCGGCCAAGAGCACAGAGGCTATGGGATCCAGGCCTCTGTGAACACCAGAGAGCCCACATCATGAAAATGTGAACAACCCAGCCGTTGGGACCTCAGAGCAGAAGGCCCACATCTCCATGGAGATGGGATCCTAAGAGGAGTGCCAAAGCATCACTGGGCTCACGAAGAAAAGTTGGTGAGCCCAGCAGTTAGGGCCTGACGCAAGAGGGCCCTCATCACCGGGGGGAGGAGATTCCCAGCACGCTCCAACTGCCACCACACGGCTGACTTCACCAAGGCAATGTGTGCCAGCCATGCAGGAGTGACCTATCAGCAGAGGGTCTCCCTCACAGGTGGGTGAGGAACAAAGCCAGGAACAGACTCTCACCAGGGGGTCCACATAACCACGTGGATGAGAACCAGGCAGGAGTGTCCTCACACTAGTGGGGCCACATCATCGAAAGGTGAGGAAACCAGAAAAGGTGGCCACAAACCAGAGGACCCACATCACCAAGGGGTTGAGAGTGAGGTAGGTGTCTGGACGGGCATATTTAACACTCATTTCCCACCAGGAAGAGAAATTAACCAAAGGCTCAGCGTGCCCTGCCAGAAGCAGATTAGGGCCTGAAGCAGTCTTGCGGGTTTGCGGCCAGCTCACAAGAAAGCGAGTTGAAGAAAGGAGCTCAGGGGCCCTGTAATTCACAAACCTGGAGAGTTATAAATGACAGATAACGTCCAAAAATATATTGAAGTAAGGCTGCGAAGAGGACTTGAAAGCAGGGCAGAATTTCAGGAAACCGATTTCAGGAGGTAGACTGGATTTGCATTTAAAGCATAGGAAAAGAGACAGAACATCGACAATGATGCACTTGGCCAAAAAGGGCGTATGCGTTTTTTCCTGAATATATTCAGGAAAAAACGCATACGCCCTTTTTGGCCAACCAAGCAAGCTTGCAAAGGAAATCTGCACTACAATGAAGTCTCACTGCCCCCCGGTCAAAAGGGCCATCTGAAAAAAGTGTAAAATCCAGAAAGGCAGGACAGGCCATGGAGGACTGGGAGCCTTGTTATGCTGATGGGCGGGATGTAAATTGCCAGCAGCCACTCTGGAGAAGTGTATGGTGTTTCCTGAAACATCCAAAAAACAAAGCAACAGAGCCTAGGGCACTTCCACTTATGGTCCTATAGCTTAGGAAAATTGAAATCAAAAAGACACAGCCACCCCAAAGTTTGGGACGGCTCTGTTTACAAGAACCTCGTTTACGGTACAAGTTCAATATCACAGAAAGCGAAAAATGGATAAAGAAGTTGTGGTACTTACGTACAATGCAATATCACTCAGCAATGAAATCTATGTCATCAGGCCCGTAGCAGCATAATGAGTGGATTCAGGTACGATGATTCTAAGTGAAATAAGTCACACAGAAAAAGAAACATCATAAGATATCACTACTACACGGAATGTAAACTTGGCTACACATGAACTGAATTACAAAACAGAACAGGGTGTCAAATGTAGAAAACCAACTTATGATTGCTTAACGGGAAAGGTGAGTTGGGGTGCTGCATAAAACGAGAGATTGAAATTAGCACAGATACCGTTCCATAAGCCAAATATGTAATAGACAAGAGCTACTCCTTGCTCAACGAAGTGGACTCAACACCCCATATTAAATGCCTAACAATATACCTGACTAGTAAGAATCTTAAAACCTATGGATTTATATGTCTCCGAAAGAGAATCAAGCGTGTGTACAGCGGCATAAACGCAGCAGTGATAGGATTGGTGAGGTTCGGTGAGCAAATGCAGACCCTTTGAAGTCATATTGCATGGTACCCATTCCATGGGTCTCAACTCTCCATGTTTAAGGGATTCTTCCTTCAGCTAAAACATTCATGTGGAACCCAGAGTATGATCCACCGTGTGATCGGGAAACGTGTTCAAATGTGTCTCAGTTTTCGTCCCCTGGTACTCGGGTGCAACATTCCAGACGCTTTACTAACACTCTCCCCACTTGGAGATCAGTGCCTTTAACCTCCTGTTTGGCCCAGTTTGCAATTTCTGTGGAAAATGAACAGGAATAGGGAGAACCAATGAGAGACTAGGTGGAGGTGTCTGGACGGGCAAATTTAACTCTCATTTCCCACCAGGAAGAGGAATTAACCAAAGGCTCAGCATGCCGTGCCGGAACCAAACTAGGGCCTGAAGCAATCCTGCGGTGTTGCGGCCAGCTCACAAGAAAGCGAGTTGAAGAAAGGAGCTCAGGGGCACTGTAATTCACAAACCTGCAGAGTTATAAATGACAGCTATCTTTCAAAAATATATTGAAGTAAGGCGGCCAATAGTACTTGAAAGCGGGGCAGAATTGCAGGAAACCGATTTCAGGAGGTACACTGGAATTACATGTAAAGCATAGGAAAAGAGGCAGAACGTCCACAATGATGCACTTGGCCAAAAAGGGCGTATGCGTTTTTTCCTGAATATATTCAGGAAAAAACGCATACGCCCTTTTTGGCCAACCAAGCAAGCTTGCAAAGGAAATCTGCACTACAATGAAGTCTCACTGCCCCCTGGTCAAAAGGGCCATCTGAAAAAAGTGTAAAATCCAGAAAGGCAGGACAGGCCATGGAGAACAGGGAGCCTTGTTATGCTGATGGGCGGGATGTAAATTGCCAACAGCCACTCTGGAGAAGTGTATGGTGTTTCCTGAAACATCCAAAAAACCAAGCAACAGAGCCTAGGGCATTTCCACTTATGGTCGTATAGCTTAGGGAAATAATAATCAAAAAGACACAGCCTCCCCAAAGTTTGGGATGGCTCTGTTTACAAGAACCTCGTTTACGGTACAGGTTCAATATCGCAGAAAGCGAAAAATGGATAAAGAAATTGTGGTACTTACGTACAATGCAATATCACTCAGCAAAGAAATCTATGTCATCAGGCCCGTGACAGCATAATGAGTGGATTCAGGTATGATGATTCTAAGAGAAATAAGTCACACAGAAAAAGAAACATCATAAGATATCACTACTACACGGAATGTAAACTTGGCTACACAGGAACTGAATTACAAAACAGAACAGGGTGTCAAATGTAGAAAACCAACTTATGCTTGCTTAAGGGGAAAGGTGAGTTGGGGTGCGGCATAAAATCAGAGATTGAAATTAGCACAGATACTGTTCCATAAGCCAAATATGTAATAGACAAGAGCTACTCCTTGCTCAACGAAGTGGACTCAACACCCCATATTAAACGACTAAGAATATACCTGACTAGTAAGAATCTTAAAACCTATGGATTTATATGTCTCCAAAAGAGAATCAAGCGTGTGTACAGTGTCATAAACGCAGCAGTGATAGGATTGGTGAGGTTCGGTTAGCAAATGTAGACTCTTTGAAGTCATATTGCATGGTACCCATTCCATGGGTCTCAACTCTCCAGGTTTAAGGGTTTCTTCCTTCAGCTAAAACATGCATGTGGAACCCAGAGTATGATCCACCGTGTGATCGGGAAACGTGTTCAAATGTGTCTCAGTTTTTGTCCCCTGGTACTCGGGTGCAACATTCCAGACGCTTTACTAACACTCTCCCCACTTGGAGAGTCAGTGCCTTTAACCTCCTGTTTGGCCCAGTTTGCAATTTCTTCGGAAGATGAACAGGAATAAGGAGAAGCAATGGGAGACTATCTGTAGGTGTCTGGACGGGCAAATTTAACTCTCATTTCCCACCAGGAAGATAAATGAACCAAAGGCTCCGTGTGCCATGCTGGAACTAGATTAGGGCCTGAGGAGATCCTGCGGTGTTGCGGCCAGCTCACAAGAAAGCGAGTTGAAGAAAGGAGCTCAGGGACACTGTAATTCAGAAACCTGCGGAGTTATAAATGACAGCTATCATCCAAAATTATACTGAAGTAAGGCTGCGAAGAGGACTTGAATGCGGGGCAGAATTGCTGGAAACTGATTTCAGAACGTACACGGGAGTAGCTCTTAAAGCATAGGAAACGAGACAGAACTTGGAAAATAATGCACTTGGCAAAAAAGGGCATATGTGTTTTATCCAGAGCTCTCATAACTGAGGGGAGGAGATTCCCAGCAGGCTCCAAGTGCCACCTGAGGGCTCACATTGCCAAGGCAACGTGAGCATGCCAGGCAGGAGTTACCTCACAGCAGAGGTCCCACCTCACAGAAGGGTGAGAAACCCAGCCAACATCAGACTCTCACCAGAGGGCCCACATCACCAAGGGGATGGGAACCAGGCAGGAGTGTCTTCACATCAGTGGGGCCACATCATCGAAAGCTGAGGTACTCAGCACATGTGTCCTCAAACCAGAGGACCCACATCACCAAGGACCTCGGAGTGAGGCAGGCAGGAGTAGCCTCACAACACTGGGCACATAGAATAAAAAAGTGAGGAATCCAGCAGTTGGAACCTCCCAGCAGGCGGCCCAGAGCACCGAGGCTATGGGATCCAGGCCACAGTGAACTCACAGAACAGGGCCCATGTCATGAAACTGAGCAACCCAGCCATTGGGACCTCAGAGCAGGAGGCCCACATCCCCATGGGGATGGAATTCTGGTAGGAGTGTCCTCGCACCACTGAGAACGTATCAGAAAATTTTGGGCGACCAGCAGTTAGGGCCTGACGCCAGAGGACCCTCATCACCAAGGGAAGGAGGCTCCCAGCAGGCTCCAACTGCCACCAGAGGGCTGACGTCGCCAAGGCGATGTGTGCCAACCAGGCACGAATGACCTCACAGCAGAGGGCCCACCTCACAGAAGGGTGAGGAACACAGCCAGGATCAGACTCTCACCAGAGGGCCCACATCACCAAGGGGATGGGAACCAGGCAGGAGTGTCCCCACACCAGTGGGACAACATCATCGAAAGGTGAGGATCCCAGCACATGTGTCCTCAAACCAGAGGAACCACATCACCAAGGGGTTCGGAATGAGGCTGGCAGGACTGGCCTCACAACACAGGGTCCATAGAATATAAAAGTTGAGGAATCCAGCAGTTGGAACCTCCCAGCAAGTGGCCCAGAGCACCGAGGCTATGGGATCCAGGCCGCAGTGAACTCACAGCAGAGGGCCCACATCATGAACCTGTGAGCAGCCCAGCTGTTGGGACCTCAGAACAGAAGGTCCACATCCCCACTGGGATGGGAACCTGGCAGGAGTGGCTTTGCACCACTTAGCACATATCAGAAAATGTTAGGAGCCCAGCAGTTAGGGCCTGATGCCAGGGGGCCCTCATAACTGAGGGGAGGAGACTCCCAGCAGGTTCCAACTGCCAACAGAGGGACCACGTCTACAAGGTGGCATGCGCCAGCCAGGCAGTAGTGACCTCACAGCAGAGGGCCTATCTCACAGAAGGGTGAGGAACCGAGGCAGGATGAGACTCTCACCAGAGGGCCCACAACACCAAGGGGATGGGAACCAGTCAGGACTGTCCTCCCACCAGTGGGGCCACATCATCGAAAGGTGAGGAACCCAGCACATGTGGCCTCATATCAGAGGACATACATCACAAAGGGGATGGGAGTGAGGCAGGTAGGAGTAGCCTAAAAACAGAGGGCCCAAAGAATAAAAAAAGTGAGGAATCCAGCATTTGGAACCTCCCAGCAGGCGGCCGAGAGCACAGAAGCTATGGGATGCAGGCAGGAGTTAACTAACACCAGAGAGCCCACATCATGAAACTGTGAGCAACCCAGGCATTGGGACCTCAGAGCAGAAAGCCCACATCCCCATGGGGATGGGAACCTGACAGGAGTGTCCTGGCATCACTGGGCTCACATCAGAAAACGTGGGGAGCCCAGCAGTTAGAGCCTGATGCTAGAGGGCCGTCATCACCGAGGGCAGGAGGCTCCCAGCAGGTTCCATGTGCCAACAGAGGGCCCACGTCGCCAAGGTGATGTGTGCAAGTCAGGCAGGATTGACCTCACAGCAGAGGGCCTACCTCACAGAAGAGTGAGGAACCCAGCCAGGATAAGACTGTCACCAGAAGGCCCACATCACCAAGGGGATGGGAACCAGACAGGAGTGTCCTCACACCAGTGGGGCCAGATCATTGAAAGTTGCCTAACCCAGCACATGTGGCCTCAAACCAGAAGACCCACATCACGAAGGGGTTGCGAGTGAGGCAGGCAGGAGGAGCATCACAACACAGGACCCATAGAATACAAAAGTTGAGGAATCGAGCAGTTGGAACCTCCCAGCAGGCAGCCAAGACCACAGAGGCTATGGGATCCAGGCCACAGTGAACTAACACCAGAGAGCCCACATCATGAAATTGTGATCAACCCAGCCGTTGGAACCTCAGAGCAGAAGGCCCACATCCCCATGGGGATGGGAACCTAAGAGGAGTGCTTGAGCAACACTGGGCTCACTAAGAAAAGTTGGGGAGCCCAGCAGTTAGGGCCTGACGTCAGAGGGCCCTCATCACAGAGCTGAGGAGGCTCCCAGCAGGGTCCAATTGCCACCAGAGGGCTCATGTCAACAAGGCGAGGTGAGCAACCCAGGCAAGAGTTACCTGATAGTAGAGGGCCCACCTCACAGATGGGTGAGGAACCCAGCCAGGATCAGACTCTCACCAGAGGGCCCACATCACAAAGGGGATGGGACCCAGTCAGGATTATCCTCACACCAGTGGGGCCTCATCATCTTAAGGTGAGGAACCCAGCACATGTGTCCTCAAACCAGAGGACCCACATCACCAAGGGCCTTGGAGTGAGGCAGGCAGGAGTAGCCTCACAACACAGGGCACATAATATAAAAAAACGTGAGGATTCCAGCATTTAGACCTTCCAGCAGGCGGCCCAGAACACCGAGGCTATGGGATCCAGGCCACAGTGAACTCACAGCAGAGGGCCCACATCACAAAACTGTGAGCAACCCAGGAGTTGAGACCTCAGCGCAGAAGGACCACATCCCCATGGGAATGGGAACCTGGCTGGAGTGTCCTCGCACCACTGGGCGCACATCAGAAAATGTGGGGAGCCCACCATTTAGGGCCTGACGCCAGAGGGCCGTCATCACCGAGAGGAGGAGGCGCCCTGCATGCTCCAACTGCCACCAGAGGGCTCACGTCTCCAAGGTGACGTGTGCCAGCCAGGCAGGAGTGACCTCACAGCAGAGGGCCTACCTCACAGAACGTTGAGGAACACAGCCAGGATTAGACTCTCGCCAGAGGGCCCACCTCACCAAGGGGATGGGAACCAGGCAGGAGTGTCCTCACTCACTTGGCGCACATCAGAAAATGTGGGGAGCCCAGCAGTTATGGCCTAAGGCAAGAGGGCCCTCATCACCGAGGGGAGGAGGATCCCAGCACACTCCAACTGCCACCAGAGGGCCCACGTCGCCAAGGTGACGTGTGCCAGACAGGCATGACTGACCTCACAGCAGAGGGCCCACCTCACAGAAGGGTGAGGAACCCAGCCAGGATCAGACTCTCACCTGAGGGCCCACATCAGCAAGGGGATGGGAACCAGTCAGGACTGTCTTCCCTCCAGTGGGGTCACATCATCGAAAGGTGCAGAACCCAGCACATGTGGCCTCAAATCAGAGGACACATATCACAAAGGGAATGGGAGTGAGGCAGGCAGGAGTAGCCTAAAAACAGAGGGCCCAAAGAATAAGAAAGGTGAGGAATCCAGCAGTTGGAACCTCCCAGCAGGCGGCCCAGAGCAGAGAAGCTATGGGATGCAGGCAGGAGTGAACTAATACCAGAGAGCCCACATCATGAAACTGTGAGCAACCCAGGCTTTGGGACCTCAGAGCAGAAGGCCCACATCCCAATGGGGATGTGAACCTGGCTGGAGTGTCCTCGCACCACTGGGCGCACATCACAAAATGTGGGGAGCCCAGCAGTTAGGGCCTGACGCCAGAGGGCCCTCATCACCCAGGAGAGGAGGCTCCCAGCAGGCTCCAAGTGCCACCAGAGGGCTCATGTCCACAAGGCGAGGTGAGCAAGCCAGGCAGGAGTGACCTCACAGCAGACGGCCCACCTCACAGATGGGTGAGGAACCCAGCCAGGATCAGACTCTCAACAGAGGGCCCACATCACCAAGGGGATGTGAACCAGGCAGGAGTCTCCTAAGACCATTGGTCCCACATCATCGAAAGGTGAGGAACCCAGCACATGTGGCCTCAAACCAGACGACACACATCACGAAGGGGCTGGGAGTGAGGCAGGCAGGAGGATCCTCACAACAGAGGGCCCAAAAAATTAAAAAAGTGAGGAATCCAGCAGTTGGAACCTCCCAGCAGGCGGCCAAGAGCACAGAGGCTATGGGATCCAGGCCTCTGTGAACACCAGAGAGCCCACATCATGAAAATGTGAACAACCCAGCCGTTGGGACCTCAGAGCAGAAGGCCCACATCTCCATGGAGATGGGATCCTAAGAGGAGTGCCAAAGCATCACTGGGCTCCCTAAGAAAAGTTGGTGAGCCCAGCAGTTAGGGCCTGACGCAAGAGGGCCCTCATCACCGGGGGGAGGAGATTCCCAGCACGCTCCAACTGCCACCACACGGCTGACTTCACCAAGGCAATGTGTGCCAGCCATGCAGGAGTGACCTATCAGCAGAGGGTCTCCCTCACAGGTGGGTGAGGAACAAAGCCAGGAACAGACTCTCACCAGGGGGTCCACATAACCACGTGGATGAGAACCAGGCAGGAGTGTCCTCACACTAGTGGGGCCACATCATCGAAAGGTGAGGAACCCAGAAAAGGTGGCCACAAACCAGAGGACCCACATCACCAAGGGGTTGAGAGTGAGGTAGGTGTCTGGACGGGCATATTTAACACTCATTTCCCACCAGGAAGAGAAATTAACCAAAGGCTCAGCGTGCCCTGCCAGAAGCAGATTAGGGCCTGAAGCAGTCTTGCGGGTTTGCGGCCAGCTCACAAGAAAGCGAGTTGAAGAAAGGAGCTCAGGGGCCCTGTAATTCACAAACCTGGAGAGTTATAAATGACAGATAATGTCCAAAAATATATTGAAGTAAGGCTGCGAAGAGGACTTGAAAGCGGGGCAGAATTTCAGGAAACCGATTTCAGGAGGTAGACTGGATTTGCATTTAAAGCATAGGAAAAGAGGCAGAACATCGACAATGATGCACTTGGCCAAAAAGGGCGTATGCGTTTTTTCCTGAATATATTCAGGAAAAAACGCATACGCCCTTTTTGGCCAACCAAGCAAGCTTGCAAAGGAAATCTGCACTACAATGAAGTCTCACTGCCCCCCGGTCAAAAGGGCTATCTGAAAAAAGTGTAAAATCCAGAAAGGCAGGACAGGCCATGGAGAACGGGAGCCTTGTTATGCTGATGGGCGGCATGTAAATTGCCAACAGCCACTCTGGAGAAGTGTATGGTGTTTCCTGAAACATCCAAAAAACAAAGCAACAGAGCCTAGGGCACTTCCACTTATGGTCCTATAGCTTAGGGAAATTAAAATCCAAAAGACACAGCCACCCCAAAGTTTGGGACGGCTCTGTTTACAAGAACCTCGTTTACGGTACAAGTTCAATATCACAGAAAGCGAAAAATGGATAAAGAAGTTGTGGTACTTACGTACAATGCAATATCACTCAGCAATGAAATCTATGTCATCAGACCCGTAGCAGCATAATGAGTGGATTCAGGTACGATGATTCTAAGTGAAATAAGTCACACAGAAAAAGAAACATCATAAGATATCACTACTACACGGAATGTAAACTTGGCCAGACAAGAACTGAATTACAAAACAGAACAGGGCCTCAAATGTAGAAAACCAACTTATGCTTGCTTAAGGGGAAAGGTGAGTTGGGGTGCTTCATAAAACCAGAGATTGAAATTAGCACAGATACCGTTCCATAAGCCAAATATGTAATAGACAAGAGCTACTCCTTGCTCAACGAAGTGGACTCAACACCCCATATTAAACGCCTAAGAATATATCTGACTAGTAAGAATCTTAAAACCTATGGATTTATATGTCTCCGAAAGAGAATCAAGCGTGTGTACAGCGGCATAAGCGCAGCAGTGATAGGATTGGTGAGGTTCGGTGAGCAAATGCAGACCCTTTGAAGTCATATTGCATGGTACCCTTTCCATGGGTCTCAACTCTCCAGGTTTAAGGGATTCTTCCTTCAGCTAAAACATGCATGTGGAACCCAGAGTATGATCCACCGTGTGATCGGAAAACATGTTCAAATGTGTCTCAGTTTTCGTCCCCTGGTACTCGGGTGCAACATTCCAGATCCTTTCCTAACACTCTCCCCACTTGGAGAGTCAGTGCCTTTAACCTCCTGTTTGGCCCAGTTTGCAATTTCTGTGGAAAATGAACAGGAATAGGGAGAACCAATGAGAGACTAGGTGGAGGTGTCTGGACGGGCAAATTTAACTCTCATTTCCCACCAGGAAGAGGAATTAACCAAAGGCCCAGCATGCCGTGCCGGAACCAAACTAGGGCCGGAAGCAATCCTGCGGTGTTGCGGCCAGCTCACAAGAAAGCGAGTTGAAGAAAGGAGCTCAGGGGCACTGTAATTCACAATCCTACAGAGTTATAAATGACAGCCATCTTCCAAAAATATCTTAAAGTAAGGCTGCCAAGAGGAGTTGAAAGCGGGGCAGAATTGCAGGAAACCGATTTCAGGAGGTAGACTGGAATTGCATGTAAAGCATAGGAAAAGAGGCAGAACGTCCACAATGATGCACTTGGCCAAAAAGGGCGTATGCGTTTCTTCCTGAATATATACAGGAAAAAACGCATACGCCCTTTTTGGCCAACCAAGCAAGCTTGCAAAGGAAATCTGCACTACAATGAACCCTCACTGCCCCCCGGTCAAAAGGGCCATCTGAAAAAAGTGTAAAATCCAGAAAGGCAGGACAGGCCATGGAGAACTGGGAGCCTTGTTATGCTGATGGGCGGGATGTAAATTGCCAACAACCACTCTGGAGAAGTGTATGGTGTTTCCTGAAACATACAAAAAACCAAGCAACAGAGCCTAGGGCATTTCCACTTATGGTCGTATAGCTTAGGGAAATAATAATCAAAAAGACACAGCCACCCCAAAGTTTGGGACGGCTCTGTTTACAAGAACCTCGTTTACGGTACAGGTTCAATATCACAGAAAGCGAAAAATGGATAAAGAAATTGTGGTACTTAGGTACAATGCAATATCACTCAGCAAAGAAATCTATGTCATCAGGCCCGTGACAGCATAATGAGTGGATTCAGGTAAGATGATTCTAAGAGAAATAAGTCACACAGAAAAAGAAATATCATAAGATATCACTACTACACGGAATGTAAACTTGGCTACACAGGAACTGAATTACAAAACAGAACAGGGTGTCAAATGTAGAAAACCAACTTATGCTTGCTTAAGGGGAAAGGTGAGTTGGGGTGCTGCATGAAACCAGAGATTGAAATTAGCACAGACACCGTTCCATAAGCCAAATATGTAATAGACAAGAGCTACTCCTTGCTAAACGAAGTGGACTCAACACCCAATATTAAACGCCTAAGAATATACCTGACTAGTAAGAATCTTAAAACCTATGGATTTATATGTCTCCGAAAGAGAATCAAGGGTGTGTACAGCGGCATAAACGCAGCAGTGATAGGATTGGTGAGGTTCGGTGAGCAAATGCAGACCCTTTGAAGTCATATTGCATGGCACCCATTCCATGGGTCTCAACTCTCCAGGTTTAAGGGATTCTTCCTTCAGCTAAAACATGCATGTGGAACCCAGAGTATAATCCACTGTGTGATCGGGAAACGTGTTCAAATGTGTCTCAGTTTTCGTCCCCTGGTACTCGGGTGCAACATTCCAGACGCTTTACTAACACTCTCCCCACTTGGAGAGTCAGTGCCTTTAACCTCTTGTTTGGCCCAGTTTGCAATTTCTGCGTAAGATAAACAGGAAGAGGGAGAACCAATGAGAGACTAGGTGGAGGTGTCTGGACGGGCAAATTTAACTCTCATTTCCCACCAGGAAGAGGAATTAACCAAAGGCTCCGTGTGCCATGCTGGAACTAGATTAGGGCCTGAGGAGATCCTGCGGTGTTGCGGCCAGCTCACAAGAAAGCGAGTTGAAGAAAGGAGCTCAGGGGCACTGTAATTCACAAACCTACAGAGTTATAAATGACAGCTATCTTCCAAAAATATATTGCAGTAAGGCTGCCAAGAGGAGTTGAATGCGGGGCAGAATTGCAGGGAACCGATTTCAGAAGGTAGACTGGAATTGTATGTAAAGCATA
The DNA here is from genome assembly GCF_964270905.1 of Leucopleurus acutus. Taxonomy (NCBI): domain Eukaryota; kingdom Metazoa; phylum Chordata; class Mammalia; order Artiodactyla; family Delphinidae; genus Leucopleurus; species Leucopleurus acutus. The sequence continues at coordinate 101,454,878 of NC_139146.1, read as the reverse complement.
GGAAAAGAGGCAGAACGTCCACAATGATGCACTTGGCCAAAAAGAGCGTATGCGTTTTTTCCTGAATATATACAGGAAAAAACGCATACGCCCTTTTTGGCCAACCAAGCAAGCTTGAAAAGGAAATCTGCACTACAATGAAGTCTCACTGTCCCCGGTCAAAAGGGCTATCTGAAAAAAGTGTAAAATCCAGAAAGGCAGGACAGGCCATGGAGAACTGGGAGCCTTGTTATGCTGATGGGCGGCATGTAAATTGCCAACAGCCATTCTGGAGAAGTGTATGGTGTTTCCTGAAACATCCAAAAAACAAAACAACAGAGCCTAGGGCACTTCCACTTATGGTCCTATAGCTTAGGGAAATTAAAATCCGAAAGACACAGCCACCCCAAAGTTTGGGACGGCTCTGTTTACAAGAACCTCGTTTACGGTACAGGTTCAATATCGCAGAAAGCGAAAAATGGATAAAGAAATTGTGGTACTTAGGTACAATGCAATATCACTCAGCAAAGAAATCTATGTCATCAGGCCCGTGACAGCATAATGAGTGGATTCAGGTATGATGATTCTAAGAGAAATAAGTCACACAGAAAAAGAAATATCATAAGATATCACTACTACACGGAATGTAAACTTGGCTACACAGGAACTGAATTACAAAACAGAACAGGGTGTCAAATGTAGAAAACAAACTTATGCTTGCTTAAGGGGAAAGGTGAGTTGGGGTGCTGTATGAAACCAGAGATTGAAATTAGCACAGACACCGTTCCATAAGCCAAATATGTAATAGACAAGAGCTACTCCTTGCTCAACGAAGTGGACTCAACACCCAATATTAAACGCCTAAGAATATACCTGACTAGTAAGAATCTTAAAACCTATGGATTTATATGTCTCCGAAAGAGAATCAAGGGTGTGTACAGCGGCATAAACGCAGCAGTGATAGGATTGGTGAGGTTCGGTGAGCAAATGCAGACTCTTTGAAGTCATATTGCATGGTACCCATTCCATGGGTCTCAACTCTCCATGTTTAAGGGATTCTTCCTTCAGCTAAAACATGCATGTGGAACCCAGAGTACGATCCACTGTGTGATCGGAAAACGTGTTCAAATGTGTCTCAGTTTTCGTCCCCTGGTACTCGGGTGCAACATTCCAGACGCTTTACTAACACTCTCCCCACTTGGAGAGTCAGTGCCTTTAACATCCTGTTTGGCCCAGTTTGCAATTTCTGTGGAAAATGAACAGGAATAGGGAGAACCAATGAGAGACTAGGTGGAGGTGTCTGGACGGGCAAATTTAACTCTCATTTCCCACCAGGAAGAGGAATTAACCAAAGGCTCAGCATGCCGTGCCAGAACCAAACTAGGGCCTGAAGCAATCCTGCGGTGTTGCGGCCAGCTCACAAGAAAGCGAGTTGAAGAAAGGAGCTCAGGGGCACTGTAATTCACAAACATGCAGAGTTATAAATGACAGCTATCTTCCAAAAATATATTGCAGTAAGGCTGCCAAGAGGAGTTGAATGCGGGGCAGAATTGCAGGGAACCGATTTCAGGAGGTAGACTGGAATTGTATGTAAAGCATAGGAAAAGAGGCAGAACGTCCACAATGATGCACTTGGCCAAAAAGGGCGTATGCGTTTTTTCCTGAATATATACAGGAAAAAACGCATACGCCCTTTTTGGCCAACCAAGCAAGCTTTCAAAGGAAATCTGCACTACAATGAAGACTCACTGCCCCCTGGTCAAAAGGGCCATCTGAAAAAAGTGTAAAATCCAGAAAGGCAGGAGAGGCCATGGAGAACTAGGAGCCTTGTTATGCTGATGGGCGGGATGTAAATTGCAAACAGCAACTCTGAAGAAGTGTATGGTGTTTCCTGAAACATCTAAAACACAAAGTAACAGAGCCTAGGGCACTTCCACTTATGGTCCTACAGCTTAGGGAAATTAAAATCAAAAAGACACAGCCACCCCAAAGTTTCGGCCGGCTCTGTTTACAAGAACCTCGTTTACGGTACAAGTTCAATATCACAGAAAGCGAAAAATGGATAAAGAAGTTGTGGTACTTACGTACAATGCAATATCACTCAGCAATGAAATCTATGTCATCAGGCCCGTAGCAGCATAATGAGTGGATTCAGGTACGATGATTCTAACTGAAATAAGTCACACAGAAAAAGAAACATCATAAGATATCACTACTACACGGAATGTAAACTTGGCTACACAGGAACTGAATTACAAAACAGAACAGGGTGTGAAATGTAGAAAACCAACTTATGCTTGCTTAAGGGGAAAGGTGACTTGGGGTGCGGCATAAAACCAGAGATTGAAATTAGCACAGATACTGTTCCATAAGCCAAATATGTAATAGACAAGAGCTACTCCTTGCTCAACGAAGTGGACTCAACACCCCATATTAAACGCCTAAGAATATACCTGACTAGTAAGAATCTACCTGACTAGTAAGAATCTTAAAACCTATGGATTTATATGTCTCCGAAAGAGAATCAAGCGTGTGTACAGCGGCATAAACGCAGCAGTGATAGGATTGGTGAGGTTCGGTGAGCAAATGCAGACCCTTTGAAGTCATATTGCATGGTACCCATTCCATGGGTCTCAACTCTCCATGTTTAAGGGATTCTTCCTTCAGCTAAAACATTCATGTGGAACCCAGAGTATGATCCACCGTGTGATCAGGAAACGTGTTCAAATGTGTCTCAGTTTTCGTCCCCTGGTACTCGGGTGCAACATTCCACACGCTTTACTAACACTCTCCCCACTTGGAGATCAGTGCCTTTAACCTCCTGTTTGGCCCAGTTTGCAATTTCTGTGGAAAATGAACAGGAATAGGGAGAACCAATGAGAGACTAGGTGGAGGTGTCTGGACGGGCAAATTTAACTCTCATTTCCCACCAGGAAGAGGAATTAACCAAAGGCTCAGCATGCCGTGCCGGAACCAAACTAGGGCCTGAAGCAATCCTGCGGTGTTGCGGCCAGCTCACAAGAAAGCGAGTTGAAGAAAGGAGCTCAGGGGCACTGTAATTCACAAACCTGCAGAGTTATAAATGACAGCTATCTTTCAAAAATATATTGAAGTAAGGCGGCCAATAGTAGTTGAAAGCGGTGCAGAATTGCAGGAAACCGATTTCAGGAGGTACACTGGAATTACATGTAAAGCATAGGAAAAGAGGCAGAACGTTGACAATGATGCACTTGGCCAAAAAGGGCGTATGCGTTTTTTCCTGAATATATTCAGGAAAAAACGCATACGCCCTTTTTGGCCAACCAAGCAAGCTTGCAAAGGAAATCTGCACTACAATGAACCCTCACTGCCCCCCGGTCAAATGGGCCATCTGAAAAAAGTGTAAAATCCAGAAAGGCAGGACAGGCCATGGAGAACTGGGAGCCTTGTTATGCTGATGGGCGGGATGTAAATTGCCAGCAGCCACTCTGGAGAAGTGTATGGTGTTTCCTGAAACATCCAAAAAACAAAGCAACAGAGCCTAGGGCACTTCCACTTATGGTCCTATAGCTTAGGGAAATTAAAATCAAAAAGACACAGCCACCCCAAAGTTTCGGCCGGCTCTGTTTACAAGAACATTGTTTACGGTACAAGTTCAATATCACAGAAAGCGAAAAATGGATAAAGAAGTTGTGGTACTTACGTACACTGCAATATCACTCAGCAATGAAATCTATGTCATCAGGCCCGTAGCAGCATAATGAGTGGATTCAGGTACGATGATTCTAAGTGAAATAAGTCACACAGAAAAAGAAACATCATAAGATATCACTACTACACGGAATGTAAACTTGGCTACACAGGAACAGAATTACCAAACAGAACAGGGTGTCAAATGTAGAAAACCAACTCATGCTTGCTTAAGGGGAAAGGTGAGTTGGGGTGCTGCATACAACAAGAGATTGAAATTAGCACAGATACCGTTCCATAAGCCAAATATGTAATAGACAAGAGCTACTCCTTGCTCAACGAAGTGGACTCAACACCCCACATTAAACGCCTAAGAATATACCTGACTAGTAAGAATCTTAAAACCTATGGATTTATATGTCTCCGAAAGAGAATCAAGCATGTGTACAGCAGCATAAACGCAGCAGTGATAGGATTGGTGAGGTTCGGTGAGCAAATGCAGACCCTTTGAAGTCATATTGCATGGTACCCATTCCATGGGTCTCAACTCTCCATGTTTAAGGGATTCTTCCTTCAGCTAAAACATGCATGTGGAACCCAGAGTATGATCCACCGTGTGATCGGGAAATGTGTTCAACTGTGTCTCAGTTTTCGTCCCCTGGTACTCGGGTGCAACATTCCAGACGCTTTACTAACACTCTCCCCACTTGGACAGTCAGTGCCTTTAACCTCCTGTTTGGCCCAGTTTGCAATTTCTGTGGAAAATGAACAGGAATAGGGAGAACCAATGAGAGACTAGGTGGAGGTGTCCGGACGGGCAAATTTAACTCTCATATCCCACCAGGAAGAGGAATTAACCAAAGGCTCAGCGAGCCATGCCAGAACCACAGTAGGGCCAGAAGCAATCCTGCGGTGTTGCGGCCAGCTCACAAGAAAGCGAGTTGAAGAAAGGAGCTCAGGGGCACTGTAATTCACAAACCTGCAGAGTTATAAATGACAGCTATCTTCAAAAAAATATATTGAAGTAAGGCTGCCAAGAGGAGTTGAAACCGGGGCAGAATTGCAGTAAACCCGATTTCAGGAGGTAGACTGGAATTGCATGTAAAGCATAGGAAAAGAGGCAGAACGTCCACAATGATGCACTTGGCCAAAAAGGGCGTATGCGTTTTTTCCTGAATATATTCAGGAAAAAACGCATACGCCCTTTTTGGCCAACCAAGCAAGCTTGCAAAGGAAATCTGCACTACAATGAAGTCTCACTGCCCCCCGGTCAAAAGGGCCATCTGAAAAAAGTGTAAAATCCAGAAAGGCAGGACAGGCCATGGAGGACTGGGAGCCTTGTTATGCTGATGGGCGGGATGTAAATTGCCAGCAGCCACTCTGGAGAAGTGTATGGTGTTTCCTGAAACATCCAAAAAACAAAGCAACAGAGCCTAGGGCACTTCCACTTATGGTCCTATAGCTTAGGGTAATTAAAATCAAAAAGACACAGCCACCCCAAAGTTTGGGACGGCTCTGTTTACAAGAACCTCGTTTACGGTACAAGTTCAATATCACAGAAAGCGAAAAATGGATAAAGAAGTTGTGGTACTTACGTACAGTGCAATATCACTCAGCAATGAAATCTATGTCATCAGGCCCGTAGCAGCATAATGAGTGGATTCAGGTACGATGATTCTAAGTGAAATAAGTCACACAGAAAAAGAAACATCATAAGATATCACTAATACACGGAATGTAAACTTGGCTACACAGGAACAGAATTACCAAGCAGAACAGGGTGTCAAATGTAGAAAACCAACTCATGCTTGCTTAATGGGAAAGGTGAGTTGGGGTGCTGCATGAAACCAGAGATTGAAATTAGCACAGACACCGTTCCATAAGCCAAATATGTAATAGACAAGAGCTACTCCTTGCTCAACGAAGTGGACTCAACACCCAATATTAAACGCCTAAGAATATACCTAACTAGTAAGAATCTTAAAACCTATGGATTTATATGTCTCCGAAAGAGAATCAAGTGTGTGTACAGCGGCATAAGCGCAGCACTGATAGGATTGGTGAGGTTCGGTGAGCAAATGCAGACCCTTTGAAGTCATATTGCATGGTACCCATTCCATGGGTCTCAACTCTCCATGTTTAAGGGATTTTTCCTTCAGCTAAAACATGCATGTGGAACCCAGAGTATGATCCACCGTGTGATCGGGAAACGTGTTCAAATGTGTCTCAGTTTTCGTCCCCTGGTGCTCGGGTGCAACATTATAGACGCTTCACTAACACTCTCCCCACTTGGAGAGTCAGTGCCTTTAACCTCTTGTTTGGCCCAGTTTGCAATTTCTGCGTAACATAAACAGGAAGAGGGAGAACCAATGAGAGACTAGCTGGAGGTGTCTGGACGGGCAAATTTAACTCTCATTTCCCACCAGGAAGAGGAATTAACCAAAGGCTCAGCATGCCGTGCCGGAAACAAACTAGGGCCGGAAGCAATCCTGCGGTGTTGCGGCCAGCTCACAAGAAAGCGAGTTGAAGAAAGGAGCTCAGGGGCACTGTAATTCACAAACCTACAGAGTTATAAATGACAGCTATCTTCCAAAAATATATTGCAGGAAGGCTGCCAAGAGGAGTTGAATGCGGGGCAGAATTGCAGGGAACTGATTTCAGGAGGTAGACTGGAATTGTATGTAAAGCATAGGAAAAGAGGCAGAATGTCCACAATGATGCACTTGGCCAAAAAGGGCGTATGCGTTTTTTCCTGAATATATTCAGGAAAAAACGCATACGCCCTTTTTGGCCAACCAAGCAAGCTTGCAAAGGAAATCTGCACTACAATGAAGTCTCACTGACCCCCTGTCAAAAGGGCTACCTGAAAAAAGTGTAAAATCCAGAAAGGCAGGACAGGCCATGGAGAACTGGGAGCCTTGTTATGCTGATGGGCGGCATGTAAATTGCCAACAGCCACTCTGGAGAAGTGTATGGTGTTTCCTGAAACATCCAAAAAACAAAGCAACAGAGCCTAGGGCACTTCCACTTATGGTCCTATAGCTTAGGGAAATTGAAATCAAAAAGACACAGCCACCCCAAAGTTTGGGACGGCTCTGTTTACAAGAACCTCGTTTACGGTACAAGTTCAATATCACAGAAAGCGAAAAATGGATAAAGAAGTTGTGGTACTTACGTACAATGCAATATCACTCAGCAATGAAATCTATGTCATCAGGCCCGTAGCAGCATAATCAGTGGATTCAGGTACGATGATTCTAAGTGAAATAAGTCACACAGAAAAAGAAACATCATAAGATATCACTACTACACGGAATGTAAACTTGGCTACACATGAACTGAATTACAAAACAGAACAGGGTGTCAAATGTAGAAAACCAACTTATGCTTGCGTAAGGGGAAAGGTGAGTTGGGGTGCTGCATAAAACCAGAGATTGAAATTAGCACAGATACCGTTCCATAAGCCAAATATGTAATAGACAAGAGCTACTCCTTGCTCAACGAAGTGGACTCAACACCCCATATTAAATGCCTAACAATATACCTGACTAGTAAGAATCTTAAAACCTATGGATTTATATGTCTCCGAAAGAGAATCAAGCGTGTGTACAGCGGCATAAACGCAGCAGTGATAGGATTGGTGAGGTTCGGTGAGCAAATGCAGACCCTTTGAAGTCATATTGCATGGTACCCATTCCATGGGTCTCAACTCTCCATGTTTAAGGGATTCTTCCTTCAGCTAAAACATTCATGTAGAACCCAGAGTATGATCCACCGTGTGATTGGGAAACGTGTTCAAATGTGTCTCAGTTTTCGTCCCATGGTACTCGGGTGCAACATTCCAGACGCTTTCCTAACACTCTCCCCACTTGGAGAGTCAGTGCCTTTAACCTCCTGTTTGGCCCAGTTTGCAATTTCTGTGGAAAATGAACAGGAATAGGGAGAACCAATGAGAGACTAGGTGGAGGTGTCCGGACGGGCAAATTTAACTCTCATTTCCCACCAGGAAGAGGAATTAACCAAAGGCTCAGCATGCCGTGCCGGAACCAAACTAGGGCCTGAAGCAATCCTGCGGTGTTGCGGCCAGCTCACAAGAAAGCGAGTTGAAGAAAGGAGCTCAGGGGCACTGTAATTCACAAACCTGCAGAGTTATAAATGACAGCTATCTTTCAAAAATATATTGAAGTAAGGCGGCCAATAGTAGTTGAAAGCGGGGCAGAATTGCAGGAAACCGATTTCAGGAGGTACACTGGAATTACATGTAAAGCATAGGAAAAGAGGCAGAACGTCCACAATGATGCACTTGGCCAAAAAGGGCGTATGCGTTTTTTCCTGAATATATTCAGGAAAAAACGCATACGCCCTTTTTGGCCAACCAAGCAAGCTTGCAAAGGAAATCTGCACTACAATGAACCCTCACTGCCCCCCGGTCAAAAGGGCCATCTGAAAAAAGTGTAAAATCCAGAAAGGCAGGACAGGCCATGGAGAACTGGGAGCCTTGTTATGCTGATGGGCGGGATGTAAATTGCCAGCAGCCACTCTGGAGAAGTGTATGGTGTTTCCTGAAACATCCAAAAAACAAAGCAACAGAGCCTAGGGCACTTCCACTTATGGTCCTATAGCTTAGGGAAATTAAAATCAAAAAGACACAGCCACCCCAAAGTTTCGGCCGGCTCTGTTTACAAGAACCTTGTTTACGGTACAAGTTCAATATCACAGAAAGCGAAAAATGGATAAAGAAGTTGTGGTACTTACGTACACTGCAATATCACTCAGCAATGAAATCTATGTCATCAGGCCCGTAGCAGCATAATGAGTGGATTCAGGTACGATGATTCTAAGTGAAATAAGTCACACAGAAAAAGAAACATCATAAGATATCACTACTACACGGAATGTAAACTTGGCTGCACAGGAACTGAATTACAAAACAGAACAGGGTCTCAAATGTAGAAAACCAACTTATGCTTGCTTAAGGGGAAAGGTGAGTTGGGGTGCGGCATAAAACCACAGATTGAAATTAGCACAGATACCGTTCCATAAACCAAATATGTAATAGACAAGAGCTACTCCTTGCTCAACGAAGTGGACTCAACACCCCACATTAAACGCCTAAGAATATACCTGACTAGTAAGAATCTTAAAACCTATGGATTTATATGTCTCCGAAAGAGAATCAAGCGTGTGTACAGTGGCATAAACGCAGCAGTGATAGGATTGGTGAGGTTCGGTGAGCAAATGCAGACTCTTTGAAGTCATATTGCATGGTACCCATTCCATGGGTCTCAACTCTCCATGTTTAAGGGATTCTTCCTTCAGCTAAAACATGCATGTGGAACCCAGAGTACGATCCACTGTGTGATCGGAAAACGTGTTCAAATGTGTCTCAGTTTTTGTCCCCTGGTACTCGGGTGCAACATTCCAGATGCTTTACTAACACTCTCCCCACTTGGAGAGTAAGTGCCTTTAACCTCCTGTTTGGCCCAGTTTGCAATTTCTGTGGAAAATGAACAGGAATAGGGAGAACCAATGAGAGACTAGGTGGAGGTGTCTGGACGGGCAAATTTAACTCTCATTTCCCACCAGGAAGAGGAATTAACCAAAGGCTCAGCATGCCGTGCCGGAACCAAACTAGGGCCTGAAGCAATCCTGCGGTGTTGCGGCCAGCTCACAAGAAAGCGAGTTGAAGAAAGGAGCTCAGGGGCACTGTAATTCACAAACATGCAGAGTTATAAATGACAGTTATCTTCCAAAAATATATTGCAGTAAGGCTGCCAAGTGGAGTTGAATGCGGGGCAGAATTGCAGGGAACCGATTTCAGGAGGTAGACTGGAATTGCATGTAAAGCATAGGAAAAGAGGCAGAACGTCCACAATGATGCACTTGGCCAAAAAGGGCGTATGCGTTTTTTCCTGAATATATTCAGGAAAAAACGCATACGCCCTTTTTGGCCAACCAAGCAAGCTTGCAAAGGAAATCTGCACTACAATGAAGTCTCACTGCCCCCCGGTCAAAAGGGCTATCTGAAAAAAGTGTAAAATCCAGAAAGGCAGGACAGGCCATGGAGAACTGGAAGCCTTGTTATGCTGATGGGCGGGATGTAAATTGCCAACAGCCACTCTGGAGAAGTGTATGGTGTTTCCTGAAACATCCAAAAAACCAAGCAACAGAGCCTAGGGCATTTCCACTTATGGTCGTATAGCTTAGGGAAATAATAATCAAAAAGACACAGCCTCCCCAAAGTTTGGGATGGCTCTGTTTACAAGAACCTCGTTTACGGTACAGGTTCAATATCGCAGAAAGCGAAAAATGGATAAAGAAATTGTGGTACTTACGTACAATGCAATATCACTCAGCAAAGAAATCTATGTCATCAGGCCCGTGACAGCATAATGAGTGGATTCAGGTATGATGATTCTAAGAGAAATAAGTCACACAGAAAAAGAAACATCATAAGATATCACTACTACACGGAATGTAAACTTGGCTACACAGGAACTGAATTACAAAACAGAACAGGGTGTCAAATGTAGAAAACCAACTTATGCTTGCTTACGGGGAAAGGTGAGTTGGGGTGCGGCATAAAATCAGAGATTGAAATTAGCACAGATACTGTTCCATAAGCCAAATATGTAATAGACAAGAGCTACTCCTTGCTCAACGAAGTGGACTCAACACCCCATATTAAACGCCTAAGAATATACCTGACTAGTAAGAATCTTAAAACCTATGGATTTATATGTCTCCGAAAGAGAATCAAGCGTGTGTACAGTGTCATAAACGCAGCAGTGATAGGATTGGTGAGGTTCGGTTAGCAAATGTAGACTCTTTGAAGTCATATTGCATGGTACCCATTCCATGGGTCTCAACTCTCCAGGTTTAAGGGATTCTTCCTTCAGCTAAAACATGCATGTGGAACCCAGAGTATGATCCACCGTGTGATCGGGAAACGTGTTCAAATGTGTCTCAGTTTTCGTCCCCTGGTACTCGGGTGCAACATTCCAGACGCTTTACTAACACTCTCCCCACTTGGAGAGTCAGTGCCTTTAACCTCCTGTTTGGCCCAGTTTGCAATTTCTTCGGAAGATGAACAGGAATAAGGAGAAGCAATGGGAGACTATCTGTAGGTGTCTGGACGGGCAAATTTAACTCTCATTTCCCACCAGGAAGATAAATGAACCAAAGGCTCCGTGTGCCATGCTGGAACTAGATTAGGGCCTGAGGAGATCCTGCGGTGTTGCGGCCAGCTCACAAGAAAGCGAGTTGAAGAAAGGAGCTCAGGGACACTGTAATTCAGAAACCTGCGGAGTTATAAATGACAGCTATCATCCAAAATTATACTGAAGTAAGGCTGCGAAGAGGACTTGAATGCGGGGCAGAATTGCTGGAAACTGATTTCAGAACGTACACGGGAGTAGCTCTTAAAGCATAGGAAAAGAGACAGAACTTGGAAAATAATGCACTTGGCAAAAAAGGGCATATGTGTTTTATCCAGAGCTCTCATAACTGAGGGGAGGAGATTCCCAGCAGGCTCCAAGTGCCACCTGAGGGCTCACATTGCCAAGGCAACGTGAGCATGCCAGGCAGGAGTTACCTCACAGCAGAGGTCCCACCTCACAGAAGGGTGAGAAACCCAGCCAACATCAGACTCTCACCAGAGGGCCCACATCACCAAGGGGATGGGAACCAGGCAGGAGTGTCTTCACATCAGTGGGGCCACATCATCGAAAGCTGAGGTACTCAGCACATGTGTCCTCAAACCAGAGGACCCACATCACCAAGGACCTCGGAGTGAGGCAGGCAGGAGTAGCCTCACAACACTGGGCACATAGAATAAAAAAGTGAGGAATCCAGCAGTTGGAACCTCCCAGCAGGCGGCCCAGAGCACCGAGGCTATGGGATCCAGGCCACAGTGAACTCACAGAACAGGGCCCATGTCATGAAACTGAGCAACCCAGCCATTGGGACCTCAGAGCAGGAGGCCCACATCCCCATGGGGATGGAATTCTGGTAGGAGTGTCCTCGCACCACTGAGAACGTATCAGAAAATTTTGGGCGACCAGCAGTTAGGGCCTGACGCCAGAGGACCCTCATCACCAAGGGAAGGAGGCTCCCAGCAGGCTCCAACTGCCACCAGAGGGCTGACGTCGCCAAGGCGATGTGTGCCAACCAGGCACGAATGACCTCACAGCAGAGGGCCCACCTCACAGAAGGGTGAGGAACACAGCCAGGATCAGACTCTCACCAGAGGGCCCACATCACCAAGGGGATGGGAACCAGGCAGGAGTGTCCCCACACCAGTGGGACAACATCATCGAAAGGTGAGGATCCCAGCACATGTGTCCTCAAACCAGAGGAACCACATCACCAAGGGGTTCGGAATGAGGCTGGCAGGACTGGCCTCACAACACAGGGTCCATAGAATATAAAAGTTGAGGAATCCAGCAGTTGGAACCTCCCAGCAAGTGGCCCAGAGCACCGAGGCTATGGGATCCAGGCCGCAGTGAACTCACAGCAGAGGGCCCACATCATGAACCTGTGAGCAGCCCAGCTGTTGGGACCTCAGAACAGAAGGCCCACATCCCCACTGGGATGGGAACCTGGCAGGAGTGGCTTTGCACCACTTAGCACATATCAGAAAATGTTAGGAGCCCAGCAGTTAGGGCCTGATGCCAGGGGGCCCTCATAACTGAGGGGAGGAGACTCCCAGCAGGTTCCAACTGCCAACAGAGGGACCACGTCTACAAGGTGGCATGCGCCAGCCAGGCAGTAGTGACCTCACAGCAGAGGGCCTATCTCACAGAAGGGTGAGGAACCGAGGCAGGATGAGACTCTCACCAGAGGGCCCACAACACCAAGGGGATGGGAACCAGTCAGGACTGTCCTCCCACCAGTGGGGCCACATCATCGAAAGGTGAGGAACCCAGCACATGTGGCCTCATATCAGAGGACATACATCACAAAGGGGATGGGAGTGAGGCAGGTAGGAGTAGCCTAAAAACAGAGGGCCCAAAGAATAAAAAAAGTGAGGAATCCAGCATTTGGAACCTCCCAGCAGGCGGCCGAGAGCACAGAAGCTATGGGATGCAGGCAGGAGTTAACTAACACCAGAGAGCCCACATCATGAAACTGTGAGCAACCCAGGCATTGGGACCTCAGAGCAGAAAGCCCACATCCCCATGGGGATGGGAACCTGACAGGAGTGTCCTGGCATCACTGGGCTCACATCAGAAAACGTGGGGAGCCCAGCAGTTAGAGCCTGATGCTAGAGGGCCGTCATCACCGAGGGCAGGAGGCTCCCAGCAGGTTCCATGTGCCAACAGAGGGCCCACGTCGCCAAGGTGATGTGTGCAAGTCAGGCAGGATTGACCTCACAGCAGAGGGCCTACCTCACAGAAGAGTGAGGAACCCAGCCAGGATAAGACTGTCACCAGAAGGCCCACATCACCAAGGGGATGGGAACCAGACAGGAGTGTCCTCACACCAGTGGGGCCACATCATTGAAAGTTGCCTAACCCAGCACATGTGGCCTCAAACCAGAAGACCCACATCACGAAGGGGTTGCGAGTGAGGCAGGCAGGAGGAGCATCACAACACAGGACCCATAGAATACAAAAGTTGAGGAATCGAGCATTTGGAACCTCCCAGCAGGCAGCCAAGACCACAGAGGCTATGGGATCCAGGCCACAGTGAACTAACACCAGAGAGCCCACATCATGAAATTGTGATCAACCCAGCCGTTGGAACCTCAGAGCAGAAGGCCCACATCCCCATGGGGATGGGAACCTAAGAGGAGTGCTTGAGCAACACTGGGCTCACTAAGAAAAGTTGGGGAGCCCAGCAGTTAGGGCCTGACGTCAGAGGGCCCTCATCACAGAGCTGAGGAGGCTCCCAGCAGGGTCCAATTGCCACCAGAGGGCTCATGTCAACAAGGCGAGGTGAGCAACCCAGGCAAGAGTTACCTGATAGTAGAGGGCCCACCTCACAGATGGGTGAGGAACCCAGCCAGGATCAGACTCTCACCAGAGGGCCCACATCACAAAGGGGATGGGACCCAGTCAGGATTATCCTCACACCAGTGGGGCCTCATCATCTTAAGGTGAGGAACCCAGCACATGTGTCCTCAAACCAGAGGACCCACATCACCAAGGGCCTTGGAGTGAGGCAGGCAGGAGTAGCCTCACAACACAGGGCACATAATATAAAAAACGTGAGGATTCCAGCATTTAGACCTTCCAGCAGGCGGCCCAGAACACCGAGGCTATGGGATCCAGGCCACAGTGAACTCACAGCAGAGGGCCCACATCACAAAACTGTGAGCAACCCAGGAGTTGAGACCTCAGCGCAGAAGGACCACATCCCCATGGGAATGGGAACCTGGCTGGAGTGTCCTCGCACCACTGGGCGCACATCAGAAAATGTGGGGAGCCCACCATTTAGGGCCTGACGCCAGAGGGCCGTCATCACCGAGAGGAGGAGGCGCCCTGCACGCTCCAACTGCCACCAGAGGGCTCACGTCTCCAAGGTGACGTGTGCCAGCCAGGCAGGAGTGACCTCACAGCAGAGGGCCTACCTCACAGAACGTTGAGGAACCCAGCCAGGATTAGACTCTCGCCAGAGGGCCCACCTCACCAAGGGGATGGGAACCAGGCAGGAGTGTCCTCACACGAGTGGGGTCACATCATCGAAAGGAGGAACGCAGCACATGTGGCCTCAAGCCATAGGACAGTCATCACCAAGGGGCTGGCAGTGAGGCAGGCAGGAGGAGCCTCACAACAGAGGGCACATAGAATAAAAAAGTTGAGGAATCCAGCAGTTGGAACCTCCCAGCAGGCGGCTCAGAGCACCGATGATAAGGGATCCTTGCCGGAGTGAACTCACAGCAGAGGGCCCACATCTTGGTACTGTGAGCAAGCCAGCCGTTTTGACCTCAGAGCAGAAGGCCCATATCGCCATGGGGATGGGAACCTGGCAAGAGTGTCCTCACTCACTTGGCGCACATCAGAAAATGTGGGGAGCCCAGCAGTTATGGCCTAAGGCAAGAGGGCCCTCATCACCGAGGGGAGGAGGATCCCAGCACACTCCAACTGCCACCAGAGGGCCCACGTCGCCAAGGTGACGTGTGCCAGACAGGCATGACTGACCTCACAGCAGAGGGCCCACCTCACAGAAGGGTGAGGAACCCAGCCAGGATCAGACTCTCACCTGAGGGCCCACATCAGCAAGGGGATGGGAACCAGTCAGGACTGTCTTCCCTCCAGTGGGGTCACATCATCGAAAGGTGCGGAACCCAGCACATGTGGCCTCAAATCAGAGGACACATATCACAAAGGGAATGGGAGTGAGGCAGGCAGGAGTAGCCTAAAAACAGAGGGCCCAAAGAATAAGAAAGGTGAGGAATCCAGCAGTTGGAACCTCCCAGCAGGCGGCCCAGAGCACAGAAGCTATGGGATGCAGGCAGGAGTGAACTAATACCAGAGAGCCCACATCATGAAACTGTGAGCAACCCAGGCTTTGGGACCTCAGAGCAGAAGGCCCACATCCCAATGGGGATGTGAACCTGGCTGGAGTGTCCTCGCACCACTGGGCGCACATCACAAAATGTGGGGAGCCCAGCAGTTAGGGCCTGACGCCAGAGGGCCCTCATCACCGAGGAGAGGAGGCTCCCAGCAGGCTCCAAGTGCCACCAGAGGGCTCATGTCCACAAGGCGAGGTGAGCAAGCCAGGCAGGAGTGACCTCACAGCAGACGGCCCACCTCACAGATGGGTGAGGAACCCAGCCAGGATCAGACTCTCAACAGAGGGCCCACATCACCAAGGGGATGTGAACCAGGCAGGAGTCTCCTAAGACCATTGGTCCCACATCATCGAAAGGTGAGGAACCCAGCACATGTGGCCTCAAACCAGACGACACACATCACGAAGGGGCTGGGAGTGAGGCAGGCAGGAGGATCCTCACAACAGAGGGCCCAAAAAATTAAAAAAGTGAGGAACCCAGCAGTTGGAACCTCCCAGCAGGCGGCCAAGAGCACAGAGGCTATGGGATCCAGGCCTCTGTGAACACCAGAGAGCCCACATCATGAAAATGTGAACAACCCAGCCGTTGGGACCTCAGAGCAGAAGGCCCACATCTCCATGGAGATGGGATCCTAAGAGGAGTGCCAAAGCATCACTGGGCTCCCTAAGAAAAGTTGGTGAGCCCAGCAGTTAGGGCCTGACGCAAGAGGGCCCTCATCACCGGGGGGAGGAGATTCCCAGCACGCTCCAACTGCCACCACACGGCTGACTTCACCAAGGCAATGTGTGCCAGCCATGCAGGAGTGACCTATCAGCAGAGGGTCTCCCTCACAGGTGGGTGAGGAACAAAGCCAGGAACAGACTCTCACCAGGGGGTCCACATAACCACGTGGATGAGAACCAGGCAGGAGTGTCCTCACACTAGTGGGGCCACATCATCGAAAGGTGAGGAACCCAGAAAAGGTGGCCACAAACCAGAGGACCCACATCACCAAGGGGTTGAGAGTGAGGTAGGTGTCTGGACGGGCATATTTAACACTCATTTCCCACCAGGAAGAGAAATTAACCAAAGGCTCAGCGTGCCCTGCCAGAAGCAGATTAGGGCCTGAAGCAGTCTTGCGGGTTTGCGGCCAGCTCACAAGAAAGCGAGTTGAAGAAAGGAGCTCAGGGGCCCTGTAATTCACAAACCTGGAGAGTTATAAATGACAGATAACGTCCAAAAATATATTGAAGTAAGGCTGCGAAGAGGACTTGAAAGCAGGGCAGAATTTCAGGAAACCGATTTCAGGAGGTAGACTGGATTTGCATTTAAAGCATAGGAAAAGAGACAGAACGTCCACAATGATGCACTTGGCCAAAAAGGGCGTATGCGTTTTTTCCTGAATATATTCAGGAAAAAACGCATACGCCCTTTTTGGCCAACCAAGCAAGCTTGCAAAGGAAATCTGCACTACAATGAAGTCTCACTGACCCCCGGTCAAAAGGGCCATCTGAAAAAAGTGTAAAATCCAGAAAGGCAGGACAGGCCATGGAGGACTGGGAGCCTTGTTATGCTGATGGGCGGGATGTAAATTGCCAGCAGCCACTCTGGAGAAGTGTATGGTGTTTCCTGAAACATCCAAAAAACAAAGCAACAGAGCCTAGGGCACTTCCACTTATGGTCCTATAGCTTAGGGTAATTAAAATCCAAAAGACACAGCCACCCCAAAGTTTGGGCCGGCTCTGTTTACAAGAACCTCGTTTACGGTACAAGTTCAATATCACAGAAAGCGAAAAATGGATAAAGAAGTTGTGGTACTTACGTACAATGCAATATCACTCAGCAATGAAATCTATGTCATCAGGCCCGTAGCAGCATAATGAGTGGATTCAGGTACGATGATTCTAAGTGAAATAAGTCACACAGAAAAAGAAACATCATAAGATATCACTACTACACGGAATGTAAACTTGGCCAGACAAGAACTGAATTACAAAACAGAACAGGGCCTCAAATGTAGAAAACCAACTTATGCTTGCTTAAGGGGAAAGGTGAGTTGGGGTGCTTCATAAAACCAGAGATTGAAATTAGCACAGATACCGTTCCATAAGCCAAATATGTAATAGACAAGAGCTACTCCTTGCTCAACGAAGTGGACTCAACACCCCATATTAAACGCCTAAGAATATACCTGACTAGTAAGAATCTTAAAACCTATGGATTTATATGTCTCCGAAAGAGAATCAAGCGTGTGTACAGCGGCATAAGCGCAGCAGTGATAGGATTGGTGAGGTTCGGTGAGCAAATGCAGACCCTTTCAAGTCATATTGCATGGTACCCATTCCATGGGTCTCAACTCTCCATGTTTAAGGGATTCTTCCTTCAGCTAAAACATGCATGTGGAACCCAGAGTATGATCCACCGTGTGATCGGAAAACGTGTTTAAATGTGTCTCAGTTTTCGTCCCCTGGTACTCGGGTGCAACATTCCAGATGCTTTACTAACACTCTCCCCACTTGGAGTGTCAGTGACTTTAACCTCCTGTTTGGCCCAGTTTGCAATTTCTGTGGAAAATGAACAGGAATAGGGAGAACCAATGAGAGACTAGGTGGAGGTGTCCGGACGGGCAAATTTAACTCTCATTTCCCACCAGGAAGAGGAATTAACCAAAGGCTCAGCGTGCCATGCCGGAACCACACTAGGGTCCGAAGCAATCCTGCGGTGTTGCGGCCAGCTCACAAGAAAGCGAGTTGAAGAAAGGAGCTCAGGGGCACTGTAATTCACAAACCTGCAGAGTTATAAATGACAGCCATCTTCCAAAAATATCTTAAAGTAAGGCTGCCAAGAGGAGTTGAAAGCGGGGCAGAATTGCAGGAAAACGATTTCAGGAGGTAGACTGGAATTGCATGTAAAGCATAGGAAAAGAGGCAGAATGTCCACAATGATGCACTTGGCCAAAAAGGGCGTATGCGTTTTTTCCTGAATATATTCAGGAAAAAACGCATACGCCCTTTTTGGCCAACCAAGCAAGCTTGCAAAGGAAATCTGCACTACAATGAAGTCTCACTGCCCCCTGGTCAAAAGGGCCATCTGAAAAAAGTGTAAAATCCAGAAAGGCAGGACAGGCCATGGAGAACTGGGAGCCTTGTTATGCTGATGGGCGGGATGTAAATTGCCAACAGCCACTCTGGAGAAGTGTATGGTGTTTCCTGAAACATCCAAAAAAACAAGCAACAGAGCCTAGGGCATTTCCACTTATGGTCGTATAGCTTAGGGAAATAATAATCAAAAAGACACAGCCTCCCCAAAGTTTGGGATGGCTCTGTTTACAAGAACCTCGTTTACGGTACAGGTTCAATATCGCAGAAAGCGAAAAATGGATAAAGAAATTGTGGTACTTACGTACAATGCAATATCACTCAGCAAAGAAATCTATGTCATCAGGCCCGTGACAGCATAATGAGTGGATTCAGGTATGATGATTCTAAGAGAAATAAGTCACACAGAAAAAGAAACATCATAAGATATCACTACTACACGGAATGTAAACTTGGCTACACAGGAACTGAATTACAAAACAGAACAGGGTGTCAAATGTAGAAAACCAACTTATGCTTGCTTAAGGGGAAAGGTGAGTTGGGGTGCGGCATAAAATCAGAGATTGAAATTAGCACAGATACTGTTCCATAAGCCAAATATGTAATAGACAAGAGCTACTCCTTGCTCAACGAAGTGGACTCAACACCCCATATTAAACGCCTAAGAATATACCTGACTAGTAAGAATCTTAAAACCTATGGATTTATATGTCTCCGAAAGAGAATCAAGCGTGTGTACAGTGGCATAAACGCAGCAGTGATAGGATTGGTGAGGTTCGGTTAGCAAATGCAGACTCTTTGAAGTCATATTGCATGGTACCCATTCCATGGGTCTCAACTCTCCAGGTTTAAGGGATTCTTCCTTCAGCTAAAACATGCATGTGGAACCCAGAGTATGATCCACCGTGTGATCGGGAAACGTGTTCAAATGTGTCTCAGTTTTCGTCCCCTGGTACTTGGGTGCAACATTCCAGACGCTTTACTAACACTCTCCCCACTTGGAGAGTCAGTGCCTTTAACCTCCTGTTTGGCCCAGTTTGCAATTTCTTCGGAAGATGAACAGGAATAAGGAGAAGCAATGGGAGACTATCTGTAGGTGTCTGGACGGGCAAATTTAACTCTCATTTCCCACCAGGAAGATAAATGAACCAAAGGTTCCGTGTGCCATGCTGGAACTAGATTAGGGCCTGAGGAGATCCTGTGGTGTTGCGGCCAGCTCACAAGAAAGTGAGTTGAAGAAAGGAGCTCAGGGGCACTGTAATTCAGAAACCTGCGGAGTTATAAATGACAGCTATCATCCAAAATTATACTGAAGTAAGTCTGCGAAGAGGAGTTGAATGCGGGGCAGAATTGCTGGAAACTGATTTCAGAACGTACACGGGAGTAGCTCTTAAAGCATAGGAAAAGAGACAGAACTTGGAAAATAATGCACTTGGCAAAAAAGGGCATATGTGTTTTATCCAGAGCTCTCATAACTGAGGGGAGGAGATTCCCAGCAGGCTCCAAGTGCCACCTGAGGGCTCACATTGCCAAGGCAACGTGAGCATGCCAGGCAGGAGTTACCTCACAGCAGAGGTCCCACCTCACAGAAGGGTGAGAAACCCAGCCAACATCAGACTCTCACCAGAGGGCCCACATCACCAAGGGGATGGGAACCAGGCAGGAGTGTCTTCACATCAGTGGGGCCACATCATCGAAAGCTGAGGTACTCAGCACATGTGTCCTCAAACCAGAGGACCCACATCACCAAGGACCTCGGAGTGAGGCAGGCAGGAGTAGCCTCACAACACTGGGCACATAGAATAAAAAAGTGAGGAATCCAGCAGTTGGAACCTCCCAGCAGGCGGCCCAGAGCACTGAGGCTATGGGATCCAGGCCACAGTGAACTCACAGAACAGGGCCCATGTCATGAAACTGAGCAACCCAGCCATTGGGACCTCAGAGCAGGAGGCCCACATCCCCATGGGGATGGAATTCTGGTAGGAGTGTCCTCGCACCACTGAGAACATATCAGAAAATTTTGGGCGACCAGCAGTTAGGGCCTGACGCCAGAGGGCACTCATCACCGAGAAGAGGAGGCTCCCAGCAGGCTCCAACTGCCACCAGAGGGCTGACGTCGCCAAGGCGATGTGTGCCAACCAGGCACGAATGACCTCACAGCAGAGGGCCCACCTCACAGAAGGGTGAGGAACCCAGCCAGGATCAGACTCTCACCAGAGGGCCCACATCACCCAGGGGATGGGAACCAGGCAGGAGTGTCCCCACACCAGTGGGACAACATCATCGAAAGGTGAGGATCCCAGCACATGTGTCCTCAAACCAGAGGAACCACATCACCAAGGGGTTCGGAATGAGGCTGGCAGGACTGGCCTCACAACACAGGGTCCATAGAATATAAAAGTTGAGGAATCCAGCAGTTGGAACCTCCCAGCAAGTGGCCCAGAGCACCGAGGCTATGGGATCCAGGCCGCAGTGAACTCACAGCAGAGGGCCCACATCATGAACCTGTGAGCAGCCCAGCTGTTGGGACCTCAGAACAGAAGGCCCACATCCCCACTGGGATGGGAACCTGGCAGGAGTGGCTTTGCACCACTTAGCACATATCAGAAAATGTTAGGAGCCCAGCAGTTAGGGCCTGATGCCAGGGGGCCCTCATAACTGAGGGGAGGAGACTCCCAGCAGGTTCCAACTGCCAACAGAGGGACCACGTCTACAAGGTGGCATGCGCCAGCCAGGCAGTAGTGACCTCACAGCAGAGGGCCTATCTCACAGAAGGGTGAGGAACCGAGGCAGGATGAGACTCTCACCAGAGGGCCCACAACACCAAGGGGATGGGAACCAGTCAGGACTGTCCTCCCACCAGTGGGGCCACATCATCGAAAGGTGAGGAACCCAGCACATGTGGCCTCATATCAGAGGACATACATCACAAAGGGGATGGGAGTGAGGCAGGTAGGAGTAGCCTAAAAACAGAGGGCCCAAAGAATAAAAAAAGTGAGGAATCCAGCATTTGGAACCTCCCAGCAGGCGGCCGAGAGCACAGAAGCTATGGGATGCAGGCAGGAGTTAACTAACACCAGAGAGCCCACATCATGAAACTGTGAGCAACCCAGGCATTGGGACCTCAGAGCAGAAAGCCCACATCCCCATGGGGATGGGAACCTGACAGGAGTGTCCTGGCATCACTGGGCTCACATCAGAAAACGTGGGGAGCCCAGCAGTTAGAGCCTGATGCTAGAGGGCCGTCATCACCGAGGGCAGGAGGCTCCCAGCAGGTTCCATGTGCCAACAGAGGGCCCACGTCGCCAAGGTGATGTGTGCAAGTCAGGCAGGATTGACCTCACAGCAGAGGGCCTACCTCACAGAAGAGTGAGGAACCCAGCCAGGATAAGACTGTCACCAGAAGGCCCACATCACCAAGGGGATGGGAACCAGACAGGAGTGTCCTCACACCAGTGGGGCCACATCATTGAAAGTTGCCTAACCCAGCACATGTGGCCTCAAACCAGAAGACCCACATCACGAAGGGGTTGCGAGTGAGGCAGGCAGGAGGAGCATCACAACACAGGACCCATAGAATACAAAAGTTGAGGAATCGAGCATTTGGAACCTCCCAGCAGGCAGCCAAGACCACAGAGGCTATGGGATCCAGGCCACAGTGAACTAACACCAGAGAGCCCACATCATGAAATTGTGATCAACCCAGCCGTTGGAACCTCAGAGCAGAAGGCCCACATCCCCATGGGGATGGGAACCTAAGAGGAGTGCTTGAGCAACACTGGGCTCACTAAGAAAAGTTGGGGAGCCCAGCAGTTAGGGCCTGACGTCAGAGGGCCCTCATCACAGAGCTGAGGAGGCTCCCAGCAGGGTCCAATTGCCACCAGAGGGCTCATGTCAACAAGGCGAGGTGAGCAACCCAGGCAAGAGTTACCTGATAGTAGAGGGCCCACCTCACAGATGGGTGAGGAACCCAGCCAGGATCAGACTCTCACCAGAGGGCCCACATCACAAAGGGGATGGGACCCAGTCAGGATTATCCTCACACCAGTGGGGCCTCATCATCTTAAGGTGAGGAACCCAGCACATGTGTCCTCAAACCAGAGGACCCACATCACCAAGGGCCTTGGAGTGAGGCAGGCAGGAGTAGCCTCACAACACAGGGCACATAATATAAAAAACGTGAGGATTCCAGCATTTAGACCTTCCAGCAGGCGGCCCAGAACACCGAGGCTATGGGATCCAGGCCACAGTGAACTCACAGCAGAGGGCCCACATCACAAAACTGTGAGCAACCCAGGAGTTGAGACCTCAGCGCAGAAGGACCACATCCCCATGGGAATGGGAACCTGGCTGGAGTGTCCTCGCACCACTGGGCACACATCAGAAAATGTGGGGAGCCCACCATTTAGGGCCTGACGCCAGAGGGCCGTCATCACCGAGAGGAGGAGGCGCCCTGCATGCTCCAACTGCCACCAGAGGGCTCACGTCTCCAAGGTGATGTGTGCCAGCCAGGCAGGAGTGACCTCACAGCAGAGGGCCTACCTCACAGAACGTTGAGGAACCCAGCCAGGATTAGACTCTCGCCAGAGGGCCCACCTCACCAAGGGGATGGGAACCAGGCAGGAGTGTCCTCACACGAGTGGGGTCACATCATTGAAAGGTGAGGAACGCAGCACATGTGGCCTCAAGCCATAGGACAGTCATCACCAAGGGGCTGGCAGTGAGGCAGGCAGGAGGAGCCTCACAACAGAGGGCACATAGAATAAAAAAGTTGAGGAATCCAGCAGTTGGAACCTCCCAGCAGGCGGCTCAGAGCACCGATGATAAGGGATCCTTGCCGGAGTGAACTCACAGCAGAGGGCCCACATCTTGGTACTGTGAGCAAGCCAGCCGTTTTGACCTCAGAGCAGAAGGCCCATATCGCCATGGGGATGGGAACCTGGCAAGAGTGTCCTCACTCACTTGGCGCACATCAGAAAATGTGGGGAGCCCAGCAGTTATGGCCTAAGGCAAGAGGGCCCTCATCACCGAGGGGAGGAGGATCCCAGCACACTCCAACTGCCACCAGAGGGCCCACGTCGCCAAGGTGACGTGTGCCAGACAGGCATGACTGACCTCACAGCAGAGGGCCCACCTCACAGAAGGGTGAGGAACCCAGCCAGGATCAGACTCTCACCTGAGGGCCCACATCAGCAAGGGGATGGGAACCAGTCAGGACTGTCTTCCCTCCAGTGGGGTCACATCATCGAAAGGTGCGGAACCCAGCACATGTGGCCTCAAATCAGAGGACACATATCACAAAGGGAATGGGAGTGAGGCAGGCAGGAGTAGCCTAAAAACAGAGGGCCCAAAGAATAAGAAAGGTGAGGAATCCAGCAGTTGGAACCTCCCAGCAGGCGGCCCAGAGCACAGAAGCTATGGGATGCAGGCAGGAGTGAACTAATACCAGAGAGCCCACATCATGAAACTGTGAGCAACCCAGGCTTTGGGACCTCAGAGCAGAAGGCCCACATCCCAATGGGGATGTGAACCTGGCTGGAGTGTCCTCGCACCACTGGGCACACATCACAAAATGTGGGGAGCCCAGCAGTTAGGGCCTGACGCCAGAGGGCCCTCATCACCCAGGAGAGGAGGCTCCCAGCAGGCTCCAAGTGCCACCAGAGGGCTCATGTCCACAAGGCGAGGTGAGCAAGCCAGGCAAGAGTGACCTCACATCAGACGGCCCACCTCACAGATGGGTGAGGAACCCAGCCAGGATCAGACTCTCAACAGAGGGCCCACATCACCAAGGGGATGTGAACCAGGCAGGAGTCTCCTAAGACCATTGGTCCCACATCATCGAAAGGTGAGGAACCCAGCACATGTGGCCTCAAACCAGACGACACACATCACGAAGGGGCTGGGAGTGAGGCAGGCAGGAGGATCCTCACAACAGAGGGCCCAAAAAATTAAAAAAGTGAGGAATCCAGCAGTTGGAACCTCCCAGCAGGCGGCCAAGAGCACAGAGGCTATGGGATCCAGGCCTCTGTGAACACCAGAGAGCCCACATCATGAAAATGTGAACAACCCAGCCGTTGGGACCTCAGAGCAGAAGGCCCACATCTCCATGGAGATGGGATCCTAAGAGGAGTGCCAAAGCATCACTGGGCTCCCTAAGAAAAGTTGGTGAGCCCAGCAGTTAGGGCCTGACGCAAGAGGGCCCTCATCACCGGGGGGAGGAGATTCCCAGCACGCTCCAACTGCCACCACACGGCTGACTTCACCAAGGCAATGTGTGCCAGCCATGCAGGAGTGACCTATCAGCAGAGGGTCTCCCTCACAGGTGGGTGAGGAACAAAGCCAGGAACAGACTCTCACCAGGGGGTCCACATAACCACGTGGATGAGAACCAGGCAGGAGTGTCCTCACACTAGTGGGGCCACATCATCGAAAGGTGAGGAAACCAGAAAAGGTGGCCACAAACCAGAGGACCCACATCACCAAGGGGTTGAGAGTGAGGTAGGTGTCTGGACGGGCATATTTAACACTCATTTCCCACCAGGAAGAGAAATTAACCAAAGGCTCAGCGTGCCCTGCCAGAAGCAGATTAGGGCCTGAAGCAGTCTTGCGGGTTTGCGGCCAGCTCACAAGAAAGCGAGTTGAAGAAAGGAGCTCAGGGGCCCTGTAATTCACAAACCTGGAGAGTTATAAATGACAGATAACGTCCAAAAATATATTGAAGTAAGGCTGCGAAGAGGACTTGAAAGCAGGGCAGAATTTCAGGAAACCGATTTCAGGAGGTAGACTGGATTTGCATTTAAAGCATAGGAAAAGAGACAGAACATCGACAATGATGCACTTGGCCAAAAAGGGCGTATGCGTTTTTTCCTGAATATATTCAGGAAAAAACGCATGCGCCCTTTTTGGCCAACCAAGCAAGCTTGCAAAGGAAATCTGCACTACAATGAAGTCTCACTGCCCCCCGGTCAAAAGGGCCATCTGAAAAAAGTGTAAAATCCAGAAAGGCAGGACAGGCCATGGAGGACTGGGAGCCTTGTTATGCTGATGGGCGGGATGTAAATTGCCAGCAGCCACTCTGGAGAAGTGTATGGTGTTTCCTGAAACATCCAAAAAACAAAGCAACAGAGCCTAGGGCACTTCCACTTATGGTCCTATAGCTTAGGGAAATTGAAATCAAAAAGACACAGCCACCCCAAAGTTTGGGACGGCTCTGTTTACAAGAACCTCGTTTACGGTACAAGTTCAATATCACAGAAAGCGAAAAATGGATAAAGAAGTTGTGGTACTTACGTACAATGCAATATCACTCAGCAATGAAATCTATGTCATCAGGCCCGTAGCAGCATAATGAGTGGATTCAGGTACGATGATTCTAAGTGAAATAAGTCACACAGAAAAAGAAACATCATAAGATATCACTACTACACGGAATGTAAACTTGGCTACACATGAACTGAATTACAAAACAGAACAGGGTGTCAAATGTAGAAAACCAACTTATGATTGCTTAAGGGGAAAGGTGAGTTGGGGTGCTGCATAAAACCAGAGATTGAAATTAGCACAGATACCGTTCCATAAGCCAAATATGTAATAGACAAGAGCTACTCCTTGCTCAACGAAGTGGACTCAACACCCCATATTAAATGCCTAACAATATACCTGACTAGTAAGAATCTTAAAACCTATGGATTTATATGTCTCCGAAAGAGAATCAAGCGTGTGTACAGCGGCATAAACGCAGCAGTGATAGGATTGGTGAGGTTCGGTGAGCAAATGCAGACCCTTTGAAGTCATATTGCATGGTACCCATTCCATGGGTCTCAACTCTCCATGTTTAAGGGATTCTTCCTTCAGCTAAAACATTCATGTGGAACCCAGAGTATGATCCACCGTGTGATCGGGAAACGTGTTCAAATGTGTCTCAGTTTTCGTCCCCTGGTACTCGGGTGCAACATTCCAGACGCTTTACTAACACTCTCCCCACTTGGAGATCAGTGCCTTTAACCTCCTGTTTGGCCCAGTTTGCAATTTCTGTGGAAAATGAACAGGAATAGGGAGAACCAATGAGAGACTAGGTGGAGGTGTCTGGACGGGCAAATTTAACTCTCATTTCCCACCAGGAAGAGGAATTAACCAAAGGCTCAGCATGCCGTGCCGGAACCAAACTAGGGCCTGAAGCAATCCTGCGGTGTTGCGGCCAGCTCACAAGAAAGCGAGTTGAAGAAAGGAGCTCAGGGGCACTGTAATTCACAAACCTGCAGAGTTATAAATGACAGCTATCTTTCAAAAATATATTGAAGTAAGGCGGCCAATAGTACTTGAAAGCGGGGCAGAATTGCAGGAAACCGATTTCAGGAGGTACACTGGAATTACATGTAAAGCATAGGAAAAGAGGCAGAACGTCCACAATGATGCACTTGGCCAAAAAGGGCGTATGCGTTTTTTCCTGAATATATTCAGGAAAAAACGCATACGCCCTTTTTGGCCAACCAAGCAAGCTTGCAAAGGAAATCTGCACTACAATGAAGTCTCACTGCCCCCCGGTCAAAAGGGCCATCTGAAAAAAGTGTAAAATCCAGAAAGGCAGGACAGGCCATGGAGAACAGGGAGCCTTGTTATGCTGATGGGCGGGATGTAAATTGCCAACAGCCACTCTGGAGAAGTGTATGGTGTTTCCTGAAACATCCAAAAAACAAAGCAACAGAGCCTAGGGCATTTCCACTTATGGTCGTATAGCTTAGGGAAATAATAATCAAAAAGACACAGCCTCCCCAAAGTTTGGGATGGCTCTGTTTACAAGAACCTCGTTTACGGTACAGGTTCAATATCGCAGAAAGCGAAAAATGGATAAAGAAATTGTGGTACTTACGTACAATGCAATATCACTCAGCAAAGAAATCTATGTCATCAGGCCCGTGACAGCATAATGAGTGGATTCAGGTATGATGATTCTAAGAGAAATAAGTCACACAGAAAAAGAAACATCATAAGATATCACTACTACACGGAATGTAAACTTGGCTACACAGGAACTGAATTACAAAACAGAACAGGGTGTCAAATGTAGAAAACCAACTTATGCTTGCTTAAGGGGAAAGGTGAGTTGGGGTGCGGCATAAAATCAGAGATTGAAATTAGCACAGATACTGTTCCATAAGCCAAATATGTAATAGACAAGAGCTACTCCTTGCTCAACGAAGTGGACTCAACACCCCATATTAAACGACTAAGAATATACCTGACTAGTAAGAATCTTAAAACCTATGGATTTATATGTCTCCAAAAGAGAATCAAGCGTGTGTACAGTGTCATAAACGCAGCAGTGATAGGATTGGTGAGGTTCGGTTAGCAAATGTAGACTCTTTGAAGTCATATTGCATGGTACCCATTCCATGGGTCTCAACTCTCCATGTTTAAGGGATTCTTCCTTCAGCTAAAACATGCATGTGGAACCCAGAGTATGATCCACCGTGTGATCGGGAAACGTGTTCAAATGTGTCTCAGTTTTCGTCCCCTGGTACTCGGGTGCAACATTCCAGACGCTTTACTAACACTCTCCCCACTTGGAGAGTCAGTGCCTTTAACCTCCTGTTTGGCCCAGTTTGCAATTTCTTCGGAAGATGAACAGGAATAAGGAGAAGCAATGGGAGACTATCTGTAGGTGTCTGGACGGGCAAATTTAACTCTCATTTCCCACCAGGAAGATAAATGAACCAAAGGCTCCGTGTGCCATGCTGGAACTAGATTAGGGCCTGAGGAGATCCTGCGGTGTTGCGGCCAGCTCACAAGAAAGCGAGTTGAAGAAAGGAGCTCAGGGACACTGTAATTCAGAAACCTGCGGAGTTATAAATGACAGCTATCATCCAAAATTATACTGAAGTAAGGCTGCGAAGAGGACTTGAATGCGGGGCAGAATTGCTGGAAACTGATTTCAGAACGTACACGGGAGTAGCTCTTAAAGCATAGGAAAAGAGACAGAACTTGGAAAATAATGCACTTGGCAAAAAAGGGCATATGTGTTTTATCCAGAGCTCTCATAACTGAGGGGAGGAGATTCCCAGCAGGCTCCAAGTGCCACCTGAAGGCTCACATTGCCAAGGCAACGTGAGCATGCCAGGCAGGAGTTACCTCACAGCAGAGGTCCCACCTCACAGAAGGGTGAGAAACCCAGCCAACATCAGACTCTCACCAGAGGGCCCACATCACCAAGGGGATGGGAACCAGGCAGGAGTGTCTTCACATCAGTGGGGCCACATCATCGAAAGCTGAGGTACTCAGCACATGTGTCCTCAAACCAGAGGACCCACATCACCAAGGACCTCGGAGTGAGGCAGGCAGGAGTAGCCTCACAACACTGGGCACATAGAATAAAAAAGTGAGGAATCCAGCAGTTGGAACCTCCCAGCAGGCAGCCCAGAGCACCGAGGCTATGGGATCCAGGCCACAGTGAACTCACAGAACAGGGCCCATGTCATGAAACTGAGCAACCCAGCCATTGGGACCTCAGAGCAGGAGGCCCACATCCCCATGGGGATGGAATTCTGGTAGGAGTGTCCTCGCACCACTGAGAACGTATCAGAAAATTTTGGGCGACCAGCAGTTAGGGCCTGACGCCAGAGGACCCTCATCACCAAGGGAAGGAGGCTCCCAGCAGGCTCCAACTGCCACCAGAGGGCTGACGTCGCCAAGGCGATGTGTGCCAACCAGGCACGAATGACCTCACAGCAGAGGGCCCACCTCACAGAAGGGTGAGGAACACAGCCAGGATCAGACTCTCACCAGAGGGCCCACATCACCAAGGGGATGGGAACCAGGCAGGAGTGTCCCCACACCAGTGGGACAACATCATCGAAAGGTGAGGATCCCAGCACATGTGTCCTCAAACCAGAGGAACCACATCACCAAGGGGTTCGGAATGAGGCTGGCAGGACTGGCCTCACAACACAGGGTCCATAGAATATAAAAGTTGAGGAATCCAGCAGTTGGAACCTCCCAGCAAGTGGCCCAGAGCACCGAGGCTATGGGATCCAGGCCGCAGTGAACTCACAGCAGAGGGCCCACATCATGAACCTGTGAGCAGCCCAGCTGTTGGGACCTCAGAACAGAAGGCCCACATCCCCACTGGGATGGGAACCTGGCAGGAGTGGCTTTGCACCACTTAGCACATATCAGAAAATGTTAGGAGCCCAGCAGTTAGGGCCTGATGCCAGGGGGCCCTCATAACTGAGGGGAGGAGACTCCCAGCAGGTTCCAACTGCCAACAGAGGGACCACGTCTACAAGGTGGCATGCGCCAGCCAGGCAGTAGTGACCTCACAGCAGAGGGCCTATCTCACAGAAGGGTGAGGAACCGAGGCAGGATGAGACTCTCACCAGAGGGCCCACAACACCAAGGGGATGGGAACCAGTCAGGACTGTCCTCCCACCAGTGGGGCCACATCATCGAAAGGTGAGGAACCCAGCACATGTGGCCTCATATCAGAGGACATACATCACAAAGGGGATGGGAGTGAGGCAGGTAGGAGTAGCCTAAAAACAGAGGGCCCAAAGAATAAAAAAAGTGAGGAATCCAGCATTTGGAACCTCCCAGCAGGCGGCCGAGAGCACAGAAGCTATGGGATGCAGGCAGGAGTTAACTAACACCAGAGAGCCCACATCATGAAACTGTGAGCAACCCAGGCATTGGGACCTCAGAGCAGAAAGCCCACATCCCCATGGGGATGGGAACCTGACAGGAGTGTCCTGGCATCACTGGGCTCACATCAGAAAACGTGGGGAGCCCAGCAGTTAGAGCCTGATGCTAGTGGGCCGTCATCACCGAGGGCAGGAGGCTCCCAGCAGGTTCCATGTGCCAACAGAGGGCCCACGTCGCCAAGGTGATGTGTGCAAGTCAGGCAGGATTGACCTCACAGCAGAGGGCCTACCTCACAGAAGAGTGAGGAACCCAGCCAGGATAAGACTGTCACCAGAAGGCCCACATCACCAAGGGGATGGGAACCAGACAGGAGTGTCCTCACACCAGTGGGGCCACATCATTGAAAGTTGCCTAACCCAGCACATGTGGCCTCAAACCAGAAGACCCACATCACGAAGGGGTTGCGAGTGAGGCAGGCAGGAGGAGCATCACAACACAGGACCCATAGAATACAAAAGTTGAGGAATCGAGCAGTTGGAACCTCCCAGCAGGCAGCCAAGACCACAGAGGCTATGGGATCCAGGCCACAGTGAACTAACACCAGAGAGCCCACATCATGAAATTGTGATCAACCCAGCCGTTGGAACCTCAGAGCAGAAGGCCCACATCCCCATGGGGATGGGAACCTAAGAGGAGTGCTTGAGCAACACTGGGCTCACTAAGAAAAGTTGGGGAGCCCAGCAGTTAGGGCCTGACGTCAGAGGGCCCTCATCACAGAGCTGAGGAGGCTCCCAGCAGGGTCCAATTGCCACCAGAGGGCTCATGTCAACAAGGCGAGGTGAGCAACCCAGGCAAGAGTTACCTGATAGTAGAGGGCCCACCTCACAGATGGGTGAGGAACCCAGCCAGGATCAGACTCTCACCAGAGGGCCCACATCACAAAGGGGATGGGACCCAGTCAGGATTATCCTCACACCAGTGGGGCCTCATCATCTTAAGGTGAGGAACCCAGCACATGTGTCCTCAAACCAGAGGACCCACATCACCAAGGGCCTTGGAGTGAGGCAGGCAGGAGTAGCCTCACAACACAGGGCACATAATATAAAAAACGTGAGGATTCCAGCATTTAGACCTTCCAGCAGGCGGCCCAGAACACCGAGGCTATGGGATCCAGGCCACAGTGAACTCACAGCAGAGGGCCCACATCACAAAACTGTGAGCAACCCAGGAGTTGAGACCTCAGCGCAGAAGGACCACATCCCCATGGGAATGGGAACCTGGCTGGAGTGTCCTCGCACCACTGGGCACACATCAGAAAATGTGGGGAGCCCACCATTTAGGGCCTGACGCCAGAGGGCCGTCATCACCGAGAGGAGGAGGCGCCCTGCATGCTCCAACTGCCACCAGAGGGCTCACGTCTCCAAGGTGACGTGTGCCAGCCAGGCAGGAGTGACCTCACAGCAGAGGGCCTACCTCACAGAACGTTGAGGAACCCAGCCAGGATTAGACTCTCGCCAGAGGGCCCACCTCACCAAGGGGATGGGAACCAGGCAGGAGTGTCCTCACACGAGTGGGGTCACATCATTGAAAGGTGAGGAACGCAGCACATGTGGCCTCAAGCCATAGGACAGTCATCACCAAGGGGCTGGCAGTGAGGCAGGCAGGAGGAGCCTCACAACAGAGGGCACATAGAATAAAAAAGTTGAGGAATCCAGCAGTTGGAACCTCCCAGCAGGCGGCTCAGAGCACCGATGATAAGGGATCCTTGCCGGAGTGAACTCACAGCAGAGGGCCCACATCTTGGTACTGTGAGCAAGCCAGCCGTTTTGACCTCAGAGCAGAAGGCCCATATCGCCATGGGGATGGGAACCTGGCAAGAGTGTCCTCACTCACTTGGCGCACATCAGAAAATGTGGGGAGCCCAGCAGTTATGGCCTAAGGCAAGAGGGCCCTCATCACCGAGGGGAGGAGGATCCCAGCACACTCCAACTGCCACCAGAGGGCCCACGTCGCCAAGGTGACGTGTGCCAGACAGGCATGACTGACCTCACAGCAGAGGGCCCACCTCACAGAAGGGTGAGGAACCCAGCCAGGATCAGACTCTCACCTGAGGGCCCACATCAGCAAGGGGATGGGAACCAGTCAGGACTGTCTTCCCTCCAGTGGGGTCACATCATCGAAAGGTGCAGAACCCAGCACATGTGGCCTCAAATCAGAGGACACATATCACAAAGGGAATGGGAGTGAGGCAGGCAGGAGTAGCCTAAAAACAGAGGGCCCAAAGAATAAGAAAGGTGAGGAATCCAGCAGTTGGAACCTCCCAGCAGGCGGCCCAGAGCACAGAAGCTATGGGATGCAGGCAGGAGTGAACTAATACCAGAGAGCCCACATCATGAAACTGTGAGCAACCCAGGCTTTGGGACCTCAGAGCAGAAGGCCCACATCCCAATGGGGATGTGAACCTGGCTGGAGTGTCCTCGCACCACTGGGCGCACATCACAAAATGTGGGGAGCCCAGCAGTTAGGGCCTGACGCCAGAGGGCCCTCATCACCCAGGAGAGGAGGCTCCCAGCAGGCTCCAAGTGCCACCAGAGGGCTCATGTCCACAAGGCGAGGTGAGCAAGCCAGGCAGGAGTGACCTCACAGCAGACGGCCCACCTCACAGATGGGTGAGGAACCCAGCCAGGATCAGACTCTCAACAGAGGGCCCACATCACCAAGGGGATGTGAACCAGGCAGGAGTCTCCTAAGACCATTGGTATCACATCATCGAAAGGTGAGGAACCCAGCACATGTGGCCTCAAACCAGACGACACACATCACGAAGGGGCTGGGAGTGAGGCAGGCAGGAGGATCCTCACAACAGAGGGCCCAAAAAATTAAAAAAGTGAGGAATCCAGCAGTTGGAACCTCCCAGCAGGCGGCCAAGAGCACAGAGGCTATGGGATCCAGGCCTCTGTGAACACCAGAGAGCCCACATCATGAAAATGTGAACAACCCAGCCGTTGGGACCTCAGAGCAGAAGGCCCACATCTCCATGGAGATGGGATCCTAAGAGGAGTGCCAAAGCATCACTGGGCTCACGAAGAAAAGTTGGTGAGCCCAGCAGTTAGGGCCTGACGCAAGAGGGCCCTCATCACCGGGGGGAGGAGATTCCCAGCACGCTCCAACTGCCACCACACGGCTGACTTCACCAAGGCAATGTGTGCCAGCCATGCAGGAGTGACCTATCAGCAGAGGGTCTCCCTCACAGGTGGGTGAGGAACAAAGCCAGGAACAGACTCTCACCAGGGGGTCCACATAACCACGTGGATGAGAACCAGGCAGGAGTGTCCTCACACTAGTGGGGCCACATCATCGAAAGGTGAGGAACCCAGAAAAGGTGGCCACAAACCAGAGGACCCACATCACCAAGGGGTTGAGAGTGAGGTAGGTGTCTGGACGGGCATATTTAACACTCATTTCCCACCAGGAAGAAAAATTAACCAAAGGCTCAGCGTGCCCTGCCAGAAGTAGATTAGGGCCTGAAGCAGTCTTGCGGGTTTGCGGCCAGCTCACAAGAAAGCGAGTTGAAGAAAGGAGCTCAGGGGCCCTGTAATTCACAAACCTGGAGAGTTATAAATGACAGCCATCTTCCAAAAATATCTTAAAGTAAGGCTGCCAAGAGGAGTTGAAAGCGGGGCAGAATTGCAGGAAACCGATTTCAGGAGGTAGACTGGAATTGCATGTAAAGCATAGGAAAAGAGGCAGAACGTCCACAATGATGCACTTGGCCAAAAAGGGCGTATGCGTTTCTTCCTGAATATATACAGGAAAAAACGCATACGCCCTTTTTGGCCAACCAAGCAAGCTTGCAAAGGAAATCTGCACTACAATGAAGTCTCACTGCCCCCCGGTCAAAAGGGCCATCCGAAAAAAGTGTAAAATCCAGAAAGACAGGACAGGCCATGGAGAACTGGGAGCCTTGTTATGCTGATGGGCGGGATGTAAATTGCCAACAACCACTCTGGAGAAGTGTATGGTGTTTCCTGAAACATACAAAAAACCAAGCAACAGAGCCTAGGGCATTTCCACTTATGGTCGTATAGCTTAGGGAAATAATAATCAAAAAGACACAGCCACCCCAAAGTTTGGGACGGCTCTGTTTACAAGAACCTCGTTTACGGTACAGGTTCAATATCGCAGAAAGCGAAAAATGGATAAAGAAATTGTGGTACTTAGGTACAATGCAATATCACTCAGCAAAGAAATCTATGTCATCAGGCCCGTGACAGCATAATGAGTGGATTCAGGTAAGATGATTCTAAGAGAAATAAGTCACACAGAAAAAGAAATATCATAAGATATCACTACTACACGGAATGTAAACTTGGCTACACAGGAACTGAATTACAAAACAGAACAGGGTGTCAAATGTAGAAAACCAACTTATGCTTGCTTAAGGGGAAAGGTGAGTTGGGGTGCTGCATGAAACCAGAGATTGAAATTAGCACAGACACCGTTCCATAAGCCAAATATGTAATAGACAAGAGTTACTCCTTGCTAAACGAAGTGGACTCAACACCCAATATTAAACGCCTAAGAATATACCTGACTAGTAAGAATCTTAAAACCTATGGATTTATATGTCTCCGAAAGAGAATCAAGGGTGTGTACAGCGGCATAAACGCAGCAGTGATAGGATTGGTGAGGTTCGGTGAGCAAATGCAGACCCTTTGAAGTCATATTGCATGGTACCCATTCCATGGGTCTCAACTCTCCAGGTTTAAGGGATTCTTCCTTCAGCTAAAACATGCATGTGGAACCCAGAGTATAATCCACTGTGTGATCGGGAAACGTGTTCAAATGTGTCTCAGTTTTCGTCCCCTGGTACTCGGGTGCAACATTCCAGACGCTTTACTAACACTCTCCCCACTTGGAGAGTCAGTGCCTTTAACCTCTTGTTTGGCCCAGTTTGCAATTTCTGCGTAAGATAAACAGGAAGAGGGAGAACCAATGAGAGACTAGGTGGAGGTGTCTGGACGGGCAAATTTAACTCTCATTTCCCACCAGGAAGAGGAATTAACCAAAGGCTCCGTGTGCCATGCTGGAACTAGATTAGGGCCTGAAGAGATCCTGCGGTGTTGCGGCCAGCTCACAAGAAAGCGAGTTGAAGAAAGGAGCTCAGGGGCACTGTAATTCACAAACCTACAGAGTTATAAATGACAGCTATCTTCCAAAAATATATTGCAGTAAGGCTGCCAAGAGGAGTTGAATGCGGGGCAGAATTGCAGGGAACCGATTTCAGGAGGTAGACTGGAATTGTATGTAAAGCATAGGAAAAGAGGCAGAACGTCCACAATGATGCACTTGGCCAAAAAGAGCGTATGCGTTTTTTCCTGAATATATACAGGAAAAAACGCATACGCCCTTTTTGGCCAACCAAGCAAGCTTGAAAAGGAAATCTGCACTACAATGAAGTCTCACTGTCCCCGGTCAAAAGGGCTATCTGAAAAAAGTGTAAAATCCAGAAAGGCAGGACAGGCCATGGAGAACTGGGAGCCTTGTTATGCTGATGGGCGGCATGTAAATTGCCAACAGCCATTCTGGAGAAGTGTATGGTGTTTCCTGAAACATCCAAAAAACAAAACAACAGAGCCTAGGGCACTTCCACTTATGGTCCTATAGCTTAGGGAAATTAAAATCCGAAAGACACAGCCACCCCAAAGTTTGGGACGGCTCTGTTTACAAGAACCTCGTTTACGGTACAGGTTCAATATCGCAGAAAGCGAAAAATGGATAAAGAAATTGTGGTACTTAGGTACAATGCAATATCACTCAGCAAAGAAATCTATGTCATCAGGCCCATGACAGCATAATGAGTGGATTCAGGTATGATGATTCTAAGAGAAATAAGTCACACAGAAAAAGAAATATCATAAGATATCACTACTACACGGAATGTAAACTTGGCTACACAGGAACTGAATTACAAAACAGAACAGGGTGTCAAATGTAGAAAACAAACTTATGCTTGCTTAAGGGGAAAGGTGAGTTGGGGTGCTGCATGAAACCAGAGATTGAAATTAGCACAGACACCGTTCCATAAGCCAAATATGTAATAGACAAGAGCTACTCCTTGCTCAACGAAGTGGACTCAACACCCAATATTAAACGCCTAAGAATATACCTGACTAGTAAGAATCTTAAAACCTATGGATTTATATGTCTCCGAAAGAGAATCAAGGGTGTGTACAGCGGCATAAACGCAGCAGTGATAGGATTGGTGAGGTTCGGTGAGCAAATGCAGACCCTTTGAAATCATACTGCATGGTACCCATTCCATGGGTCTCAACTCTCCATGTTTAAGGGATTCTTCCTTCAGCTAAAACATGCATGTGGAACCCAGAGTATAATCCACCGTGTGATCGGGAAACGTGTTCAAATGTGTCTCAGTTTTCGTCCCCTGGTACTCGGGTGCAACATTCCAGACGCTTTACTAACACTCTCCCCACTTGGAGAGTCAGTGCCTTTAACCTCTTGTTTGGCCCAGTTTGCAATTTCTGCGTAAGATAAACAGGAAGAGGGAGAACCAATGAGAGACTAGGTGGAGGTGTCTGGACGGGCAAATTTAACTCTCATTTCCCACCAGGAAGAGGAATTAACCAAAGGCTCCGTGTGCCATGCTGGAACTAGATTAGGGCCTGAGGAGATCCTGCGGTGTTGCGGCCAGCTCACAAGAAAGCGAGTTGAAGAAAGGAGCTCAGGGGCACTGAAATTCACAAACCTACAGAGTTATAAATGACAGCTATCTTCCAAAAATATATTGCAGTAAGGCTGCCAAGAGGAGTTGAATGCGGGGCAGAATTGCAGGGAACCGATTTCAGGAGGTAGACTGGAATTGTATGTAAAGCATAGGAAAAGAGGCAGAACGTCCACAATGATGCACTTGGCCAAAAAGGGCGTATGCGTTTTTTTCCTGAATATATACAGGAAAAAACGCATACGCCCTTTTTGGCCAACCAAGCAAGCTTGAAAAGGAAATCTGCACTACAATGAAGTCTCACTGTCCCGGGTCAAAAGGGCTATCTGAAAAAAGTGTAAAATCCAGAAAGGCAGGACAGGCCATGGAGAACTGGGAGCCTTGTTATGCTGATGGGCGGCATGTAAATTGCCAACAGCCATTCTGGAGAAGTGTATGGTGTTTCCTGAAACATCCAAAAAACAAAGCAACAGAGCCTAGGGCACTTCCACTTATGGTCCTATAGCTTAGGGAAATTAAAATCCGAAAGACACAGCCACCCCAAAGTTTGGGCCGGCTCTCTTTACAAGAACCTCATTTACGGTACAAGTTCAATATCACAGAAAGCGAAAAATGGATAAAGAAGTTGTGGTACTTACGTACAATGCAATATCACTCAGCAATGAAATCTATGTCATCAGGCCCGTAGAAGCATAATGAGTGGATTCAGGTACGATGATTCTAAGTGAAATAAGTCACACAGAAAAAGAAACATCATAAGATATCACTACTACACGGAATGTAAACTTGGCTGCACAGGAACTGAATTACAAAACAGAACAGTGTCTGGAATGTAGAAAACCAACTTATGCTTGCTTAAGGGGAAAGGTGAGTTGGGGTGCTTCATAAAACCAGAGATTGAAATTAGCACAGATACTGTTCCATAAGCCAAATATGTAATAGACAAGAGCTACTCCTTGCTCAACGAAGTGGACTCAACACCCCACATTAAACGCCTAAGAATATACCTGACTAGTAAGAATCTTAAAACCTATGGATTTATATGTCTCCGAAAGAGAATCAAACGTGTGTACAGTGGCATAAACGCAGCAGTGATAGGATTGGTGAGGTTCGGTGAGCAAATGCAGACTCTTTGAAGTCATATTGCATGGTACCCATTCCATGGGTCTCAACTCTCCATGTTTAAGGGATTCTTCCTTCAGCTAAAACATGCATGTGGAACCCAGAGTACGATCCACTGTGTGATCGGAAAACGTGTTCAAATGTGTCTCAGTTTTCGTCCCCTGGTACTCGGGTGCAACATTCCAGACGCTTTACTAACACTCTCCCCACTTGGAGAGTCAGTGCCTTTAACCTCCTGTTTGGCCCAGTTTGCAATTTCTGTGGAAAATGAACAGGAATAGGGAGAACCAATGAGAGACTAGGTGGAGGTGTCTGGACGGGCAAATTTAACTCTCATTTCCCACCAGGAAGAGGAATTAACCAAAGGCTCAGCATGCCGTGCCAGAACCAAACTAGGGCCTGAAGCAATCCTGCGGTGTTGCGGCCAGCTCACAAGAAAGCGAGTTGAAGAAAGGAGCTCAGGGGCACTGTAATTCACAAACATGCAGAGTTATAAATGACAGCTATCTTCCAAAAATATATTGCAGTAAGGCTGCCAAGAGGAGTTGAATGCGGTGCAGAATTGCAGGGAACCGATTTCAGGAGGTAGACTGGAATTGTATGTAAAGCATAGGAAAAGAGGCAGAACGTCCACAATGATGCACTTGGCCAAAAAGGGCGTATGCGTTTTTTCCTGAATATATACAGGAAAAAACGCATACGCCCTTTTTGGCCAACCAAGCAAGCTTTCAAAGGAAATCTGCACTACAATGAAGACTCACTGCCCCCTGGTCAAAAGGGCCATCTGAAAAAAGTGTAAAATCCAGAAAGGCAGGAGAGGCCATGGAGAACTAGGAGCCTTGTTATGCTGATGGGCGGGATGTAAATTGCAAACAGCCACTCTGAAGAAGTGTATGGTGTTTCCTGAAACATCTAAAACACAAAGCAACAGAGCCTAGGGCACTTCCACTTATGGTCCTATAGCTTAGGGAAATTAAAATCAAAAAGACACAGCCACCCCAAAGTTTCGGCCGGCTCTGTTTACAAGAACCTCGTTTACGGTACAAGTTCAATATCACAGAAAGCGAAAAATGGATAAAGAAGTTGTGGTACTTACGTACAATGCAATATCACTCAGCAATGAAATCTATGTCATCAGGCCCGTAGCAGCATAATGAGTGGATTCAGGTACGATGATTCTAACTGAAATAAGTCACACAGAAAAAGAAACATCATAAGATATCACTACTACACGGAATGTAAACTTGGCTACACAGGAACTGAATTACAAAACAGAACAGGGTGTGAAATGTAGAAAACCAACTTATGCTTGCTTAAGGGGAAAGGTGACTTGGGGTGCGGCATAAAACCAGAGATTGAAATTAGCACAGATACTGTTCCATAAGCCAAATATGTAATAGACAAGAGCTACTCCTTGCTCAACGAAGTGGACTCAACACCCCATATTAAACGCCTAAGAATATACCTGACTAGTAAGAATCTACCTGACTAGTAAGAATCTTAAAACCTATGGATTTATATGTCTCCGAAAGAGAATCAAGCGTGTGTACAGCGGCATAAACGCAGCAGTGATAGGATTGGTGAGGTTCGGTGAGCAAATGCAGACCCTTTGAAGTCATATTGCATGGTACCCATTCCATGGGTCTCAACTCTCCATGTTTAAGGGATTCTTCCTTCAGCTAAAACATTCATGTGGAACCCAGAGTATGATCCACCGTGTGATCAGGAAACGTGTTCAAATGTGTCTCAGTTTTCGTCCCCTGGTACTCGGGTGCAACATTCCACACGCTTTACTAACACTCTCCCCACTTGGAGATCAGTGCCTTTAACCTCCTGTTTGGCCCAGTTTGCAATTTCTGTGGAAAATGAACAGGAATAGGGAGAACCAATGAGAGACTAGGTGGAGGTGTCTGGACGGGCAAATTTAACTCTCATTTCCCACCAGGAAGAGGAATTAACCAAAGGCTCAGCATGCCGTGCCGGAACCAAACTAGGGCCTGAAGCAATCCTGCGGTGTTGCGGCCAGCTCACAAGAAAGCGAGTTGAAGAAAGGAGCTCAGGGGCACTGTAATTCACAAACCTGCAGAGTTATAAATGACAGCTATCTTTCAAAAATATATTGAAGTAAGGCGGCCAATAGTAGTTGAAAGCGGTGCAGAATTGCAGGAAACCGATTTCAGGAGGTACACTGGAATTACATGTAAAGCATAGGAAAAGAGGCAGAACGTTGACAATAATGCACTTGGCCAAAAAGGGCGTATGCGTTTTTTCCTGAATATATTCAGGAAAAAACGCATACGCCCTTTTTGGCCAACCAAGCAAGCTTGCAAAGGAAATCTGCACTACAATGAACCCTCACTGCCCCCCGGTCAAAAGGGCCATCTGAAAAAAGTGTAAAATCCAGAAAGGCAGGACAGGCCATGGAGAACTGGGAGCCTTGTTATGCTGATGGGCGGGATGTAAATTGCCAGCAGCCACTCTGGAGAAGTGTATGGTGTTTCCTGAAACATCCAAAAAACAAAGCAACAGAGCCTAGGGCACTTCCACTTATGGTCCTATAGCTTAGGGAAATTAAAATCAAAAAGACACAGCCACCCCAAAGTTTCGGCCGGCTCTGTTTACAAGAACCTTGTTTACGGTACAAGTTCAATATCACAGAAAGCGAAAAATGGATAAAGAAGTTGTGGTACTTACGTACACTGCAATATCACTCAGCAATGAAATCTATGTCATCAGGCCCGTAGCAGCATAATGAGTGGATTCAGGTACGATGATTCTAAGTGAAATAAGTCACACAGAAAAAGAAACATCATAAGATATCACTACTACACGGAATGTAAACTTGGCTACACAGGAACAGAATTACCAAACAGAACAGGGTGTCAAATGTAGAAAACCAACTCATGCTTGCTTAAGGGGAAAGGTGAGTTGGGGTGCTGCATACAACAAGAGATTGAAATTAGCACAGATACCGTTCCATAAGCCAAATATGTAATAGACAAGAGCTACTCCTTGCTCAACGAAGTGGACTCAACACCCCACATTAAACGCCTAAGAATATACCTGACTAGTAAGAATCTTAAAACCTATGGATTTATATGTCTCCGAAAGAGAATCAAGCATGTGTACAGCAGCATAAACGCAGCAGTGATAGGATTGGTGAGGTTCGGTGAGCAAATGCAGACCCTTTGAAGTCATATTGCATGGTACCCATTTCATGGGTCTCAACTCTCCATGTTTAAGGGATTCTTCCTTCAGCTAAAACATGCATGTGGAACCCAGAGTATGATCCACCGTGTGATCGGGAAATGTGTTCAACTGTGTCTCAGTTTTCGTCCCCTGGTACTCGGGTGCAACATTCCAGACGCTTTACTAACACTCTCCCCACTTGGACAGTCAGTGCCTTTAACCTCCTGTTTGGCCCAGTTTGCAATTTCTGTGGAAAATGAACAGGAATAGGGAGAACCAATGAGAGACTAGGTGGAGGTGTCCGGACGGGCAAATTTAACTCTCATATCCCACCAGGAAGAGGAATTAACCAAAGGCTCAGCGAGCCATGCCAGAACCACAGTAGGGCCAGAAGCAATCCTGCGGTGTTGCGGCCAGCTCAGAAGAAAGCGAGTTGAAGAAAGGAGCTCAGGGGCACTGTAATTCACAAACATGCAGAGTTATAAATGACAGCTATCTTCCAAAAATATATTGAAGTAAGGCTGCCAAGAGGAGTTGAAACCGGGGCAGAATTGCAGTAAACCCGATTTCAGGAGGTAGACTGGAATTGCATGCAAAGCATAGGAAAAGAGGCAGAACGTCCACAATGATGCACTTGGCCAAAAAGTGCGTATGCGTTTTTTCCTGAATATATTCAGGAAAAAACGCATACGCCCTTTTTGGCCAACCAAGCAAGCTTGCAAAGGAAATCTGCACTACAATGAAGTCTCACTGCCCCCCGGTCAAAAGGGCCATCTGAAAAAAGTGTAAAATCCAGAAAGGCAGGACAGGCCATGGAGGACTGGGAGCCTTGTTATGCTGATGGGCGGGATGTAAATTGCCAGCAGCCACTCTGGAGAAGTGTATGGTGTTTCCTGAAACATCCAAAAAACAAAGCAACAGAGCCTAGGGCACTTCCACTTATGGTCCTATAGCTTAGGGTAATTAAAATCAAAAAGACACAGCCACCCCAAAGTTTGGGACGGCTCTGTTTACAAGAACCTCGTTTACGGTACAAGTTCAATATCACAGAAAGCGAAAAATGGATAAAGAAGTTGTGGTACTTACGTACAGTGCAATATCACTCAGCAATGAAATCTATGTCATCAGGCCCGTAGCAGCATAATGAGTGGATTCAGGTACGATGATTCTAAGTGAAATAAGTCACACAGAAAAAGAAACATCATAAGATATCACTAATACACGGAATGTAAACTTGGCTACACAGGAACAGAATTACCAAGCAGAACAGGGTGTCAAATGTAGAAAACCAACTCATGCTTGCTTAATGGGAAAGGTGAGTTGGGGTGCTGCATGAAACCAGAGATTGAAATTAGCACAGACACCGTTCCATAAGCCAAATATGTAATAGACAAGAGCTACTCCTTGCTCAACGAAGTGGACTCAACACCCAATATTAAACGCCTAAGAATATACCTAACTAGTAAGAATCTTAAAACCTATGGATTTATATGTCTCCGAAAGAGAATCAAGTGTGTGTACAGCGGCATAAGCGCAGCAGTGATAGGATTGGTGAGGTTCGGTGAGCAAATGCAGACCCTTTGAAGTCATATTGCATGGTACCCATTCCATGGGTCTCAACTCTCCATGTTTAAGGGATTTTTCCTTCAGCTAAAACATGCATGTGGAACCCAGAGTATGATCCACCGTGTGATCGGGAAACGTGTTCAAATGTGTCTCAGTTTTCGTCCCCTGGTACTCGGGTGCAACATTATAGACGCTTCACTTACACTCTCCCCACTTGGAGAGTCAGTGCCTTTAACCTCTTGTTTGGCCCAGTTTGCAATTTCTGCGTAACATAAACAGGAAGAGGGAGAACCAATGAGAGACTAGCTGGAGGTGTCTGGACGGGCAAATTTAACTCTCATTTCCCACCAGGAAGAGGAATTAACCAAAGGCTCAGCATGCCGTGCCGGAAACAAACTAGGGCCGGAAGCAATCCTGCGGTGTTGCGGCCAGCTCACAAGAAAGCGAGTTGAAGAAAGGAGCTCAGGGGCATTGTAATTCACAAACCTACAGAGTTATAAATGACAGCTATCTTCCAAAAATATATTGCAGTAAGGCTGCCAAGAGGAGTTGAATGCGGGGCAGAATTGCAGGGAACTGATTTCGGGAGGTAGACTGGAATTGTATGTAAAGCATAGGAAAAGAGGCAGAATGTCCACAATGATGCACTTGGCCAAAAAGGGCGTATGCGTTTTTTCCTGAATATATTCAGGAAAAAACGCATACGCCCTTTTTGGCCAACCAAGCAATCTTGCAAAGGAAATCTGCACTACAATGAAGTCTCACTGACCCCCGGTCAAAAGGGCTACCTGAAAAAAGTGTAAAATCCAGAAAGGCAGGACAGGCCATGGAGAACTGGGAGCCTTGTTATGCTGATGGGCGGCATGTAAATTGCCAACAGCCACTCTGGAGAAGTGTATGGTGTTTCCTGAAACATCCAAAAAACAAAGCAACAGAGCCTAGGGCACTTCCACTTATGGTCCTATAGCTTAGGGAAATTGAAATCAAAAAGACACAGCCACCCCAAAGTTTGGGACGGCTCTGTTTACAAGAACCTCGTTTACGGTACAAGTTCAATATCACAGAAAGCGAAAAATGGATAAAGAAGTTGTGGTACTTACGTACAATGCAATATCACTCAGCAATGAAATCTATGTCATCAGGCCCGTAGCAGCATAATGAGTGGATTCAGGTACGATGATTCTAAGTGAAATAAGTCACACAGAAAAAGAAACATCATAAGATATCACTACTACACGGAATGTAAACTTGGCTACACAGGAACTGAATTACAAAACAGAACAGGGTGTCAAATGTAGAAAACCAACTTATGCTTGCGTAAGGGGAAAGGTGAGTTGGGGTGCTGCATAAAACCAGAGATTGAAATTAGCACAGATACCGTTCCATAAGCCAAATATGTAATAGACAAGAGCTACTCCTTGCTCAACGAAGTGGACTCAACACCCCATATTAAATGCCTAACAATATACCTGACTAGTAAGAATCTTAAAACCTATGGATTTATATGTCTCCGAAAGAGAATCAAGCGTGTGTACAGCGGCATAAACGCAGCAGTGATAGGATTGGTGAGGTTCGGTGAGCAAATGCAGACCCTTTGAAGTCATATTGCATGGTACCCATTCCATGGGTCTCAACTCTCCATGTTTAAGGGATTCTTCCTTCAGCTAAAACATTCATGTAGAACCCAGAGTATGATCCACCGTGTGATTGGGAAACGTGTTCAAATGTGTCTCAGTTTTCGTCCCATGGTACTCGGGTACAACATTCCAGACGCTTTCCTAACACTCTCCCCACTTGGAGAGTCAGTGCCTTTAACCTCCTGTTTGGCCCAGTTTGCAATTTCTGTGGAAAATGAACAGGAATAGGGAGAACCAATGAGAGACTAGGTGGAGGTGTCCGGACGGGCAAATTTAACTCTCATTTCCCACCAGGAAGAGGAATTAACCAAAGGCTCAGCATGCCGTGCCGGAACCAAACTAGGGCCTGAAGCAATCCTGCGGTGTTGCGGCCAGCTCACAAGAAAGCGAGTTGAAGAAAGGAGCTCAGGGGCACTGTAATTCACAAACCTGCAGAGTTATAAATGACAGCTATCTTTCAAAAATATATTGAAGTAAGGCGGCCAATAGTAGTTGAAAGCGGGGCAGAATTGCAGGAAACCGATTTCAGGAGGTACACTGGAATTACATGTAAAGCATAGGAAAAGAGGCAGAACGTCCACAATGATGCACTTGGCCAAAAAGGGCGTATGCGTTTTTTCCTGAATATA
This sequence comes from Leucopleurus acutus, assembly GCF_964270905.1. Taxonomy (NCBI): domain Eukaryota; kingdom Metazoa; phylum Chordata; class Mammalia; order Artiodactyla; family Delphinidae; genus Leucopleurus; species Leucopleurus acutus. Next base: position 101,410,116 of record NC_139146.1, on the reverse strand, counting down.
TTCAGGAAAAAACGCATACGCCCTTTTTGGCCAACCAAGCAAGCTTGCAAAGGAAATCTGCACTACAATGAAGTCTCACTGCCCCCCGGTCAAAAGGGCCATCTGAAAAAAGTGTAAAATCCAGAAAGGCAGGACAGGCCATGGAGAACTGGGAACCTTGTTGTGCTGATGGGCGGGATATAAATTGCCAACAGCCACTCTGGAGAAGTGTATGGTGTTTCCTGAAACATCCAAAAAACCAAGCAACAGAGCCTAGGGCATTTCCACTTATGGTCCTTTAGCTTAGGGAAATAATAATCAAAAAGACACAGCCTCCCCAAAGTTTGGGATGGCTCTGTTTACAAGAACCTCGTTTACGGTACAGGTTCAATATCGCAGAAAGCGAAAAATGGATAAAGAAATTGTGGTACTTACGTACAATGCAATATCACTCAGCAAAGAAATCTATGTCATCAGGCCCGTAGCAGCATAATGAGTGGATTCAGGTACGATGATTCTAAGTGAAATAAGTCACACAGAAAAAGAAACATCATAAGGTATCACTAACACAGGGAATGTAAACTTGGCTACACAGGAACTGAATTACAAAACAGAACAGGGTGTCAAATGTAGAAAACCAACTTATGCTTGCTTAAGTGGAAAGGTGAGTTGGGGTGCTTCATAAAACCAGAGATTGAAATTAGCACAGATACCGTTCCATAAGCCAAATATGTAATAGACAAGAGCTACTCCTTGCTCAACGAAGTGGACTCAACACCCCATATTAAACGCCTAAGAATATACCTGACTAGTAAGAATCTTAAAACCTATGGATTTATATGTCTCCGAAAGAGAATCAAGCGTGTGTACAGCGGCATAAGCGCAGCAGTGATAGGATTGGTGAGGTTCGGTGAGCAAATGCAGACCCTTTCAAGTCATATTGCATGGTACCCATTCCATGGGTCTCAACTCTCCATGTTTAAGGGATTCTTCCTTCAGCTAAAACATGCATGTGGAACCCAGAGTATGATCCACCGTGTGATCGGAAAACGTGTTTAAATGTGTCTCAGTTTTCGTCCCCTGGTACTCGGGTGCAACATTCCAGATGCTTTACTAACACTCTCCCCACTTGGAGAGTCAGTGCCTTTAAACTCCTGTTTGGCTCAGTTTGCAATTTCTGTGGAAAATGAACAGGAATAGGGAGAACCAATGAGAGACTAGGTGGAGGTGTCCGGACGGGCAAATTTAACTCTCATTTCCCACCAGGAAGAGGAATTAACCAAAGGCTCAGCGTGCCATGCCGGAACCACACTAGGGCCCGAAGCAATCCTGCGGTGTTGCGGCCAGCTCACAAGAAAGCGAGTTGAAGAAAGGAGCTCAGGGGCACTGTAATTCACAAACCTGCAGAGTTATAAATGACAGCCATCTTCCAAAAATATATTAAAGTGAGGCTGCCAAGAGGTGTTGAAAGCCGGGCAGAATTGCAGGAAACCGATTTCAGGAGGTAGACTGGAATTGCATGTAAAGCATAGGAAAAGAGGCAGAACGTCCACAATGATGCACTTGGCCAAAAAGGGCGTATGCGTTTTTTCCTGAATATATTCAGGAAAAAACGCATACGCCCTTTTTGGCCAACCAAGCAAGCTTGCAAAGGAAATCTGCACTACAATGAAGTCTCACTGCCCCCCGGTCAAAAGGGCCATCTGAAAAAAGTGTAAAATCCAGAAAGGCAGGACAGGCCATGGAGAACTGGGAACCTTGTTGTGCTGATGGGCGGGATATAAATTGCCAACAGCCACTCTGGAGAAGTGTATGGTGTTTCCTGAAACATCCAAAAAACCAAGCAACAGAGCCTAGGGCATTTCCACTTATGGTCCTTTAGCTTAGGGAAATAATAATCAAAAAGACACAGCCTCCCCAAAGTTTGGGACGGCTCTGTTTACAAGAACCTCGTTTACGGTACAAGTTCAATATCGCAGAAAGCGAAAAATGGATAAAGAAATTGTGGTACTTATGTACAATGCAATATCACTCAGCAATGAAATCTATGTCATCAGGCCCGTAGCAGCATAATGAGTGGATTCAGGTACGATGATTCTAAGTGAAATAAGTCACACAGAAAAAGAAACATCATAAGATATCACTACTACACGGAATGTAAACTTGGCTGCACAGGAACTGAATTACAAAACAGAACAGGGTCTCAAATGTAGAAAACCAACTTATGCTTGCTTAAGGGGAAAGGTGAGTTGGGGTGCGGCATAAAACCAGAGATGGAAATTAGCACAGATACCGTTCCATAAACCAAATATGTAATAGACAAGAGCTACTCCTTGCTCAACGAAGTGGACTCAACACCCCACATTAAACGCCTAAGAATATACCTGACTAGTAAGAATCTTAAAACCTATGGATTTATATGTCTCCGAAAGAGAATCAAGCGTGTGTACAGTGGCATAAACGCAGCAGTGATAGGATTGGTGAGGTTCGGTGAGCAAATGCAGACTCTTTGAAGTCATATTGCATGGTACCCATTCCATGGGTCTCAACTCTCCATGTTTAAGGGATTCTTCCTTCAGCTAAAACATGCATGTGGAACCCAGAGTACGATCCACTGTGTGATCGGAAAACGTGTTCAAATGTGTCTCAGTTTTTGTCCCCTGGTACTCGGGTGCAACATTCCAGATGCTTTACTAACACTCTCCCCACTTGGAGAGTAAGTGCCTTTAACCTCCTGTTTGGCCCAGTTTGCAATTTCTGTGGAAAATGAACAGGAATAGGGAGAACCAATGAGAGACTAGGTGGAGGTGTCCGGACGGGCAAATTTAACTCTCATTTCCCACCAGGAAGAGGAATTAACCAAAGGCTCAGCATGCCATGCCGGAACCAAACTAGGGCCTGAAGCAATCCTGCGGTGTTGCGGCCAGCTCACAAGAAAGCGAGTTGAAGAAAGGAGCTCAGGGGCACTGTAATTCACAAACATGCAGAGTTATAAATGACAGTTATCTTCCAAAAATATATTGCAGTAAGGCTTCCAAGTGGAGTTGAATGCGGGGCAGAATTGCAGGGAACCGATTTCAGGAGGTAGACTGGAATTGCATGTAAAGCATAGGAAAAGAGGCAGAACGTCCACAATGATGCACTTGGCCAAAAAGGGCGTATGCGTTTTTTCCTGAATATATTCAGGAAAAAACGCATACGCCCTTTTTGGCCAACCAAGCAAGCTTGCAAAGGAAATCTGCACTACAATGAAGTCTCACTGCCCCCCGGTCAAAAGGGCTATCTGAAAAAAGTGTAAAATCCAGAAAGGCAGGACAGGCCATGGAGAACTGGAAGCCTTGTTATGCTGATGGGCGGGATGTAAATTGCCAACAGCCACTCTGGAGAAGTGTATGGTGTTTCCTGAAACATCCAAAAAACCAAGCAACAGAGCCTAGGGCATTTCCACTTATGGTCGTATAGCTTAGGGAAATAATAATCAAAAAGACACAGCCTCCCCAAAGTTTGGGATGGCTCTGTTTACAAGAACCTCGTTTACGGTACAGGTTCAATATCGCAGAAAGCGAAAAATGGATAAAGAAATTGTGGTACTTACGTACAATGCAATATCACTCAGCAAAGAAATCTATGTCATCAGGCCCGTGACAGCATAATGAGTGGATTCAGGTATGATGATTCTAAGAGAAATAAGTCACACAGAAAAAGAAACATCATAAGATATCACTACTACACGGAATGTAAACTTGGCTACACAGGAACTGAATTACAAAACAGAACAGGGTGTCAAATGTAGAAAACCAACTTATGCTTGCTTACGGGGAAAGGTGAGTTGGGGTGCGGCATAAAATCAGAGATTGAAATTAGCACAGATACTGTTCCATAAGCCAAATATGTAATAGACAAGAGCTACTCCTTGCTCAACGAAGTGGACTCAACACCCCATATTAAACGCCTAAGAATATACCTGACTAGTAAGAATCTTAAAACCTATGGATTTATATGTCTCCGAAAGAGAATCAAGCGTGTGTACAGTGTCATAAACGCAGCAGTGATAGGATTGGTGAGGTTCGGTTAGCAAATGTAGACTCTTTGAAGTCATATTGCATGGTACCCATTCCATGGGTCTCAACTCTCCAGGTTTAAGGGATTCTTCCTTCAGCTAAAACATGCATGTGGAACCCAGAGTATGATCCACCGTGTGATCGGGAAACGTGTTCAAATGTGTCTCAGTTTTCGTCCCCTGGTACTCGGGTGCAACATTCCAGACGCTTTACTAACACTCTCCCCACTTGGAGAGTCAGTGCCTTTAACCTCCTGTTTGGCCCAGTTTGCAATTTCTTCGGAAGATGAACAGGAATAAGGAGAAGCAATGGGAGACTATCTGTAGGTGTCTGGACGGGCAAATTTAACTCTCATTTCCCACCAGGAAGATAAATGAACCAAAGGCTCCGTGTGCCATGCTGGAACTAGATTAAGGCCTGAGGAGATCCTGCGGTGTTGCGGCCAGCTCACAAGAAAGCGAGTTGAAGAAAGGAGCTCAGGGACACTGTAATTCAGAAACCTGCGGAGTTATAAATGACAGCTATCATCCAAAATTATACTGAAGTAAGGCTGCGAAGAGGACTTGAATGCGGGGCAGAATTGCTGGAAACTGATTTCAGAACGTACACGGGAGTAGCTCTTAAAGCATAGGAAAAGAGACAGAACTTGGAAAATAATGCACTTGGCAAAAAAGGGCATATGTGTTTTATCCAGAGCTCTCATAACTGAGGGGAGGAGATTCCCAGCAGGCTCCAAGTGCCACCTGAGGGCTCACATTGCCAAGGCAACGTGAGCATGCCAGGCAGGAGTTACCTCACAGCAGAGGTCCCACCTCACAGAAGGGTGAGAAACCCAGCCAACATCAGACTCTCACCAGAGGGCCCACATCACCAAGGGGATGGGAACCAGGCAGGAGTGTCTTCACATCAGTGGGGCCACATCATCGAAAGCTGAGGTACTCAGCACATGTGTCCTCAAACCAGAGGACCCACATCACCAAGGACCTCGGAGTGAGGCAGGCAGGAGTAGCCTCACAACACTGGGCACATAGAATAAAAAAGTGAGGAATCCAGCAGTTGGAACCTCCCAGCAGGCGGCCCAGAGCACCGAGGCTATGGGATCCAGGCCACAGTGAACTCACAGAACAGGGCCCATGTCATGAAACTGAGCAACCCAGCCATTGGGACCTCAGAGCAGGAGGCCCACATCCCCATGGGGATGGAATTCTGGTAGGAGTGTCCTCGCACCACTGAGAACGTATCAGAAAATTTTGGGCGACCAGCAGTTAGGGCCTGACGCCAGAGGACCCTCATCACCAAGGGAAGGAGGCTCCCAGCAGGCTCCAACTGCCACCAGAGGGCTGACGTCGCCAAGGCGATGTGTGCCAACCAGGCACGAATGACCTCACAGCAGAGGGCCCACCTCACAGAAGGGTGAGGAACACAGCCAGGATCAGACTCTCACCAGAGGGCCCACATCACCAAGGGGATGGGAACCAGGCAGGAGTGTCCCCACACCAGTGGGACAACATCATCGAAAGGTGAGGATCCCAGCACATGTGTCCTCAAACCAGAGGAACCACATCACCAAGGGGTTCGGAATGAGGCTGGCAGGACTGGCCTCACAACACAGGGTCCATAGAATATAAAAGTTGAGGAATCCAGCAGTTGGAACCTCCCAGCAAGTGGCCCAGAGCACCGAGGCTATGGGATCCAGGCCGCAGTGAACTCACAGCAGAGGGCCCACATCATGAACCTGTGAGCAGCCCAGCTGTTGGGACCTCAGAACAGAAGGCCCACATCCCCACTGGGATGGGAACCTGGCAGGAGTGGCTTTGCACCACTTAGCACATATCAGAAAATGTTAGGAGCCCAGCAGTTAGGGCCTGATGCCAGGGGGCCCTCATAACTGAGGGGAGGAGACTCCCAGCAGGTTCCAACTGCCAACAGAGGGACCACGTCTACAAGGTGGCATGCGCCAGCCAGGCAGTAGTGACCTCACAGCAGAGGGCCTATCTCACAGAAGGGTGAGGAACCGAGGCAGGATGAGACTCTCACCAGAGGGCCCACAACACCAAGGGGATGGGAACCAGTCAGGACTGTCCTCCCACCAGTGGGGCCACATCATCGAAAGGTGAGGAACCCAGCACATGTGGCCTCATATCAGAGGACATACATCACAAAGGGGATGGGAGTGAGGCAGGTAGGAGTAGCCTAAAAACAGAGGGCCCAAAGAATAAAAAAAGTGAGGAATCCAGCATTTGGAACCTCCCAGCAGGCGGCCGAGAGCACAGAAGCTATGGGATGCAGGCAGGAGTTAACTAACACCAGAGAGCCCACATCATGAAACTGTGAGCAACCCAGGCATTGGGACCTCAGAGCAGAAAGCCCACATCCCCATGGGGATGGGAACCTGACAGGAGTGTCCTGGCATCACTGGGCTCACATCAGAAAACGTGGGGAGCCCAGCAGTTAGAGCCTGATGCTAGAGGGCCGTCATCACCGAGGGCAGGAGGCTCCCAGCAGGTTCCATGTGCCAACAGAGGGCCCACGTCGCCAAGGTGATGTGTGCAAGTCAGGCAGGATTGACCTCACAGCAGAGGGCCTACCTCACAGAAGAGTGAGGAACCCAGCCAGGATAAGACTGTCACCAGAAGGCCCACATCACCAAGGGGATGGGAACCAGACAGGAGTGTCCTCACACCAGTGGGGCCACATCATTGAAAGTTGCCTAACCCAGCACATGTGGCCTCAAACCAGAAGACCCACATCACGAAGGGGTTGCGAGTGAGGCAGGCAGGAGGAGCATCACAACACAGGACCCATAGAATACAAAAGTTGAGGAATCGAGCATTTGGAACCTCCCAGCAGGCAGCCAAGACCACAGAGGCTATGGGATCCAGGCCACAGTGAACTAACACCAGAGAGCCCACATCATGAAATTGTGATCAACCCAGCCGTTGGAACCTCAGAGCAGAAGGCCCACATCCCCATGGGGATGGGAACCTAAGAGGAGTGCTTGAGCAACACTGGGCTCACTAAGAAAAGTTGGGGAGCCCAGCAGTTAGGGCCTGACGTCAGAGGGCCCTCATCACAGAGCTGAGGAGGCTCCCAGCAGGGTCCAATTGCCACCAGAGGGCTCATGTCAACAAGGCGAGGTGAGCAACCCAGGCAAGAGTTACCTGATAGTAGAGGGCCCACCTCACAGATGGGTGAGGAACCCAGCCAGGATCAGACTCTCACCAGAGGGCCCACATCACAAAGGGGATGGGACCCAGTCAGGATTATCCTCACACCAGTGGGGCCTCATCATCTTAAGGTGAGGAACCCAGCACATGTGTCCTCAAACCAGAGGACCCACATCACCAAGGGCCTTGGAGTGAGGCAGGCAGGAGTAGCCTCACAACACAGGGCACATAATATAAAAAACGTGAGGATTCCAGCATTTAGACCTTCCAGCAGGCGGCCCAGAACACCGAGGCTATGGGATCCAGGCCACAGTGAACTCACAGCAGAGGGCCCACATCACAAAACTGTGAGCAACCCAGGAGTTGAGACCTCAGCGCAGAAGGACCACATCCCCATGGGAATGGGAACCTGGCTGGAGTGTCCTCGCACCACTGGGCGCACATCAGAAAATGTGGGGAGCCCACCATTTAGGGCCTGACGCCAGAGGGCCGTCATCACCGAGAGGAGGAGGCGCCCTGCACGCTCCAACTGCCACCAGAGGGCTCACGTCTCCAAGGTGACGTGTGCCAGCCAGGCAGGAGTGACCTCACAGCAGAGGGCCTACCTCACAGAACGTTGAGGAACCCAGCCAGGATTAGACTCTCGCCAGAGGGCCCACCTCACCAAGGGGATGGGAACCAGGCAGGAGTGTCCTCACACGAGTGGGGTCACATCATCGAAAGGAGGAACGCAGCACATGTGGCCTCAAGCCATAGGACAGTCATCACCAAGGGGCTGGCAGTGAGGCAGGCAGGAGGAGCCTCACAACAGAGGGCACATAGAATAAAAAAGTTGAGGAATCCAGCAGTTGGAACCTCCCAGCAGGCGGCTCAGAGCACCGATGATAAGGGATCCTTGCCGGAGTGAACTCACAGCAGAGGGCCCACATCTTGGTACTGTGAGCAAGCCAGCCGTTTTGACCTCAGAGCAGAAGGCCCATATCGCCATGGGGATGGGAACCTGGCAAGAGTGTCCTCACTCACTTGGCGCACATCAGAAAATGTGGGGAGCCCAGCAGTTATGGCCTAAGGCAAGAGGGCCCTCATCACCGAGGGGAGGAGGATCCCAGCACACTCCAACTGCCACCAGAGGGCCCACGTCGCCAAGGTGACGTGTGCCAGACAGGCATGACTGACCTCACAGCAGAGGGCCCACCTCACAGAAGGGTGAGGAACCCAGCCAGGATCAGACTCTCACCTGAGGGCCCACATCAGCAAGGGGATGGGAACCAGTCAGGACTGTCTTCCCTCCAGTGGGGTCACATCATCGAAAGGTGCGGAACCCAGCACATGTGGCCTCAAATCAGAGGACACATATCACAAAGGGAATGGGAGTGAGGCAGGCAGGAGTAGCCTAAAAACAGAGGGCCCAAAGAATAAGAAAGGTGAGGAATCCAGCAGTTGGAACCTCCCAGCAGGCGGCCCAGAGCACAGAAGCTATGGGATGCAGGCAGGAGTGAACTAATACCAGAGAGCCCACATCATGAAACTGTGAGCAACCCAGGCTTTGGGACCTCAGAGCAGAAGGCCCACATCCCAATGGGGATGTGAACCTGGCTGGAGTGTCCTCGCACCACTGGGCGCACATCACAAAATGTGGGGAGCCCAGCAGTTAGGGCCTGACGCCAGAGGGCCCTCATCACCCAGGAGAGGAGGCTCCCAGCAGGCTCCAAGTGCCACCAGAGGGCTCATGTCCACAAGGCGAGGTGAGCAAGCCAGGCAGGAGTGACCTCACAGCAGACGGCCCACCTCACAGATGGGTGAGGAACCCAGCCAGGATCAGACTCTCAACAGAGGGCCCACATCACCAAGGGGATGTGAACCAGGCAGGAGTCTCCTAAGACCATTGGTCCCACATCATCGAAAGGTGAGGAACCCAGCACATGTGGCCTCAAACCAGACGACACACATCACGAAGGGGCTGGGAGTGAGGCAGGCAGGAGGATCCTCACAACAGAGGGCCCAAAAAATTAAAAAAGTGAGGAATCCAGCAGTTGGAACCTCCCAGCAGGCGGCCAAGAGCACAGAGGCTATGGGATCCAGGCCTCTGTGAACACCAGAGAGCCCACATCATGAAAATGTGAACAACCCAGCCGTTGGGACCTCAGAGCAGAAGGCCCACATCTCCATGGAGATGGGATCCTAAGAGGAGTGCCAAAGCATCACTGGGCTCCCTAAGAAAAGTTGGTGAGCCCAGCAGTTAGGGCCTGACGCAAGAGGGCCCTCATCACCGGGGGGAGGAGATTCCCAGCACGCTCCAACTGCCACCACACGGCTGACTTCACCAAGGCAATGTGTGCCAGCCATGCAGGAGTGACCTATCAGCAGAGGGTCTCCCTCACAGGTGGGTGAGGAACAAAGCCAGGAACAGACTCTCACCAGGGGGTCCACATAACCACGTGGATGAGAACCAGGCAGGAGTGTCCTCACACTAGTGGGGCCACATCATCGAAAGGTGAGGAACCCAGAAAAGGTGGCCACAAACCAGAGGACCCACATCACCAAGGGGTTGAGAGTGAGGTAGGTGTCTGGACGGGCATATTTAACACTCATTTCCCACCAGGAAGAGAAATTAACCAAAGGCTCAGCGTGCCCTGCCAGAAGCAGATTAGGGCCTGAAGCAGTCTTGCGGGTTTGCGGCCAGCTCACAAGAAAGCGAGTTGAAGAAAGGAGCTCAGGGGCCCTGTAATTCACAAACCTGGAGAGTTATAAATGACAGATAACGTCCAAAAATATATTGAAGTAAGGCTGCGAAGAGGACTTGAAAGCGGGGCAGAATTTCAGGAAACCGATTTCAGGAGGTAGACTGGATTTGCATTTAAAGCATAGGAAAAGAGACAGAACATCGACAATGATGCACTTGGCCAAAAAGGGCGTATGCGTTTTTTCCTGAATATATTCAGGAAAAAACGCATACGCCCTTTTTGGCCAACCAAGCAAGCTTGCAAAGGAAATCTGCACTACAATGAAGTCTCACTGCCCCCCGGTCAAAAGGGCTATCTGAAAAAAGTGTAAAATCCAGAAAGGCAGGACAGGCCATGGAGAACTGGGAGCCTTGTTATGCTGATGGGCGGCATGTAAATTGCCAACAGCCACTCTGGAGAAGTGTATGGTGTTTCCTGAAACATCCAAAAAACAAAGCAACAGAGCCTAGGGCACTTCCACTTATGGTCCTATAGCTTAGGGAAATTAAAATCCAAAAGACACAGCCACCCCAAAGTTTGGGCCGGCTCTGTTTACAAGAACCTCGTTTACGGTACAAGTTCAATATCACAGAAAGCGAAAAATGGATAAAGAAGTTGTGGTACTTACGTACAATGCAATATCACTCAGCAATGAAATCTATGTCATCAGGCCCGTAGCAGCATAATGAGTGGATTCAGGTACGATGATTCTAAGTGAAATAAGTCACACAGAAAAAGAAACATCATAAGATATCACTACTACACGGAATGTAAACTTGGCCAGACAAGAACTGAATTACAAAACAGAACAGGGCCTCAAATGTAGAAAACCAACTTATGCTTGCTTAAGGGGAAAGGTGAGTTGGGGTGCTTCATAAAACCAGAGATTGAAATTAGCACAGATACCGTTCCATAAGCCAAATATGTAATAGACAAGAGCTACTCCTTGCTCAACGAAGTGGACTCAACACCCCATATTAAACGCCTAAGAATATACCTGACTAGTAAGAATCTTAAAACCTATGGATTTATATGTCTCCGAAAGAGAATCAAGCGTGTGTACAGCGGCATAAGCGCAGCAGTGATAGGATTGGTGAGGTTCGGTGAGCAAATGCAGACCCTTTGAAGTCATATTGCATGGTACCCATTCCATGGGTCTCAACTCTCCAGGTTTAAGGGATTCTTCCTTCAGCTAAAACATGCATGTGGAACCCAGAGTATGATCCACCGTGTGATCGGAAAACGTGTTCAAATGTGTCTCAGTTTTCGTCCCCTGGTACTCGGGTGCAACATTCCAGATGCTTTACTAACACTCTCCCCACTTGGAGTGTCAGTGACTTTAACCTCCTGTTTGGCCCAGTTTGCAATTTATGTGGAAAATGAACAGGAATAGGGAGAACCAATGAGAGACTAGGTGGAGGTGTCCGGACGGGCAAATTTAACTCTCATTTCCCACCAGGAAGAGGAATTAACCAAAGGCTCAGCGTGCCATGCCGGAACCACACTAGGGTCCGAAGCAATCCTGCGGTGTTGCGGCCAGCTCACAAGAAAGCGAGTTGAAGAAAGGAGCTCAGGGGCACTGTAATTCACAAACCTGCAGAGTTATAAATGACAGCCATCTTCCAAAAATATATTAAAGTAAGGCTGCCAAGAGGAGTTGAAAGCGGGGCAGAATTGCAGGAAACCGATTTCAGGAGGTAGACTGGAATTGCATGTAAAGCATAGGAAAAGAGGCAGAATGTCCACAATGATGAACAGGAATAAGGAGAAGCAATGGGAGACTATCTGTAGGTGTCTGGACGGGCAAATTTAACTCTCATTTCCCACCAGGAAGATGAATGAACCAAAGGCTCCGTGTGCCATGCTGGAACTAGATTAGGGCCTGAGGAGATCCTGCGGTGTTGCGGCCAGCTCACAAGAAAGCGAGTTGAAGAAAGGAGCTCAGGGACACTGTAATTCAGAAACCTGCGGAGTTATAAATGACAGCTATCATCCAAAATTATACTGAAGTAAGGCTGCGAAGAGGACTTGAATGCGGGGCAGAATTGCTGGAAACTGATTTCAGAACGTACACGGGAGTAGCTCTTAAAGCATAGGAAAAGAGACAGAACTTGGAAAATAATGCACTTGGCAAAAAAGGGCATATGTGTTTTATCCAGAGCTCTCATAACTGAGGGGAGGAGATTCCCAGCAGGCTCCAAGTGCCACCTGAGGGCTCACATTGCCAAGGCAACGTGAGCATGCCAGGCAGGAGTTACCTCACAGCAGAGGTCCCACCTCACAGAAGGGTGAGAAACCCAGCCAACATCAGACTCTCACCAGAGGGCCCACATCACCAAGGGGATGGGAACCAGGCAGGAGTGTCTTCACATCAGTGGGGCCACATCATCGAAAGCTGAGGTACTCAGCACATGTGTCCTCAAACCAGAGGACCCACATCACCAAGGACCTCGGAGTGAGGCAGGCAGGAGTAGCCTCACAACACTGGGCACATAGAATAAAAAAGTGAGGAATCCAGCAGTTGGAACCTCCCAGCAGGCGGCCCAGAGCACCGAGGCTATGGGATCCAGGCCACAGTGAACTCACAGAACAGGGCCCATGTCATGAAACTGAGCAACCCAGCCATTGGGACCTCAGAGCAGGAGGCCCACATCCCCATGGGGATGGAATTCTGGTAGGAGTGTCCTCGCACCACTGAGAACGTATCAGAAAATTTTGGGCGACCAGCAGTTAGGGCCTGACGCCAGAGGACCCTCATCACCAAGGGAAGGAGGCTCCCAGCAGGCTCCAACTGCCACCAGAGGGCTGACGTCGCCAAGGCGATGTGTGCCAACCAGGCACGAATGACCTCACAGCAGAGGGCCCACCTCACAGAAGGGTGAGGAACACAGCCAGGATCAGACTCTCACCAGAGGGCCCACATCACCAAGGGGATGGGAACCAGGCAGGAGTGTCCCCACACCAGTGGGACAACATCATCGAAAGGTGAGGATCCCAGCACATGTGTCCTCAAACCAGAGGAACCACATCACCAAGGGGTTCGGAATGAGGCTGGCAGGACTGGCCTCACAACACAGGGTCCATAGAATATAAAAGTTGAGGAATCCAGCAGTTGGAACCTCCCAGCAAGTGGCCCAGAGCACCGAGGCTATGGGATCCAGGCCGCAGTGAACTCACAGCAGAGGGCCCACATCATGAACCTGTGAGCAGCCCAGCTGTTGGGACCTCAGAACAGAAGGCCCACATCCCCATTGGGATGGGAACCTGGCAGGAGTGGCTTTGCACCACTTAGCACATATCAGAAAATGTTAGGAGCCCAGCAGTTAGGGCCTGATGCCAGGGGGCCCTCATAACTGAGGGGAGGAGACTCCCAGCAGGTTCCAACTGCCAACAGAGGGACCACGTCTACAAGGTGGCATGCGCCAGCCAGGCAGTAGTGACCTCACAGCAGAGGGCCTATCTCACAGAAGGGTGAGGAACCGAGGCAGGATGAGACTCTCACCAGAGGGCCCACAACACCAAGGGGATGGGAACCAGTCAGGACTGTCCTCCCACCAGTGGGGCCACATCATCGAAAGGTGAGGAACCCAGCACATGTGGCCTCATATCAGAGGACATACATCACAAAGGGGATGGGAGTGAGGCAGGTAGGAGTAGCCTAAAAACAGAGGGCCCAAAGAATAAAAAAAGTGAGGAATCCAGCATTTGGAACCTCCCAGCAGGCGGCCGAGAGCACAGAAGCTATGGGATGCAGGCAGGAGTTAACTAACACCAGAGAGCCCACATCATGAAACTGTGAGCAACCCAGGCATTGGGACCTCAGAGCAGAAAGCCCACATCCCCATGGGGATGGGAACCTGACAGGAGTGTCCTGGCATCACTGGGCTCACATCAGAAAACGTGGGGAGCCCAGCAGTTAGAGCCTGATGCTAGAGGGCCGTCATCACCGAGGGCAGGAGGCTCCCAGCAGGTTCCATGTGCCAACAGAGGGCCCACGTCGCCAAGGTGATGTGTGCAAGTCAGGCAGGATTGACCTCACAGCAGAGGGCCTACCTCACAGAAGAGTGAGGAACCCAGCCAGGATAAGACTGTCACCAGAAGGCCCACATCACCAAGGGGATGGGAACCAGACAGGAGTGTCCTCACACCAGTGGGGCCACATCATTGAAAGTTGCCTAACCCAGCACATGTGGCCTCAAACCAGAAGACCCACATCACGAAGGGGTTGCGAGTGAGGCAGGCAGGAGGAGCATCACAACACAGGACCCATAGAATACAAAAGTTGAGGAATCGAGCATTTGGAACCTCCCAGCAGGCAGCCAAGACCACAGAGGCTATGGGATCCAGGCCACAGTGAACTAACACCAGAGAGCCCACATCATGAAATTGTGATCAACCCAGCCGTTGGAACCTCAGAGCAGAAGGCCCACATCCCCATGGGGATGGGAACCTAAGAGGAGTGCTTGAGCAACACTGGGCTCACTAAGAAAAGTTGGGGAGCCCAGCAGTTAGGGCCTGACGTCAGAGGGCCCTCATCACAGAGCTGAGGAGGCTCCCAGCAGGGTCCAATTGCCACCAGAGGGCTCATGTCAACAAGGCGAGGTGAGCAACCCAGGCAAGAGTTACCTGATAGTAGAGGGCCCACCTCACAGATGGGTGAGGAACCCAGCCAGGATCAGACTCTCACCAGAGGGCCCACATCACAAAGGGGATGGGACCCAGTCAGGATTATCCTCACACCAGTGGGGCCTCATCATCTTAAGGTGAGGAACCCAGCACATGTGTCCTCAAACCAGAGGACCCACATCACCAAGGGCCTTGGAGTGAGGCAGGCAGGAGTAGCCTCACAACACAGGGCACATAATATAAAAAACGTGAGGATTCCAGCATTTAGACCTTCCAGCAGGCGGCCCAGAACACCGAGGCTATGGGATCCAGGCCACAGTGAACTCACAGCAGAGGGCCCACATCACAAAACTGTGAGCAACCCAGGAGTTGAGACCTCAGCGCAGAAGGACCACATCCCCATGGGAATGGGAACCTGGCTGGAGTGTCCTCGCACCACTGGGCGCACATCAGAAAATGTGGGGAGCCCACCATTTAGGGCCTGACGCCAGAGGGCCGTCATCACCGAGAGGAGGAGGCGCCCTGCACGCTCCAACTGCCACCAGAGGGCTCACGTCTCCAAGGTGACGTGTGCCAGCCAGGCAGGAGTGACCTCACAGCAGAGGGCCTACCTCACAGAACGTTGAGGAACCCAGCCAGGATTAGACTCTCGCCAGAGGGCCCACCTCACCAAGGGGATGGGAACCAGGCAGGAGTGTCCTCACACGAGTGGGGTCACATCATCGAAAGGAGGAACGCAGCACATGTGGCCTCAAGCCATAGGACAGTCATCACCAAGGGGCTGGCAGTGAGGCAGGCAGGAGGAGCCTCACAACAGAGGGCACATAGAATAAAAAAGTTGAGGAATCCAGCAGTTGGAACCTCCCAGCAGGCGGCTCAGAGCACCGATGATAAGGGATCCTTGCCGGAGTGAACTCACAGCAGAGGGCCCACATCTTGGTACTGTGAGCAAGCCAGCCGTTTTGACCTCAGAGCAGAAGGCCCATATCGCCATGGGGATGGGAACCTGGCAAGAGTGTCCTCACTCACTTGGCGCACATCAGAAAATGTGGGGAGCCCAGCAGTTATGGCCTAAGGCAAGAGGGCCCTCATCACCGAGGGGAGGAGGATCCCAGCACACTCCAACTGCCACCAGAGGGCCCACGTCGCCAAGGTGACGTGTGCCAGACAGGCATGACTGACCTCACAGCAGAGGGCCCACCTCACAGAAGGGTGAGGAACCCAGCCAGGATCAGACTCTCACCTGAGGGCCCACATCAGCAAGGGGATGGGAACCAGTCAGGACTGTCTTCCCTCCAGTGGGGTCACATCATCGAAAGGTGCGGAACCCAGCACATGTGGCCTCAAATCAGAGGACACATATCACAAAGGGAATGGGAGTGAGGCAGGCAGGAGTAGCCTAAAAACAGAGGGCCCAAAGAATAAGAAAGGTGAGGAATCCAGCAGTTGGAACCTCCCAGCAGGCGGCCCAGAGCACAGAAGCTATGGGATGCAGGCAGGAGTGAACTAATACCAGAGAGCCCACATCATGAAACTGTGAGCAACCCAGGCTTTGGGACCTCAGAGCAGAAGGCCCACATCCCAATGGGGATGTGAACCTGGCTGGAGTGTCCTCGCACCACTGGGCGCACATCACAAAATGTGGGGAGCCCAGCAGTTAGGGCCTGACGCCAGAGGGCCCTCATCACCCAGGAGAGGAGGCTCCCAGCAGGCTCCAAGTGCCACCAGAGGGCTCATGTCCACAAGGCGAGGTGAGCAAGCCAGGCAGGAGTGACCTCACAGCAGACGGCCCACCTCACAGATGGGTGAGGAACCCAGCCAGGATCAGACTCTCAACAGAGGGCCCACATCACCAAGGGGATGTGAACCAGGCAGGAGTCTCCTAAGACCATTGGTCCCACATCATCGAAAGGTGAGGAACCCAGCACATGTGGCCTCAAACCAGACGACACACATCACGAAGGGGCTGGGAGTGAGGCAGGCAGGAGGATCCTCACAACAGAGGGCCCAAAAAATTAAAAAAGTGAGGAATCCAGCAGTTGGAACCTCCCAGCAGGCGGCCAAGAGCACAGAGGCTATGGGATCCAGGCCTCTGTGAACACCAGAGAGCCCACATCATGAAAATGTGAACAACCCAGCCGTTGGGACCTCAGAGCAGAAGGCCCACATCTCCATGGAGATGGGATCCTAAGAGGAGTGCCAAAGCATCACTGGGCTCCCTAAGAAAAGTTGGTGAGCCCAGCAGTTAGGGCCTGACGCAAGAGGGCCCTCATCACCGGGGGGAGGAGATTCCCAGCACGCTCCAACTGCCACCACACGGCTGACTTCACCAAGGCAATGTGTGCCAGCCATGCAGGAGTGACCTATCAGCAGAGGGTCTCCCTCACAGGTGGGTGAGGAACAAAGCCAGGAACAGACTCTCACCAGGGGGTCCACATAACCACGTGGATGAGAACCAGGCAGGAGTGTCCTCACACTAGTGGGGCCACATCATCGAAAGGTGAGGAACCCAGAAAAGGTGGCCACAAACCAGAGGACCCACATCACCAAGGGGTTGAGAGTGAGGTAGGTGTCTGGACGGGCATATTTAACACTCATTTCCCACCAGGAAGAGAAATTAACCAAAGGCTCAGCGTGCCCTGCCAGAAGCAGATTAGGGCCTGAAGCAGTCTTGCGGGTTTGCGGCCAGCTCACAAGAAAGCGAGTTGAAGAAAGGAGCTCAGGGGCCCTGTAATTCACAAACCTGGAGAGTTATAAATGACAGATAACGTCCAAAAATATATTGAAGTAAGGCTGCAAAGAGGACTTGAAAGCAGGGCAGAATTTCAGGAAACCGATTTCAGGAGGTAGACTGGATTTGCATTTAAAGCATAGGAAAAGAGACAGAACATCGACAATGATGCACTTGGCCAAAAAGGGCGTATGCGTTTTTTCCTGAATATATTCAGGAAAAAACGCATACGCCCTTTTTGGCCAACCAAGCAAGCTTGCAAAGGAAATCTGCACTACAATGAAGTCTCACTGCCCCCCGGTCAAAAGGGCCATCTGAAAAAAGTGTAAAATCCAGAAAGGCAGGACAGGCCATGGAGGACTGGGAGCCTTGTTATGCTGATGGGCGGGATGTAAATTGCCAGCAGCCACTCTGGAGAAGTGTATGGTGTTTCCTGAAACATCCAAAAAACAAAGCAACAGAGCCTAGGGCACTTCCACTTATGGTCCTATAGCTTAGGGAAATTAAAATCCAAAAGACACAGCCACCCCAAAGTTTGGGCCGGCTCTGTTTACAAGAACCTCGTTTACGGTACAAGTTCAATATCACAGAAAGCGAAAAATGGATAAAGAAGTTGTGGTACTTACGTACAATGCAATATCACTCAGCAATGAAATCTATGTCATCAGGCCCGTAGCAGCATAATGAGTGGATTCAGGTACGATGATTCTAAGTGAAATAAGTCACACAGAAAAAGAAACATCATAAGATATCACTACTACACGGAATGTAAACTTGGCCAGACAAGAACTGAATTACAAAACAGAACAGGGCCTCAAATGTAGAAAACCAACTTATGCTTGCTTAAGGGGAAAGGTGAGTTGGGGTGCTTCATAAAACCAGAGATTGAAATTAGCACAGATACCGTTCCATAAGCCAAATATGTAATAGACAAGAGCTACTCCTTGCTCAACGAAGTGGACTCAACACCCCATATTAAACGCCTAAGAATATACCTGACTAGTAAGAATCTTAAAACCTATGGATTTATATGTCTCCGAAAGAGAATCAAGCGTGTGTACAGCGGCATAAGCGCAGCAGTGATAGGATTGGTGAGGTTCGGTGAGCAAATGCAGACCCTTTGAAGTCATATTGCATGGTACCCATTCCATGGGTCTCAACTCTCCAGGTTTAAGGGATTCTTCCTTCAGCTAAAACATGCATGTGGAACCCAGAGTATGATCCACCGTGTGATCGGAAAACGTGTTCAAATGTGTCTCAGTTTTCGTCCCCTGGTACTCGGGTGCAACATTCCAGATGCTTTACTAACACTCTCCCCACTTGGAGTGTCAGTGACTTTAACCTCCTGTTTGGCCCAGTTTGCAATTTATGTGGAAAATGAACAGGAATAGGGAGAACCAATGAGAGACTAGGTGGAGGTGTCCGGACGGGCAAATTTAACTCTCATTTCCCACCAGGAAGAGGAATTAACCAAAGGCTCAGCGTGCCATGCCGGAACCACACTAGGGTCCGAAGCAATCCTGCGGTGTTGCGGCCAGCTCACAAGAAAGCGAGTTGAAGAAAGGAGCTCAGGGGCACTGTAATTCACAAACCTGCAGAGTTATAAATGACAGCCATCTTCCAAAAATATATTAAAGTAAGGCTGCCAAGAGGAGTTGAAAGCGGGGCAGAATTGCAGGAAACCGATTTCAGGAGGTAGACTGGAATTGCATGTAAAGCATAGGAAAAGAGGCAGAATGTCCACAATGATGAACAGGAATAAGGAGAAGCAATGGGAGACTATCTGTAGGTGTCTGGACGGGCAAATTTAACTCTCATTTCCCACCAGGAAGATGAATGAACCAAAGGCTCCGTGTGCCATGCTGGAACTAGATTAGGGCCTGAGGAGATCCTGCGGTGTTGCGGCCAGCTCACAAGAAAGCGAGTTGAAGAAAGGAGCTCAGGGACACTGTAATTCAGAAACCTGCGGAGTTATAAATGACAGCTATCATCCAAAATTATACTGAAGTAAGGCTGCGAAGAGGACTTGAATGCGGGGCAGAATTGCTGGAAACTGATTTCAGAACGTACACGGGAGTAGCTCTTAAAGCATAGGAAAAGAGACAGAACTTGGAAAATAATGCACTTGGCAAAAAAGGGCATATGTGTTTTATCCAGAGCTCTCATAACTGAGGGGAGGAGATTCCCAGCAGGCTCCAAGTGCCACCTGAGGGCTCACATTGCCAAGGCAACGTGAGCATGCCAGGCAGGAGTTACCTCACAGCAGAGGTCCCACCTCACAGAAGGGTGAGAAACCCAGCCAACATCAGACTCTCACCAGAGGGCCCACATCACCAAGGGGATGGGAACCAGGCAGGAGTGTCTTCACATCAGTGGGGCCACATCATCGAAAGCTGAGGTACTCAGCACATGTGTCCTCAAACCAGAGGACCCACATCACCAAGGACCTCGGAGTGAGGCAGGCAGGAGTAGCCTCACAACACTGGGCACATAGAATAAAAAAGTGAGGAATCCAGCAGTTGGAACCTCCCAGCAGGCGGCCCAGAGCACCGAGGCTATGGGATCCAGGCCACAGTGAACTCACAGAACAGGGCCCATGTCATGAAACTGAGCAACCCAGCCATTGGGACCTCAGAGCAGGAGGCCCACATCCCCATGGGGATGGAATTCTGGTAGGAGTGTCCTCGCACCACTGAGAACGTATCAGAAAATTTTGGGCGACCAGCAGTTAGGGCCTGACGCCAGAGGACCCTCATCACCAAGGGAAGGAGGCTCCCAGCAGGCTCCAACTGCCACCAGAGGGCTGACGTCGCCAAGGCGATGTGTGCCAACCAGGCACGAATGACCTCACAGCAGAGGGCCCACCTCACAGAAGGGTGAGGAACACAGCCAGGATCAGACTCTCACCAGAGGGCCCACATCACCAAGGGGATGGGAACCAGGCAGGAGTGTCCCCACACCAGTGGGACAACATCATCGAAAGGTGAGGATCCCAGCACATGTGTCCTCAAACCAGAGGAACCACATCACCAAGGGGTTCGGAATGAGGCTGGCAGGACTGGCCTCACAACACAGGGTCCATAGAATATAAAAGTTGAGGAATCCAGCAGTTGGAACCTCCCAGCAAGTGGCCCAGAGCACCGAGGCTATGGGATCCAGGCCGCAGTGAACTCACAGCAGAGGGCCCACATCATGAACCTGTGAGCAGCCCAGCTGTTGGGACCTCAGAACAGAAGGCCCACATCCCCATTGGGATGGGAACCTGGCAGGAGTGGCTTTGCACCACTTAGCACATATCAGAAAATGTTAGGAGCCCAGCAGTTAGGGCCTGATGCCAGGGGGCCCTCATAACTGAGGGGAGGAGACTCCCAGCAGGTTCCAACTGCCAACAGAGGGACCACGTCTACAAGGTGGCATGCGCCAGCCAGGCAGTAGTGACCTCACAGCAGAGGGCCTATCTCACAGAAGGGTGAGGAACCGAGGCAGGATGAGACTCTCACCAGAGGGCCCACAACACCAAGGGGATGGGAACCAGTCAGGACTGTCCTCCCACCAGTGGGGCCACATCATCGAAAGGTGAGGAACCCAGCACATGTGGCCTCATATCAGAGGACATACATCACAAAGGGGATGGGAGTGAGGCAGGTAGGAGTAGCCTAAAAACAGAGGGCCCAAAGAATAAAAAAAGTGAGGAATCCAGCATTTGGAACCTCCCAGCAGGCGGCCGAGAGCACAGAAGCTATGGGATGCAGGCAGGAGTTAACTAACACCAGAGAGCCCACATCATGAAACTGTGAGCAACCCAGGCATTGGGACCTCAGAGCAGAAAGCCCACATCCCCATGGGGATGGGAACCTGACAGGAGTGTCCTGGCATCACTGGGCTCACATCAGAAAACGTGGGGAGCCCAGCAGTTAGAGCCTGATGCTAGAGGGCCGTCATCACCGAGGGCAGGAGGCTCCCAGCAGGTTCCATGTGCCAACAGAGGGCCCACGTCGCCAAGGTGATGTGTGCAAGTCAGGCAGGATTGACCTCACAGCAGAGGGCCTACCTCACAGAAGAGTGAGGAACCCAGCCAGGATAAGACTGTCACCAGAAGGCCCACATCACCAAGGGGATGGGAACCAGACAGGAGTGTCCTCACACCAGTGGGGCCACATCATTGAAAGTTGCCTAACCCAGCACATGTGGCCTCAAACCAGAAGACCCACATCACGAAGGGGTTGCGAGTGAGGCAGGCAGGAGGAGCATCACAACACAGGACCCATAGAATACAAAAGTTGAGGAATCGAGCATTTGGAACCTCCCAGCAGGCAGCCAAGACCACAGAGGCTATGGGATCCAGGCCACAGTGAACTAACACCAGAGAGCCCACATCATGAAATTGTGATCAACCCAGCCGTTGGAACCTCAGAGCAGAAGGCCCACATCCCCATGGGGATGGGAACCTAAGAGGAGTGCTTGAGCAACACTGGGCTCACTAAGAAAAGTTGGGGAGCCCAGCAGTTAGGGCCTGACGTCAGAGGGCCCTCATCACAGAGCTGAGGAGGCTCCCAGCAGGGTCCAATTGCCACCAGAGGGCTCATGTCAACAAGGCGAGGTGAGCAACCCAGGCAAGAGTTACCTGATAGTAGAGGGCCCACCTCACAGATGGGTGAGGAACCCAGCCAGGATCAGACTCTCACCAGAGGGCCCACATCACAAAGGGGATGGGACCCAGTCAGGATTATCCTCACACCAGTGGGGCCTCATCATCTTAAGGTGAGGAACCCAGCACATGTGTCCTCAAACCAGAGGACCCACATCACCAAGGGCCTTGGAGTGAGGCAGGCAGGAGTAGCCTCACAACACAGGGCACATAATATAAAAAACGTGAGGATTCCAGCATTTAGACCTTCCAGCAGGCGGCCCAGAACACCGAGGCTATGGGATCCAGGCCACAGTGAACTCACAGCAGAGGGCCCACATCACAAAACTGTGAGCAACCCAGGAGTTGAGACCTCAGCGCAGAAGGACCACATCCCCATGGGAATGGGAACCTGGCTGGAGTGTCCTCGCACCACTGGGCACACATCAGAAAATGTGGGGAGCCCACCATTTAGGGCCTGACGCCAGAGGGCCGTCATCACCGAGAGGAGGAGGCGCCCTGCATGCTCCAACTGCCACCAGAGGGCTCACGTCTCCAAGGTGACGTGTGCCAGCCAGGCAGGAGTGACCTCACAGCAGAGGGCCTACCTCACAGAACGTTGAGGAACCCAGCCAGGATTAGACTCTCGCCAGAGGGCCCACCTCACCAAGGGGATGGGAACCAGGCAGGAGTGTCCTCACACGAGTGGGGTCACATCATTGAAAGGTGAGGAACGCAGCACATGTGGCCTCAAGCCATAGGACAGTCATCACCAAGGGGCTGGCAGTGAGGCAGGCAGGAGGAGCCTCACAACAGAGGGCACATAGAATAAAAAAGTTGAGGAATCCAGCAGTTGGAACCTCCCAGCAGGCGGCTCAGAGCACCGATGATAAGGGATCCTTGCCGGAGTGAACTCACAGCAGAGGGCCCACATCTTGGTACTGTGAGCAAGCCAGCCGTTTTGACCTCAGAGCAGAAGGCCCATATCGCCATGGGGATGGGAACCTGGCAAGAGTGTCCTCACTCACTTGGCGCACATCAGAAAATGTGGGGAGCCCAGCAGTTATGGCCTAAGGCAAGAGGGCCCTCATCACCGAGGGGAGGAGGATCCCAGCACACTCCAACTGCCACCAGAGGGCCCACGTCGCCAAGGTGACGTGTGCCAGACAGGCATGACTGACCTCACAGCAGAGGGCCCACCTCACAGAAGGGTGAGGAACCCAGCCAGGATCAGACTCTCACCTGAGGGCCCACATCAGCAAGGGGATGGGAACCAGTCAGGACTGTCTTCCCTCCAGTGGGGTCACATCATCGAAAGGTGCAGAACCCAGCACATGTGGCCTCAAATCAGAGGACACATATCAAAAAGGGAATGGGAGTGAGGCAGGCAGGAGTAGCCTAAAAACAGAGGGCCCAAAGAATAAGAAAGGTGAGGAATCCAGCAGTTGGAACCTCCCAGCAGGCGGCCCAGAGCACAGAAGCTATGGGATGCAGGCAGGAGTGAACTAATACCAGAGAGCCCACATCATGAAACTGTGAGCAACCCAGGCTTTGGGACCTCAGAGCAGAAGGCCCACATCCCAATGGGGATGTGAACCTGGCTGGAGTGTCCTCGCACCACTGGGCGCACATCACAAAATGTGGGGAGCCCAGCAGTTAGGGCCTGACGCCAGAGGGCCCTCATCACCCAGGAGAGGAGGCTCCCAGCAGGCTCCAAGTGCCACCAGAGGGCTCATGTCCACAAGGCGAGGTGAGCAAGCCAGGCAGGAGTGACCTCACAGCAGACGGCCCACCTCACAGATGGGTGAGGAACCCAGCCAGGATCAGACTCTCAACAGAGGGCCCACATCACCAAGGGGATGTGAACCAGGCAGGAGTCTCCTAAGACCATTGGTATCACATCATCGAAAGGTGAGGAACCCAGCACATGTGGCCTCAAACCAGACGACACACATCACGAAGGGGCTGGGAGTGAGGCAGGCAGGAGGATCCTCACAACAGAGGGCCCAAAAAATTAAAAAAGTGAGGAATCCAGCAGTTGGAACCTCCCAGCAGGCGGCCAAGAGCACAGAGGCTATGGGATCCAGGCCTCTGTGAACACCAGAGAGCCCACATCATGAAAATGTGAACAACCCAGCCGTTGGGACCTCAGAGCAGAAGGCCCACATCTCCATGGAGATGGGATCCTAAGAGGAGTGCCAAAGCATCACTGGGCTCCCTAAGAAAAGTTGGTGAGCCCAGCAGTTAGGGCCTGACGCAAGAGGGCCCTCATCACCGGGGGGAGGAGATTCCCAGCACGCTCCAACTGCCACCACACGGCTGACTTCACCAAGGCAATGTGTGCCAGCCATGCAGGAGTGACCTATCAGCAGAGGGTCTCCCTCACAGGTGGGTGAGGAACAAAGCCAGGAACAGACTCTCACCAGGGGGTCCACATAACCACGTGGATGAGAACCAGGCAGGAGTGTCCTCACACTAGTGGGGCCACATCATCGAAAGGTGAGGAACCCAGAAAAGGTGGCCACAAACCAGAGGACCCACATCACCAAGGGGTTGAGAGTGAGGTAGGTGTCTGGACGGGCATATTTAACACTCATTTCCCACCAGGAAGAGAAATTAACCAAAGGCTCAGCGTGCCCTGCCAGAAGCAGATTAGGGCCTGAAGCAGTCTTGCGGGTTTGCGGCCAGCTCACAAGAAAGCGAGTTGAAGAAAGGAGCTCAGGGGCCCTGTAATTCACAAACCTGGAGAGTTATAAATGACAGATAACGTCCAAAAATATATTGAAGTAAGGCTGCGAAGAGGACTTGAAAGCAGGGCAGAATTTCAGGAAACCGATTTCAGGAGGTAGACTGGATTTGCATTTAAAGCATAGGAAAAGAGACAGAACATCGACAATGATGCACTTGGCTAAAAAGGGCGTATGCGTTTTTTCCTGAATATATTCAGGAAAAAACGCATACGCCCTTTTTGGCCAACCAAGCAAGCTTGCAAAGGAAATCTGCACTACAATGAAGTCTCACTGCCCCCCGGTCAAAAGGGCCATCTGAAAAAAGTGTAAAATCCAGAAAGGCAGGACAGGCCATGGAGGACTGGGAGCCTTGTTATGCTGATGGGCGGGATGTAAATTGCCAGCAGCCACTCTGGAGAAGTGTATGGTGTTTCCTGAAACATCCAAAAAACAAAGCAACAGAGCCTAGGGCACTTCCACTTATGGTCCTATAGCTTAGGGAAATTGAAATCCAAAAGACACAGCCACCCCAAAGTTTGGGCCGGCTCTGTTTACAAGAACCTCGTTTACGGTACAAGTTCAATATCACAGAAAGCGAAAAATGGATAAAGAAGTTGTGGTACTTACGTACAATGCAATATCACTCAGCAATGAAATCTATGTCATCAGGCCCGTAGCAGCATAATGAGTGGATTCAGGTACGATGATTCTAAGTGAAATAAGTCACACAGAAAAAGAAACATCATAAGATATCACTACTACACGGAATGTAAACTTGGCTACACATGAACTGAATTACAAAACAGAACAGGGTGTCAAATG
The DNA here is from genome assembly GCF_964270905.1 of Leucopleurus acutus. Lineage (NCBI taxonomy): Eukaryota > Metazoa > Chordata > Mammalia > Artiodactyla > Delphinidae > Leucopleurus > Leucopleurus acutus. The sequence goes on along the minus strand of NC_139146.1, from coordinate 101,384,651 downwards.
TAGAAAACCAACTTATGATTGCTTAAGGGGAAAGGTGAGTTGGGGTGCTGCATAAAACCAGAGATTGAAATTAGCACAGATACCGTTCCATAAGCCAAATATGTAATAGACAAGAGCTACTCCTTGCTCAACGAAGTGGACTCAACACCCCATATTAAATGCCTAACAATATACCTGACTAGTAAGAATCTTAAAACCTATGGATTTATATGTCTCCGAAAGAGAATCAAGCGTGTGTACAGCGGCATAAACGCAGCAGTGATAGGATTGGTGAGGTTCGGTGAGCAAATGCAGACCCTTTGAAGTCATATTGCATGGTACCCATTCCATGGGTCTCAACTCTCCATGTTTAAGGGATTCTTCCTTCAGCTAAAACATTCATGTGGAACCCAGAGTATGATCCACCGTGTGATCGGGAAACGTGTTCAAATGTGTCTCAGTTTTCGTCCCCTGGTACTCGGGTGCAACATTCCAGACGCTTTACTAACACTCTCCCCACTTGGAGATCAGTGCCTTTAACCTCCTGTTTGGCCCAGTTTGCAATTTCTGTGGAAAATGAACAGGAATAGGGAGAACCAATGAGAGACTAGGTGGAGGTGTCTGGACGGGCAAATTTAACTCTCATTTCCCACCAGGAAGAGGAATTAACCAAAGGCTCAGCATGCCGTGCCGGAACCAAACTAGGGCCTGAAGCAATCCTGCGGTGTTGCGGCCAGCTCACAAGAAAGCGAGTTGAAGAAAGGAGCTCAGGGGCACTGTAATTCACAAACCTGCAGAGTTATAAATGACAGCTATCTTTCAAAAATATATTGAAGTAAGGCGGCCAATAGTACTTGAAAGCGGGGCAGAATTGCAGGAAACCGATTTCAGGAGGTACACTGGAATTACATGTAAAGCATAGGAAAAGAGGCAGAACGTCCACAATGATGCACTTGGCCAAAAAGGGCGTATGCGTTTTTTCCTGAATATATTCAGGAAAAAACGCATACGCCCTTTTTGGCCAACCAAGCAAGCTTGCAAAGGAAATCTGCACTACAATGAAGTCTCACTGCCCCCCGGTCAAAAGGGCCATCTGAAAAAAGTGTAAAATCCAGAAAGGCAGAACAGGCCATGGAGAAATGGGAGCCTTGTTATGCTGATGGGCGGGATGTAAATTGCCAACAGCCACTCTGGAGAAGTGTATGGTGTTTCCTGAAACATCCAAAAAACCAAGCAACAGAGCCTAGGGCATTTCCACTTATGGTCGTATAGCTTAGGGAAATAATAATCAAAAAGACACAGCCTCCCCAAAGTTTGGGATGGCTCTGTTTACAAGAACCTCGTTTACGGTACAGGTTCAATATCGCAGAAAGCGAAAAATGGATAAAGAAATTGTGGTACTTACGTACAATGCAATATCACTCAGCAAAGAAATCTATGTCATCAGGCCCGTGACAGCATAATGAGTGGATTCAGGTATGATGATTCTAAGAGAAATAAGTCACACAGAAAAAGAAACATCATAAGATATCACTACTACACGGAATGTAAACTTGGCTACACAGGAACTGAATTACAAAACAGAACAGGGTGTCAAATGTAGAAAACCAACTTATGCTTGCTTAAGGGGAAAGGTGAGTTGGGGTGCGGCATAAAATCAGAGATTGAAATTAGCACAGATACTGTTCCATAAGCCAAATATGTAATAGACAAGAGCTACTCCTTGCTCAACGAAGTGGACTCAACACCCCATATTAAACGCCTAAGAATATACCTGACTAGTAAGAATCTTAAAACCTATGGATTTATATGTCTCCGAAAGAGAATCAAGCGTGTGTACAGTGTCATAAACGCAGCAGTGATAGGATTGGTGAGGTTCGGTTAGCAAATGTAGACTCTTTGAAGTCATATTGCATGGTACCCATTCCATGGGTCTCAACTCTCCAGGTTTAAGGGATTCTTCCTTCAGCTAAAACATGCATGTGGAACCCAGAGTATGATCCACCGTGTGATCGGGAAACGTGTTCAAATGTGTCTCAGTTTTCGTCCCCTGGTACTCGGGTGCAACATTCCAGACGCTTTACTAACACTCTCCCCACTTGGAGAGTCAGTGCCTTTAACCTCCTGTTTGGCCCAGTTTGCAATTTCTTCGGAAGATGAACAGGAATAAGGAGAAGCAATGGGAGACTATCTGTAGGTGTCTGGACGGGCAAATTTAACTCTCATTTCCCACCAGGAAGATAAATGAACCAAAGGCTCCGTGTGCCATGCTGGAACTAGATTAGGGCCTGAGGAGATCCTGCGGTGTTGCGGCCAGCTCACAAGAAAGCGAGTTGAAGAAAGGAGCTCAGGGACACTGTAATTCAGAAACCTGCGGAGTTATAAATGACAGCTATCATCCAAAATTATACTGAAGTAAGGCTGCGAAGAGGACTTGAATGCGGGGCAGAATTGCTGGAAACTGATTTCAGAACGTACACGGGAGTAGCTCTTAAAGCATAGGAAAAGAGACAGAACTTGGAAAATAATGCACTTGGCAAAAAAGGGCATATGTGTTTTATCCAGAGCTCTCATAACTGAGGGGAGGAGATTCCCAGCAGGCTCCAAGTGCCACCTGAAGGCTCACATTGCCAAGGCAACGTGAGCATGCCAGGCAGGAGTTACCTCACAGCAGAGGTCCCACCTCACAGAAGGGTGAGAAACCCAGCCAACATCAGACTCTCACCAGAGGGCCCACATCACCAAGGGGATGGGAACCAGGCAGGAGTGTCTTCACATCAGTGGGGCCACATCATCGAAAGCTGAGGTACTCAGCACATGTGTCCTCAAACCAGAGGACCCACATCACCAAGGACCTCGGAGTGAGGCAGGCAGGAGTAGCCTCACAACACTGGGCACATAGAATAAAAAAGTGAGGAATCCAGCAGTTGGAACCTCCCAGCAGGCAGCCCAGAGCACCGAGGCTATGGGATCCAGGCCACAGTGAACTCACAGAACAGGGCCCATGTCATGAAACTGAGCAACCCAGCCATTGGGACCTCAGAGCAGGAGGCCCACATCCCCATGGGGATGGAATTCTGGTAGGAGTGTCCTCGCACCACTGAGAACGTATCAGAAAATTTTGGGCGACCAGCAGTTAGGGCCTGACGCCAGAGGACCCTCATCACCAAGGGAAGGAGGCTCCCAGCAGGCTCCAACTGCCACCAGAGGGCTGACGTCGCCAAGGCGATGTGTGCCAACCAGGCACGAATGACCTCACAGCAGAGGGCCCACCTCACAGAAGGGTGAGGAACACAGCCAGGATCAGACTCTCACCAGAGGGCCCACATCACCAAGGGGATGGGAACCAGGCAGGAGTGTCCCCACACCAGTGGGACAACATCATCGAAAGGTGAGGATCCCAGCACATGTGTCCTCAAACCAGAGGAACCACATCACCAAGGGGTTCGGAATGAGGCTGGCAGGACTGGCCTCACAACACAGGGTCCATAGAATATAAAAGTTGAGGAATCCAGCAGTTGGAACCTCCCAGCAAGTGGCCCAGAGCACCGAGGCTATGGGATCCAGGCCGCAGTGAACTCACAGCAGAGGGCCCACATCATGAACCTGTGAGCAGCCCAGCTGTTGGGACCTCAGAACAGAAGGCCCACATCCCCACTGGGATGGGAACCTGGCAGGAGTGGCTTTGCACCACTTAGCACATATCAGAAAATGTTAGGAGCCCAGCAGTTAGGGCCTGATGCCAGGGGGCCCTCATAACTGAGGGGAGGAGACTCCCAGCAGGTTCCAACTGCCAACAGAGGGACCACGTCTACAAGGTGGCATGCGCCAGCCAGGCAGTAGTGACCTCACAGCAGAGGGCCTATCTCACAGAAGGGTGAGGAACCGAGGCAGGATGAGACTCTCACCAGAGGGCCCACAACACCAAGGGGATGGGAACCAGTCAGGACTGTCCTCCCACCAGTGGGGCCACATCATCGAAAGGTGAGGAACCCAGCACATGTGGCCTCATATCAGAGGACATACATCACAAAGGGGATGGGAGTGAGGCAGGTAGGAGTAGCCTAAAAACAGAGGGCCCAAAGAATAAAAAAAGTGAGGAATCCAGCATTTGGAACCTCCCAGCAGGCGGCCGAGAGCACAGAAGCTATGGGATGCAGGCAGGAGTTAACTAACACCAGAGAGCCCACATCATGAAACTGTGAGCAACCCAGGCATTGGGACCTCAGAGCAGAAAGCCCACATCCCCATGGGGATGGGAACCTGACAGGAGTGTCCTGGCATCACTGGGCTCACATCAGAAAACGTGGGGAGCCCAGCAGTTAGAGCCTGATGCTAGAGGGCCGTCATCACCGAGGGCAGGAGGCTCCCAGCAGGTTCCATGTGCCAACAGAGGGCCCACGTCGCCAAGGTGATGTGTGCAAGTCAGGCAGGATTGACCTCACAGCAGAGGGCCTACCTCACAGAAGAGTGAGGAACCCAGCCAGGATAAGACTGTCACCAGAAGGCCCACATCACCAAGGGGATGGGAACCAGACAGGAGTGTCCTCACACCAGTGGGGCCACATCATTGAAAGTTGCCTAACCCAGCACATGTGGCCTCAAACCAGAAGACCCACATCACGAAGGGGTTGCGAGTGAGGCAGGCAGGAGGAGCATCACAACACAGGACCCATAGAATACAAAAGTTGAGGAATCGAGCATTTGGAACCTCCCAGCAGGCAGCCAAGACCACAGAGGCTATGGGATCCAGGCCACAGTGAACTAACACCAGAGAGCCCACATCATGAAATTGTGATCAACCCAGCCGTTGGAACCTCAGAGCAGAAGGCCCACATCCCCATGGGGATGGGAACCTAAGAGGAGTGCTTGAGCAACACTGGGCTCACTAAGAAAAGTTGGGGAGCCCAGCAGTTAGGGCCTGACGTCAGAGGGCCCTCATCACAGAGCTGAGGAGGCTCCCAGCAGGGTCCAATTGCCACCAGAGGGCTCATGTCAACAAGGCGAGGTGAGCAACCCAGGCAAGAGTTACCTGATAGTAGAGGGCCCACCTCACAGATGGGTGAGGAACCCAGCCAGGATCAGACTCTCACCAGAGGGCCCACATCACAAAGGGGATGGGACCCAGTCAGGATTATCCTCACACCAGTGGGGCCTCATCATCTTAAGGTGAGGAACCCAGCACATGTGTCCTCAAACCAGAGGACCCACATCACCAAGGGCCTTGGAGTGAGGCAGGCAGGAGTAGCCTCACAACACAGGGCACATAATATAAAAAACGTGAGGATTCCAGCATTTAGACCTTCCAGCAGGCGGCCCAGAACACCGAGGCTATGGGATCCAGGCCACAGTGAACTCACAGCAGAGGGCCCACATCACAAAACTGTGAGCAACCCAGGAGTTGAGACCTCAGCGCAGAAGGACCACATCCCCATGGGAATGGGAACCTGGCTGGAGTGTCCTCGCACCACTGGGCGCACATCAGAAAATGTGGGGAGCCCACCATTTAGGGCCTGACGCCAGAGGGCCGTCATCACCGAGAGGAGGAGGCGCCCTGCACGCTCCAACTGCCACCAGAGGGCTCACGTCTCCAAGGTGACGTGTGCCAGCCAGGCAGGAGTGACCTCACAGCAGAGGGCCTACCTCACAGAACGTTGAGGAACCCAGCCAGGATTAGACTCTCGCCAGAGGGCCCACCTCACCAAGGGGATGGGAACCAGGCAGGAGTGTCCTCACACGAGTGGGGTCACATCATCGAAAGGAGGAACGCAGCACATGTGGCCTCAAGCCATAGGACAGTCATCACCAAGGGGCTGGCAGTGAGGCAGGCAGGAGGAGCCTCACAACAGAGGGCACATAGAATAAAAAAGTTGAGGAATCCAGCAGTTGGAACCTCCCAGCAGGCGGCTCAGAGCACCGATGATAAGGGATCCTTGCCGGAGTGAACTCACAGCAGAGGGCCCACATCTTGGTACTGTGAGCAAGCCAGCCGTTTTGACCTCAGAGCAGAAGGCCCATATCGCCATGGGGATGGGAACCTGGCAAGAGTGTCCTCACTCACTTGGCGCACATCAGAAAATGTGGGGAGCCCAGCAGTTATGGCCTAAGGCAAGAGGGCCCTCATCACCGAGGGGAGGAGGATCCCAGCACACTCCAACTGCCACCAGAGGGCCCACGTCGCCAAGGTGACGTGTGCCAGACAGGCATGACTGACCTCACAGCAGAGGGCCCACCTCACAGAAGGGTGAGGAACCCAGCCAGGATCAGACTCTCACCTGAGGGCCCACATCAGCAAGGGGATGGGAACCAGTCAGGACTGTCTTCCCTCCAGTGGGGTCACATCATCGAAAGGTGCGGAACCCAGCACATGTGGCCTCAAATCAGAGGACACATATCACAAAGGGAATGGGAGTGAGGCAGGCAGGAGTAGCCTAAAAACAGAGGGCCCAAAGAATAAGAAAGGTGAGGAATCCAGCAGTTGGAACCTCCCAGCAGGCGGCCCAGAGCACAGAAGCTATGGGATGCAGGCAGGAGTGAACTAATACCAGAGAGCCCACATCATGAAACTGTGAGCAACCCAGGCTTTGGGACCTCAGAGCAGAAGGCCCACATCCCAATGGGGATGTGAACCTGGCTGGAGTGTCCTCGCACCACTGGGCGCACATCACAAAATGTGGGGAGCCCAGCAGTTAGGGCCTGACGCCAGAGGGCCCTCATCACCCAGGAGAGGAGGCTCCCAGCAGGCTCCAAGTGCCACCAGAGGGCTCATGTCCACAAGGCGAGGTGAGCAAGCCAGGCAGGAGTGACCTCACAGCAGACGGCCCACCTCACAGATGGGTGAGGAACCCAGCCAGGATCAGACTCTCAACAGAGGGCCCACATCACCAAGGGGATGTGAACCAGGCAGGAGTCTCCTAAGACCATTGGTATCACATCATCGAAAGGTGAGGAACCCAGCACATGTGGCCTCAAACCAGACGACACACATCACGAAGGGGCTGGGAGTGAGGCAGGCAGGAGGATCCTCACAACAGAGGGCCCAAAAAATTAAAAAAGTGAGGAATCCAGCAGTTGGAACCTCCCAGCAGGCGGCCAAGAGCACAGAGGCTATGGGATCCAGGCCTCTGTGAACACCAGAGAGCCCACATCATGAAAATGTGAACAACCCAGCCGTTGGGACCTCAGAGCAGAAGGCCCACATCTCCATGGAGATGGGATCCTAAGAGGAGTGCCAAAGCATCACTGGGCTCCCTAAGAAAAGTTGGTGAGCCCAGCAGTTAGGGCCTGACGCAAGAGGGCCCTCATCACCGGGGGGAGGAGATTCCCAGCACGCTCCAACTGCCACCACACGGCTGACTTCACCAAGGCAATGTGTGCCAGCCATGCAGAAGTGACCTATCAGCAGAGGGTCTCCCTCACAGGTGGGTGAGGAACAAAGCCAGGAACAGACTCTCACCAGGGGGTCCACATAACCACGTGGATGAGAACCAGGCAGGAGTGTCCTCACACTAGTGGGGCCACATCATCGAAAGGTGAGGAACCCAGAAAAGGTGGCCACAAACCAGAGGACCCACATCACCAAGGGGTTGAGAGTGAGGTAGGTGTCTGGACGGGCATATTTAACACTCATTTCCCACCAGGAAGAGAAATTAACCAAAGGCTCAGCGTGCCCTGCCAGAAGCAGATTAGGGCCTGAAGCAGTCTTGCGGGTTTGCGGCCAGCTCACAAGAAAGCGAGTTGAAGAAAGGAGCTCAGGGGCCCTGTAATTCACAAACCTGGAGAGTTATAAATGACAGATAATGTCCAAAAATATATTGAAGTAAGGCTGCGAAGAGGACTTGAAAGCGGGGCAGAATTTCAGGAAACCGATTTCAGGAGGTAGACTGGATTTGCATTTAAAGCATAGGAAAAGAGGCAGAACATCGACAATGATGCACTTGGCCAAAAAGGGCGTATGCGTTTTTTCCTGAATATATTCAGGAAAAAACGCATACGCCCTTTTTGGCCAACCAAGCAAGCTTGCAAAGGAAATCTGCACTACAATGAAGTCTCACTGCCCCCCGGTCAAAAGGGCTATCTGAAAAAAGTGTAAAATCCAGAAAGGCAGGACAGGCCATGGAGAACGGGAGCCTTGTTATGCTGATGGGCGGCATGTAAATTGCCAGCAGCCACTCTGGAGAAGTGTATGGTGTTTCCTGAAACATCCAAAAAACAAAGCAACAGAGCCTAGGGCACTTCCACTTATGGTCCTATAGCTTAGGGAAATTAAAATCCAAAAGACACAGCCACCCCAAAGTTTGGGACGGCTCTGTTTACAAGAACCTCGTTTACGGTACAAGTTCAATATCACAGAAAGCGAAAAATGGATAAAGAAGTTGTGGTACTTACGTACAATGCAATATCACTCAGCAATGAAATCTATGTCATCAGGCCCGTAGCAGCATAATGAGTGGATTCAGGTACGATGATTCTAAGTGAAATAAGTCACACAGAAAAAGAAACATCATAAGATATCACTACTACACGGAATGTAAACTTGGCCAGATAAGAACTGAATTACAAAACAGAACAGGGCCTCAAATGTAGAAAACCAACTTATGCTTGCTTAAGGGGAAAGGTGAGTTGGGGTGCTTCATAAAACCAGAGATTGAAATTAGCACAGATACCGTTCCATAAGCCAAATATGTAATAGACAAGAGCTACTCCTTGCTCAACGAAGTGGACTCAACACCCCATATTAAACGCCTAAGAATATATCTGACTAGTAAGAATCTTAAAACCTATGGATTTATATGTCTCCGAAAGAGAATCAAGCGTGTGTACAGCGGCATAAGCGCAGCAGTGATAGGATTGGTGAGGTTCGGTGAGCAAATGCAGACCCTTTGAAGTCATATTGCATGGTACCCTTTCCATGGGTCTCAACTCTCCAGGTTTAAGGGATTCTTCCTTCAGCTAAAACATGCATGTGGAACCCAGAGTATGATCCACCGTGTGATCGGAAAACGTGTTCAAATGTGTCTCAGTTTTCGTCCCCTGGTACTCGGGTGCAACATTCCAGATCCTTTCCTAACACTCTCCCCACTTGGAGAGTCAGTGCCTTTAACCTCCTGTTTGGCCCAGTTTGCAATTTCTGTGGAAAATGAACAGGAATAGGGAGAACCAATGAGAGACTAGGTGGAGGTGTCTGGACGGGCAAATTTAACTCTCATTTCCCACCAGGAAGAGGAATTAACCAAAGGCCCAGCATGCCGTGCCGGAACCAAACTAGGGCCGGAAGCAATCCTGCGGTGTTGCGGCCAGCTCACAAGAAAGCGAGTTGATGAAAGGAGCTCAGGGGCACTGTAATTCACAATCCTACAGAGTTATAAATGACAGCCATCTTCCAAAAATATCTTAAAGTAAGGCTGCCAAGAGGAGTTGAAAGCGGGGCAGAATTGCAGGAAACCGATTTCAGGAGGTAGACTGGAATTGCATGTAAAGCATAGGAAAAGAGGCAGAACGTCCACAATGATGCACTTGGCCAAAAAGTGCGTATGCGTTTCTTCCTGAATATATACAGGAAAAAACGCATACGCCCTTTTTGGCCAACCAAGCAAGCTTGCAAAGGAAATCTGCACTACAATGAAGTCTCACTGCCCCCCGGTCAAAAGGGCCATCCGAAAAAAGTGTAAAATCCAGAAAGACAGGACAGGCCATGGAGAACTGGGAGCCTTGTTATGCTGATGGGCGGGATGTAAATTGCCAACAACCACTCTGGAGAAGTGTATGGTGTTTCCTGAAACATACAAAAAACCAAGCAACAGAGCCTAGGGCATTTCCACTTATGGTCGTATAGCTTAGGGAAATAATAATCAAAAAGACACAGCCACCCCAAAGTTTGGGACGGCTCTGTTTACAAGAACCTCGTTTACGGTACAGGTTCAATATCGCAGAAAGCGAAAAATGGATAAAGAAATTGTGGTACTTAGGTACAATGCAATATCACTCAGCAAAGAAATCTATGTCATCAGGCCCGTGACAGCATAATGAGTGGATTCAGGTATGATGATTCTAAGAGAAATAAGTCACACAGAAAAAGAAATATCATAAGATATCACTACTACACGGAATGTAAACTTGGCTACACAGGAACTGAATTACAAAACAGAACAGGGTGTCAAATGTAGAAAACAAACTTATGCTTGCTTAAGGGGAAAGATGAGTTGGGGTGCTGCATGAAACCAGAGATTGAAATTAGCACAGACACCATTCCATAAGCCAAATATGTAATAGACAAGAGCTACTCCTTGCTCAACGAAGTGGACTCAACACCCAATATTAAACGCCTAAGAATATACCAGACTAGTAAGAATCTTAAAACCTATGGATTTATATGTCTCCGAAAGAGAATCAAGGGTGTGTACAGCGGCATAAACGCAGCAGTGATAGGATTGGTGAGGTTCGGTGAGCAAATGCAGACCCTTTGAAGTCATATTGCATGGTACCCATTCCATGGGTCTCAACTCTCCATGTTTAAGGGATTCTTCCTTCAGCTAAAACATGCATGTGGAACCCAGAGTATAATCCACCGTGTGATCGGGAAACGTGTTCAAATGTGTCTCAGTTTTCGTCCCCTGGTACTCGGGTGCAACATTCCAGACGCTTTACTAACACTCTCCCCACTTGGAGAGTCAGTGCCTTTAACCTCTTGTTTGGCCCAGTTTGCAATTTCTGCGTAAGATAAACAGGAAGAGGGAGAACCAATGAGAGACTAGGTGGAGGTGTCTGGACGGGCAAATTTAACTCTCATTTCCCACCAGGAAGAGGAATTAACCAAAGGCTCCGTGTGCCATGCTGGAACTAGATTAGGGCCTGAGGAGATCCTGCGGTGTTGCGGCCAGCTCACAAGAAAGCGAGTTGAAGAAAGGAGCTCAGGGGCACTGAAATTCACAAACTTACAGAGTTATAAATGACAGCTATCTTCCAAAAATATATTGCAGTAAGGCTGCCAAGAGGAGTTGAATGCGGGGCAGAATTGCAGGGAACCGATTTCAGGAGGTAGACTGGAATTGTATGTAAAGCATAGGAAAAGAGGCAGAACGTCCACAATGATGCACTTGGCCAAAAAGGGCGTATGCGTTTTTTCCTGAATATATACAGGAAAAAACGCATACGCCCTTTTTGGCCAACCAAGCAAGCTTGAAAAGGAAATCTGCACTACAATGAAGTCTCATTGTCCCGGGTCAAAAGGGCTATCTGAAAAAAGTGTAAAATCCAGAAAGGCAGGACAGGCCATGGAGAACTGGGAGCCTTGTTATGCTGATGGGCGGCATGTAAATTGCCAACAGCCATTCTGGAGAAGTGTATGGTGTTTCCTGAAACATCCAAAAAACAAAGCAACAGAGCCTAGGGCACTTCCACTTATGGTCCTATAGCTTAGGGAAATTAAAATCCGAAAGACACAGCCACCCCAAAGTTTGGGCCGGCTCTCTTTACAAGAACCTCATTTACGGTACAAGTTCAATATCACAGAAAGCGAAAAATGGATAAAGAAGTTGTGGTACTTACGTACAATGCAATATCACTCAGCAATGAAATCTATGTCATCAGGCCCGTAGCAGCATAATCAGTGGATTCAGGTACGATGATTCTAAGTGAAATAAGTCACACAGAAAAAGAAACATCATAAGATATCACTACTACACGGAATGTAAACTTGGCTGCACAGGAACTGAATTACAAAACAGAACAGTGTCTGGAATGTAGAAAACCAACTTATGCTTGCTTAAGGGGAAAGGTGAGTTGGGGTGCTTCATAAAACCAGAGATTGAAATTAGCACAGATACCGTTCCATAAGCCAAATATGTAATAGACAAGAGCTACTCCTTGCTCAACGAAGTGGACTCAACACCCCACATTAAACGCCTAAGAATATACCTGACTAGTAAGAATCTTAAAACCTATGGATTTATATGTCTCCGAAAGAGAATCAAACGTGTGTACAGTGGCATAAACGCAGCAGTGATAGGATTGGTGAGGTTCGGTGAGCAAATGCAGACTCTTTGAAGTCATATTGCATGGTACCCATTCCATGGGTCTCAACTCTCCATGTTTAAGGGATTCTTCCTTCAGCTAAAACATGCATGTGGAACCCAGAGTACGATCCACTGTGTGATCGGAAAACGTGTTCAAATGTGTCTCAGTTTTCGTCCCCTGGTACTCGGGTGCAACATTCCAGACGCTTTACTAACACTCTCCCCACTTGGAGAGTCAGTGCCTTTAACATCCTGTTTGGCCCAGTTTGCAATTTCTGTGGAAAATGAACAGGAATAGGGAGAACCAATGAGAGACTAGGTGGAGGTGTCTGGACGGGCAAATTTAACTCTCATTTCCCACCAGGAAGAGGAATTAACCAAAGGCTCAGCATGCCGTGCCAGAACCAAACTAGGGCCTGAAGCAATCCTGCGGTGTTGCGGCCAGCTCACAAGAAAGCGAGTTGAAGAAAGGAGCTCAGGGGCACTGTAATTCACAAACATGCAGAGTTATAAATGACAGCTATCTTCCAAAAATATATTGCAGTAAGGCTGCCAAGAGGAGTTGAATGCGGGGCAGAATTGCAGGGAACCGATTTCAGGAGGTAGACTGGAATTGTATGTAAAGCATAGGAAAAGAGGCAGAACGTCCACAATGATGCACTTGGCCAAAAAGGGCGTATGCGTTTTTTCCTGAATATATACAGGAAAAAACGCATACGCCCTTTTTGGCCAACCAAGCAAGCTTTCAAAGGAAATCTGCACTACAATGAAGACTCACTGCCCCCTGGTCAAAAGGGCCATCTGAAAAAAGTGTAAAATCCAGAAAGGCAGGAGAGGCCATGGAGAACTAGGAGCCTTGTTATGCTGATGGGCGGGATGTAAATTGCAAACAGCCACTCTGAAGAAGTGTATGGTGTTTCCTGAAACATCTAAAACACAAAGCAACAGAGCCTAGGGCACTTCCACTTATGGTCCTATAGCTTAGGGAAATTAAAATCAAAAAGACACAGCCACCCCAAAGTTTCGGCCGGCTCTGTTTACAAGAACCTCCTTTACGGTACAAGTTCAATATCACAGAAAGCGAAAAATGGATAAAGAAGTTGTGGTACTTACGTACAATGCAATATCACTCAGCCATGAAATCTATGTCATCAGGCCCGTAGCAGCATAATGAGTGGATTCAGGTACGATGATTCTAACTGAAATAAGTCACACAGAAAAAGAAACATCATAAGATATCACTACTACACGGAATGTAAACTTGGCTACACAGGAACTGAATTACAAAACAGAACAGGGTGTGAAATGTAGAAAACCAACTTATGCTTGCTTAAGGGGAAAGGTGACTTGGGGTGCGGCATAAAACCAGAGATTGAAATTAGCACAGATACTGTTCCATAAGCCAAATATGTAATAGACAAGAGCTACTCCTTGCTCAACGAAGTGGACTCAACACCCCATATTAAACGCCTAAGAATATACCTGACTAGTAAGAATCTACCTGACTAGTAAGAATCTTAAAACCTATGGATTTATATGTCTCCGAAAGAGAATCAAGCGTGTGTACAGCGGCATAAACGCAGCAGTGATAGGATTGGTGAGGTTCGGTGAGCAAATGCAGACCCTTTGAAGTCATATTGCATGGTACCCATTCCATGGGTCTCAACTCTCCAGGTTTAAGGGATTCTTCCTTCAGCTAAAACATGCATGTGGAACCCAGAGTATGATCCACCGTGTGATCGGAAAACGTGTTCAAATGTGTCTCAGTTTTCGTCCCCTGGTACTCGGGTGCAACATTCCAGACGCTTTACTAACACTCTCCCCACTTGGAGAGTCGGTGCCTTTAACCTCCTGTTTGGCCCAGTTTGCAATTTCTGTGGAAAATGAACAGGAATAGGGAGAACCAATGAGAGACTAGGTGGAGGTGTCTGGACGGGCAAATTTAACTCTCATTTCCCACCAGGAAGAGGAATTAACCAAAGGCGCAGCATGCCGTGCCGGAACCAAACTAGGGCCTGAAGTAATCCTGCGATGTTGCGGCCAGCTCACAAGAAAGTGAGTTGAAGAAAGGAGCTCAGGGGCACTGTAATTCACAAACCTGCAGAGTTATAAATGACAGCTATCTTCCTAAAATATATTGAAGTAAGGCTGCCAAGAGGAGTTGAAAGCGGGGCAGAATTGCAGGAAACCGATTTCAGGAGGTAGACTGGAATTGCATGTAAAGCATAGGAAAAGAGGCAGAACGTCCACAATGATGCACTTGGCCAAAAAGGGCGTATGCGTTTTTTCCTGAATATATTCAGGAAAAAACGCAAACGCCCTTTTTGGCCAACCAAGCAAGCTTGCAAAGGAAATCTGCACTACAATGAAGTCTCACTGCCCCCCGGTCAAAAGGGCCATCTGAAAAAAGTGTAAAATCCAGAAAGGCAGGACAGGCCATGGAGAACTGGGAGCCTTGTTATGCTGATGGGCGGGATGTAAATTGCCAGCAGCCACTCTGGAGAAGTGTATGGTGTTTCCTGAAACATCCAAAAAACAAAGCAACAGAGCCTAGGGCACTTCCACTTATGGTCCTATAGCTTAGGGAAATTAAAATCAAAAAGACACAGCCACCCTAAAGTTTGGGACGGCTCTGTTTACAAGAACCTCGTTTACGGTACAAGTTGAATATCACAGAAAGCGAAAAATGGATAAAGAAGTTGTGGTACTTATGTACAATGCAATATCACTCAAAAATGAAATCTATGTCATCAGGCCCGTAGCAGCATAATGAGTGGATTCAGGTACGATGATTCTAAGTGAAATAAGTCACACAGAAAAAGAAACATCATAAGATATCACTACTACACGGAATGTAAACTTGGCTACACAGGAACTGAATTACAAAACAGAACAGGGTGTCAAATGTAGAAAACCAACTTATGCTTGCTTAAGTGGAAAGGTGAGTTGGGGTGCTGCATAAAACCAGAGATTGAAATTAGCACAGATACCGTTCCATAAGCCAAATATGTAATAGACAAGAGCTACTCCTTGCTCAACGAAGTGGACTCAACACCCCATATTAAACGCCTAAGAATATACCTGACTAGTAAGAATCTTAAAACCTATGGATTTATATGTCTCCGAAAGAGGATCAAGCGTGTGTACAGCGGCATAAACGCAGCAGTGATAGGATTGGTGAGGTTCGGTGAGCAAATGCAGACCCTTTGAAGTCATATTGCATGGTACCCATTCCATGGGTCTCAACTCTCCATGTTTAAGGGATTCTTCCTTCAGCTAAAACATGCATGTGGAACCCAGAGTATGATCCACTGTGTGACCGGAAAACGTGTTCAAATGTGTCTCAGTTTTCGTCCCCTGGTACTCGGGTGCAACATTCCAGACGCTTTACTAACACTCTCCCCACTTGGAGAGTCGGTGCCTTTAACCTCCTGTTTGGCCCAGTTTGCAATTTCTGTGGAAAATGAACAGGAATAGGGAGAACCAATGAGAGACTAGGTGGAGGTGTCTGGACGGGCAAATTTAACTCTCATTTCCCACCAGGAAGAGGAATTAACCAAAGGCTCAACATGCCATGCCGGAAACAAAGTAGGGCCTGAAGCAATCCTGCGGTGTTGCGGCCAGCTCACAAGAAAGCGAGTTGAAGAAAGGAGCTCAGGGGCACTGTAATTCACAAACCTGCAGAGTTATAAATGACAGCTATCTTCCAAAATTATATTGAAGTAAGGCAGCCAAGAATAGTTGAAAGCGGGGCAGAATTGCAGGAAACCGATTTCAGGAGGTAGACTGGAATTGCATGTAAAGCATAGGAAAAGAGGCAGAACGTCCACAATGATGCACTTGGCCAAAAAGGGCGTATGCGTTTTTTCCTGACGCATACGCCCTTTTTGGCCAACCAAGCAAGTTTGCAAAGGAAATCTGCACTACAATGAAGTCTCACTGCCCCCCGGTCAAAAGGGCCATCTGAAAAGAGTGTAAAACCCAGAAAAGCAGGACAGGCCATGGAGAACTGGGAGCCTTGTTATGCTGATGGGCGGGATGTAAATTGCCAGCAGCCACTCTGGAAAAGTGTATGGTGTTTCCTGAAACATCCAAAAAACAAAGCAACAGAGCCTAGGGCACTTCCACTTATGGTCCTATAGCTTAGGGAAATTAAAATCAAAAAGACACAGCCACCCCAAAGTTTGGGACGGCTCTGTTTACAAGAACCTCGTTTACGGTACAAGTTCAATATCACAGAAAGCGAAAAATGGATAAAGAAGTTGTGGTACTTACGTACAATGCAATATCACTCAGCAATGAAATCTATGTCATCAGGCCCGTAGCAGCATAATGAGTGGATTCAGGTACGATGATTGTAAGTGAAATAAGTCACACAGAAAAAGAAACATCATAAGATATCACTACTACACGGAATGTAAACTTGGCTACACAGGAACTGAATTACAAAACAGAACAGGGTGTCAAATGTAGAAAACCAACTTATGCTTGCTTAAGGGGAAAGGTGAGTTGGGGTGCTGCATACAACAAGAGATTGAAATTAGCACAGATACCGTTCCATAAGCCAAATATGTAATAGACAAGAGCTACTCCTTGCTCAACGAAGTGGACTCAACACCCCATATTAAACGCCTAAGAATATACCTGACTAGTAAGAATCTTAAAACCTATGGATTTATATGTCTCCGAAAGAGAATCAAGCGTGTGTACAGTGGCATAAACACAGCAGTGATAGGATTGGTGAGGTTCGGTGAGCAAATGCAGACCCTTTGAAGTCATATTGCATGGTACCCATTCCATGGGTCTCAACTCTCCATGTTTAAGGGATTCTTCCTTCAGCTAAAACATGCATGTGGAACCCAGAGTATAATCCACCGTGTGATCGGGAAACGTGTTCAAATGTGTCTCAGTTTTCGTCCCCTGGTACTCGGGTGCAACATTCCAGACGCTTTACTAACACTCTCCCCACTTGGAGAGTCGGTGCCTTTAACCTCCTGTTTGGCCCAGTTTGCAATTTCTGTGGAAAATGAACAGGAATAGGGAGAAACAATGAGAGACTAGGTGGAGGTGTCTGGACGGGCAAATTTAACTCTCATTTCCCACCAGGAAGAGGAATTAACCAAAGGCTCAACATGCCATGCCGGAACCAAACTAGGGCCTGAAGCAATCCTGCGGTGTTGCGGCCAGCTCACAAGAAAGCGAGTTGAAGAAAGGAGCTCAGGGGCACTGTAATTCACAAACCTGCAGAGTTATAAATGACAGCTATCTTCCAAAAATATATTGAAGTAAGGCAGCCAAGAATAGTTGAAAGCGGGGCAGAATTGCAGGAAACCGATTTCAGGAGGTAGACTGGAATTGCATGTAAAGCATAGGAAAAGAGGCAGAACGTCCACAATGATGCACTTGGCCAAAAAGGGCGTATGCGTTTTTTCCTGAATATATTCAGGAAAAAACGCATACGCCCTTTTTGGCCAACCAAGCAAGCTTGCAAAGGAAATCTGCACTACAATGAAGTCTCACAGCTCCCCCGTCAAAAGGGCCATCTGAAAAAAGTGTAAAATCCAGAAAGGCAGGACAGGACAGGGAGAACTAGGAGCCTTCTTATGCTGATGGGCGGGATGTAAATTGCCAGCAGCCACTCTGGAGAAGTGTATGGTGTTTCCTGAAACATCCAAAAAACAAAGCAACAGAGCCTAGGGCACTTCCACTTATGGTCCTATAGCTTAGGGAAATGAAAATCAAAAAGACACAGCCACCCCAAAGTTTGGGACGGCTCTGTTTACAAGAACCTCGTTTACGGTACAAGTTCAATATCACAGAAAGCGAAAAATGGATAAAGAAGTTGTGGTACTTACGTACAATGCAATATCACTCAGCAATGAAATCTATGTCATCAGGCCCGTAGCAGCATAATGAGTGGATTCAGGTACGATGATTCTAGGTGAAATAAGTCACACAGAAAAAGAAACATCATAAGATATCACTACTACACGGAATGTATACTTGGCTACACAGGAACTGAAATACAAAACAGAACAGGGTGTCAAATG
Source organism: Leucopleurus acutus (assembly GCF_964270905.1). Classification (NCBI taxonomy): domain Eukaryota; kingdom Metazoa; phylum Chordata; class Mammalia; order Artiodactyla; family Delphinidae; genus Leucopleurus; species Leucopleurus acutus. Next base: position 101,366,608 of record NC_139146.1, on the reverse strand, counting down.
TAGAAAACCAACTTATGCTTGCATAAGGGGAAAGGTGCGTTGGGGTGCTGCATACAACAAGAGATTGAAATTAGCACAGATACCGTTCCATAAGCCAAATATGTAATAGACAAGAGCTACTCCTTGCTCAACGAAGTGGACTCAACACCCCATATTAAACGCCTAAGAATATACCTGACTAGTAAGAATCTTAAAACCTATGGATTTATATGTCTCCGAAAGAGAATCAAGCGTGTGTACAGCGGCATAAACGCAGCAGTGATAGTATTGGTGAGGTTCGGTGAGCAAATGCAGACCATTTGAAGTCATATTGCATGGTACCCATTCCATGGGTCTCAACTCTCCATGTTTAAGGGATTCTTCCTTCAGCTAAAACATGCATGTTGGACCCAGAGTATGATCCATGGTGTGATCGGAAAACGTGTTCAAATGTGTCTCAGTTTTCGTACCCTGGTACTCGGGTGCAACATTCCAGACGCTTTACTAACACTCTCCCCACTTGGAGAGTCAGTGCCTTTAACCTCCTGTTTGGCCCAGTTTGCAATTTCTGTGGAAAATGAACAGGAATAGGGAGAACCAATGAGAGACTAGGTGGAGGTGTCTGGACGGGCAAATTTAACTCTCATTTCCCACCAGGAAGAGGAATTAACCAAAGGCTCAGCATGCCATGCCAGAACCAAACTAGGGCCTGAAGCAATCCTGCGGTGTTGCGGCCAGCTCACAAGAAAGCGAGTTGAAGAAAGGAGCTCAGGGGCACTGTAATTCACAAACCTGCAGAGTTATAAATGACAGCTATATTCCAAAAATATATTGAAGTAAGGCTGCCAAGAGGAGTTGAAAGAGGGGCAGAATTGCAGGAAACCAATTTCAGGAGGTAGACTGGAATTGCATGTAAAGCATAGGAAAAGAGGCAGAACGTCCACAATGATGCACTTGGCCAAAAAGGGCGTATGCGTTTTTTCCTGAATATATTCAGGAAAAAACGCATACACCCTTTTTGGCCAACCAAGCAAGCTTGAAAAGAAAATCTGCACTACAATGAAGTCTCACTGCCCCCCCGGTCAAAAGGGCCATCTGAAAAAAGTGTAAAATCCAGAAAGGCAGAACAGGCCATGGAGAACTGGGAGCCTTGTTATGCTGATGGGCGGGATGGAAATTGCCAGCAGCCACTCTGGAGAAGTGTATGGTGTTTCCTGAAACATCCAAAAAACAAAGCAACAGAGCCTAGGGCACTTCCACTTATGGTCCTATAGCTTAGGGAAATGAAAATCAAAAAGACACAGCCACCCCAAAGTTTGGGACGGCTCTGTTTACAAGAACCTCGTTTACGGTACAAGTTCAATATCACAGAAAGCGAAAAATGGATAAAGAAGTTGTGGTACTTACGTACAATGCAATATCACTCAGCAATGAAATCTATGTCATCAGGCCCGTAGCAGCATAATGAGTGGATTCAGGTACGGTGATTCTAAGTGAAATAAGTCACACAGAAAAAGAAACATCCTAAGATATCACTACTACACGGAATGTAAACTTGGCTACACAAGAACTGAATTACAAAACAGAACAGGGTGTCAAATGTAGAAAACCAACTTATGCTTGCTTAAGGGGAAAGGTGAGTTGGGGTGCTGCATAAAACCAGAGATTGAAATTAGCACAGACACCGTTCGATAAGCCAAATATGTAATAGACAAGAGCTACTCCTTGCTCAACGAAGTGGACTCAACACCCCATATTAAACGCCTAAGAATATACCTGACTAGTAAGAATCTTAAAACGTATGGATTTATATGTCTCCGAAAGAGAATCAAGCGTGTGTACAGCAGCATAAACGAAGCAGTGATAGGACTGGTGAGGTTCGGTGAGCAAATGCAGACCCTTTGAAGTCATATTGCATGGTACCCATTCCATGGGTCTCAACTCTCCATGTTTAAGGGATTCTTCCTTCAGCTAAAACATGCATGTGGAACCCAGAGTATGATCCACGGTGTCATCGGGAAACGTGTTCAAATGTGTCTCAGGTTTCATCCCCTGGTGCTCGGGTGCAACATTCCAGACGCTTTACTAACACTCTCCCCACTTGGAGAGTCGGTGCCTTTAACCTCCTGTTTGGCCCAGTTTGCAATTTCTGTGGAAAATGAACAGGAATAGGGAGAACCAATGAGAGACTAGGTGGAGGTGTCTGGACGGGCAAATTTAACTCATTTCCCACCAGGAAGAGGAATTAACCAAAGGCTCAGCATGCCGTGCCGGAACCAGACTAGGGCCTGAAGCAATCCTGCGGTGTTGCGGCCAGCTCACAAGAAAGCGAGTTGAAGAAAGGAGCTCAGGGGCACTGTAATTCACAAACCTGCAGAGTTATAAATGACAGCTATCTTCCAAAAATATATTGAAGTAAGGCAGCCAAGAATAGTTGAAAGCGGGGCAGAATTGCAGAAAACAGATTTCAGGAGGTAGACTGGAATTGCATGTAAAGCATAGGAAAAGAGGCAGAACGTCCACAATGATGCACTTGGCCAAAAAGGGCGTATGCGTTTTTTCCTGAATATATTCAGGAAAAAACGCATACGCCCTTTTTGGCCAACCAAGCAAGCTTGTAAAGGAAATCTGCACTACAATGAAGTCTCACTGCCCCCCGGTCAAAAGGGCCATCTGAAAAAAGTGTAAAACCCAGAAAGGCAGGACAGGCCATGGAGAACTGGGAGCCTTGTTATGCTGATGGGCTGGATGTAAATTGCCAGCAGCCACTCTGGAGAAGTGTATGGTGTTTCCTGAAACATCCAAAAAACAAAGCAACAGAGCCTAGGGCACTTCCACTTATGGTCCTATAGCTTAGGGAAATTAAAATCAAAAAGACACAGCCACCCCAAAGCTTGGGACGGCTCTGTTTACAAGAACCTCGTTTACGGTACAAATTGAATATCACAGAAAGCGAAAAATGGATAAAGAAGTTGTGGTACTTACGTACAATGCAATATCACTCAGCAATGAAATCTATGTCATCAGGCCCGTAGCAGCATAATGAGTGGATTCAGGTACGATGATTCTAAGTGAAATAAGTCACACAAAAAAAGAAACATCATAAGATATCACTACTACACGGAATGTAAACTTGGCTACACAGGAACTGAATTACAAAACAGAACAGGGTGTCAAATGTAAAAAACCAACTTATGCTTGCTTAAGTGGAAAGGTGAGTTGGGGTGCTTCATAAAACCAGAGATTGAAATTAGCACAGATACCGTTCCATAAGCCAAATATGTAATAGACAAGAGCTACTCCTTGCTCAACGAAGTGGACTCAACACCCCATATTAAACGCCTAAGAATATGCCTGACTAGTAAGAATCTTAAAACCTATGGATTTATATGTCTCCGAAAGAGGATCAAGCGTGTGTACAGCGGCATAAACGCAGCAGTGATAGGATTGGTGAGGTTCGGTGAGCAAATGCAGACCCTTTGAAGTCATATTGCATGGTACCCATTCCATGGGTCTCAACTCACAAGGTTTAAGGGATTCTTCCTTCAGCTAAAACATGCATGTGGAACCCAGAGTATGATCCACCGTGTGATCGGAAAACGTGTTCAAATGTGTCTCAGTTTTCGTCCCCTGGTACTCGGGTGCAACATTCCAGACGCTTTACTAACACTCTCCCCACTTGGAGAGTCAGTGCCTTTAACCTCCTGTTTGGCCCAGTTTGCAATTTCTGTGGAAAATGAACAGGAATAGGGAGAACCAATGAGAGACTAGGTGGAGGTGTGTGGACGGGCAAATTTAACTCTCATTTCCCACCAGGAAGAGGAATTAACCAAAGGCTCAACATGCCATGCCGGAACCAAACTAGGGCCTGAAGCAATCCTGCGGTGTTGCGGCCAGCTCACAAGAAAGCGAGTTGAAGAAAGGAGCTCAGGGGCACTGTAATTCACAAACCTGCAGAGTTATAAATGACAGCTATCTTCCAAAAATATATTGCAGTAAGGCTGCCAAGAGGAGTTGAATGCGGGGCAGAATTGCAGGAAACCGATTTCAGGAGGTAGACTGGAATTGCATGTAAAGCATAGGAAAAGAGGCAGAACGTCCACAATGATGCACTTGGCCAAAAAGGGCGTATGCGTTTTTTCCTGAATATATTCAGGAAAAAACGCATACGCCCTTTTTGGCCAACCAAGCAAGCTTGCAAAGGAAATCTGCACTACAATGAAGTCTCACTGCCCCCCGGTCAAAAGAGCCATCTGAAAAAAGTGTAAAACCCAGAAAGGCAGGACAGGCCATGGAGAACTGGGAGCCTTGTTATGCTGATGGGCGGGATGTAAATTGCCAGCAGCCACTCTGGAGAAGTGTATGGTGTTTCCTGAAACATCCAAAAAACAAAGCAACAGAGCCTAGGGTATTTCCACTTATGGTCCTATAGCTTAGGGAAAGTAAAATCAAAAAGACACAGCCACCCCAAAGTTTGGGACGGCTCTGTTTACAAGAACCTCGTTTACGGTACAAGTTCAATATCACAGAAAGCAAAAAATGGATAAAGAAGTTGTGGTACTTACTTACAATGCAATATTACTCAGCAATGAAATCTATGTCATCAGGCCCGTAGCAGCATAATGAGTGGATTCAGGTACGATGATTCTAAGTGAAATGAGTCACACAGAAAAAGAAACATCATAAGTTATCAATACTACACGGAATGTAAACTTTGCTACACAGGAACTGAATTACAAAACAGAACAGGGTGTCAAATGTAGAAAACCCACTTATGCTTGCTTAAGGGGAAAGGTGAGTTGGGGTGCTACATACAACAAGAGATTGAAATTAGCACAGATACCGTTCCATAAGCCAAATATGTAATAGACAAGAGCTACTCCTTGCTCAACGAAGTGGACTCAACACCCCATATTAAACGCCTAACAATATACATGACTAGTAAGACTCTTAAAACCTATGGATTTATATGTCTCCGAAAGAGAATCAAGCGTGTGTACAGTGGCATAAACGGAGCAGTGATAGGATTGGTGAGGTTCGGTGAGCAAATGCAGACCCTTTGAAGTCATATTGCATGGTACCCATTCCATGGGTCTCAACTCTCCATGTTTAAGGGATTCTTCCTTCAGCTAAAACATGCATGTGGAACCCAGAGTATGATCCACCGTGTGATCGGAAAACGTGTTCAAATGTGTCTCAGTTTTCGTCCCCTGGTACTCGGGTGCAACATTCCAGACGCTTTACTAACACTCTCCCCAATTGGAGAGTCAGTGCCTTTAACCTCCTGTTTAGCCCAGTTTGCAATTTCTGTGGAAAATGAACAGGAATAGGGAGAACCAATGAGAGACTAGGTGGAGGTGTGTGGACGGGCAAATTTAACTCTCATTTCCCACAAGGAAGAGGAATTAACCAAAGGCTCAGCATGCCGTGCCGGAACCAAACTAGGGCCTGAAGCAATCCTGCGGTGTTGCGGCCAGCTCACAAGAAAGCGAGTTGAAGAAAGGAGCTCAGGGGCACTGTAATTCACAAACCTGCAGAGTTATAAATGACAGCTATCTTCCAAAAATATATTGAAGTAAGGCTGCCAGGAGGAGTTGAAAGCGGGGCAGAATTGCAGGAAACCGATTTCAGGAGGTAGACTGGAATTGCAAGTAAAGCATAGGAAAAGAGGCAGAACGTCCACAATGATGCACTTGGCCAAAAAGGGCGTATGCGTTTTTTCCTGAATATATTCAGGAAAAAATGCATACGCCCTTTTTGGCCAACCAAGCAAGCTTCCAAAGGAAATCTGCACTACAATGAAGTCTCACTGCCCCCCGGTCAAAAGGGCCATCTGAAAAAAGTGTAAAATCCAGAAAGGCAGGACAGGCCATGGAGAACTGGGAGCCTTGTTATGCTGATGGGCGGGATGTAAATTGCCAGCAGCCACTCTGGAGAAGTGTATGGTGTTTCCTGAAACATCCAAAAAACAAAGCAACAGAGCCTAGGGCACTTCCACTTATGGTCCTATAGCTTAGGGAAATTAAAATCAAAAAGACACAGCCACCCGAATGTTTGGGACGGCTCTGTTTACAAGAACCTCGTTTACGGTACAGGTTCAATATCGCAGAAAGCGAAAAATGGATAAAGAAATTGTGGTACTTACGTACAATGCAATATCACTCAGCAAAGAAATCTATGTCATCAGGCCCGTGACAGCATAATGAGTGGATTCAGGTATGATGATTCTAAGAGAAATAAGTCACACAGAAAAAGAAATATCATAAGATATCACTACTACACGGAATGTAAACTTGGCTACACAGGAACTGAATTACAAAACAGAACAGGGTGTCAAATGTAGAAAACCAACTTATGCTTGCTTAAGGGGAAAGGTGAGTTGGGGTGCTGCATGAAACCAGAGATTGAAATTAGCACAGACACCGTTCCATAAGCCAAATATGTAATAGACAAGAGCTACTCCTTGCTCAACGAAGTGTACTCAACACCCAATATTAAACGCCTAAGAATAAACCTGACTAGTAAGAATCTTAAAACCTATGGATTTATATGTCTCCGAAAGAGAATCAAGGGTGTGTACAGCGGCATAAACGCAGCAGTGATAGGACTGGTGAGGTTCGGTGAGCAAATGCAGACCCTTTGAAGTCATATTGCATGGTACCCATTCCATGGGTCTCAACTCTCCATGTTTAAGGGATTTTTCCTTCAGCTAAAACATGCATGTGGAACCCAGAGTATAATCCACTGTGTGATCGGGAAACGTGTTCAAATGTGTCTCAGTTTTCGTCCCCTGGTACTCGGGTGCAACATTCCAGACGCTTTACTAACACTCTCCCCACTTGGAGAGTCAGTGCCTTTAAGCTCCTGTTTGGCCCAGTTTGCAATTTCTGCGTAAGATAAACAGGAAGAGGGAGAACCAATGAGAGACTAGGTGGAGGTGTCTGGACGGGCAAATTTAACTCTCATTTCCCACCAGGAAGAGGAATTAACCAAAGGCTCCGTGTGCCATGCTGGAACTAGATTAGGGCCTGAGGAGATCCTGCTGTGTTGCGGCCAGCTCACAAGAAAGCGAGTTGAAGAAAGGAGCTCAGGGGCACTGTAATTCACAAACCTACAGAGTTATAAATGACAGCTATCTTCCAAAAATATATTGCAGTAAGGCTGCCAAGAGGAGTTGAATGCGGGGCAGAATTGCAGGGAACCGATTTCAGGAGGTAGACTGGAATTGTATGTAAAGCATAGGAAAAGAGGCAGAACGTCCACAATGATGCACTTGGCCAAAAAGGGCGTATGCGTTTTTTCCTGAATATATTCAGGAAAAAACGCATACGCCCTTTTTGGCCAACCAAGCAAGCTTGAAAAGGAAATCTGCACTACAATGTAGTCTCACTGCCCCCCGGTCAAAAGGGCTATCTGAAAAAAGTATAAAATCCAGAAAGGCAGGACAGGCCATGGAGAACAGGGAGCCTTGTTATGCTGATGGGCGGCATGTAAATTGCCAACAGCCACTCTGGAGAAGTGTATGGTGTTTCCTGAAACATCCAAAAAACAAAGCAACAGAGCCTAGGGCACTTCCACTTATGGTCCTATAGCTTAGGGAAATTAAAATCAAAAAGACACAGCCACCCGAATGTTTGGGACGGCTCTGTTTACAAGAACCTCGTTTACGGTACAAGTTGAATATCACAGAAAGCGAAAAATGGATAAAGAAGTTGTGGTACTTACGTACAATGCAATATCACTCAGCCATGAAATCTATGTCATCAGGCCCATAGCAGCATAATGAGTGGATTCAGGTACGATGATTCTAAGTGAAATAAGTCACACAGAAAAAGAAACATCATAAGATATCACTACTACACGGAATGTAAACTTGGCTACACAGGAACTGAATTACAAAACAGAACAGGGTGTCAAATGTAGAAAACCAACTTATGCTTGCTTAAGGGGAAAGGTGAGTTGGGGTGCTGCATGAAACCAGAGATTGAAATTAGCACAGACACCGTTCCATAAGCCAAATATGTAATAGACAAGAGCTACTCCTTGCTCAACGAAGTGGACTCAACACCCCATATTAAACGACTAAGAATATACCTGACTAGTAAGAATCTTAAAACCTATGGATTTATATGTCTCCGAAAGAGAATCAAGCGTGTGTACAGCGGCATAAGCGCAGCAGTGATAGGATTGGTGAGGTTCGGTGAGCAAATGCAGACCCTTTGAAGTCATATTGCATGGTACCCATTCCATGGGTCTCAACTCTCCATGTTTAAGGGATTCTTCCTTCAGCTAAAACATGCATGTGGAACCCAGAGTATGATCCACCATGTGATCGGAAAACGTGTTCAAATGTGTCTCAGTTTTCGTCCCCTGGTACTCGGGTGCAACATTCCAGATGCTTTACTAACACTCTCCCCACTTGGAGAGTCAGTGCCTTTAACCTCCTGTTTGGCCCAGTTTGCAATTTCTGTGGAAAATGAACAGGAATAGGGAGAACCAATGAGAGACTAGGTGGAGGTGTCTGGACGGGCAAATTTAACTCTCATTTCCCACCAGGAAGAGGAATTAACCAAAGGCCCAGCATGCCGTGCCGGAACCAAACTAGGGCCGGAAGCAATCCTGCGGTGTTGCGGCCAGCTCACAAGAAAGCGAGTTGAAGAAAGGAGCTCAGGGGCACTGTAATTCACAAACCTACAGAGTTATAAATGACAGCCATCTTCCAAAAATATCTTAAAATAAGGCTGCCAAGAGGAGTTGAAGCCGGGGCAGAATTGCAGGAAACCGATTTCAGGAGGTAGACTGGAATTGCATGTAAAGCATAGGAAAAGAGGCAGAATGTCCACAATGATGCACTTGGCCAAAAAGGGCGTATGCGTTTCTTCCTGAATATATTCAGGAAAAAACGCATACGCCCTTTTTGGCCAACCAAGCAAGCTTGCAAAGGAAATCTGCACTACAATGAAGTCTCACTGCCCCCCGGTCAAAAGGGCCATCCGAAAAAAGTGTAAAATCCAGAAAGGCAGGACAGGCCATGGAGAACTGGGAGCCTTGTTATGCTGATGGGCGGGATGTAAATTGCCAACAACCACTCTGGAGAAGTGTATGGTGTTTCCTGAAACATCCAAAAAACCAAGCAACAGAGCCTAGGGCATTTCCACTTATGGTCGTATAGCTTAGGGAAATAATAATCAAAAAGACACAGCCTCCCCAAAGTTTGGGACGGCTCTGTTTACAAGAACCTCGTTTACGGTACAGGTTCAATATCGCAGAAAGCGAAAAATGGATAAAGAAATTGTGGTACTTACGTACAATGCAATATCACTCAGCAAAGAAATCTATGTCATCAGGCCCGTGACAGCATAATGAGTGGATTCAGGTATGATGATTCTAAGAGAAATAAGTCACACAGAAAAAGAAATATCATAAGATATCACTACTACACGGAATGTAAACTTGGCTACACAGGAACTGAATTACAAAACAAAACAGGGTGTCAAATGTAGAAAACCAACTTATGCTTGCTTAAGGGGAAAGGTGAGTTGGGGTGCTGCATGAAACCAGAGATTGAAATTAGCACAGACACCGTTCCATAAGCCAAATATGTAATAGACAAGAGCTACTCCTTGCTCAACGAAGTGGACTCAACACCCAATATTAAACGCCTAAGAATATACCTGACTAGTAAGTATCTTAAAACCTATGGATTTATATGTCTCCGAAAGAGAATCAAGGGTGTGTACAGCGGCATAAACGCAGCAGTGATAGGACTGGTGAGGTTCGGTGAGCAAATGCAGACCCTTTGAAGTCATATTGCATGGTACCCATTCCATGGGTCTCAACTCTCCAGGTTTAAGGGATTTTTCCTTCAGCTAAAACATGCATGTGGAACCCAGAGTATAATCCACCGTGTGATCGGGAAACGTGTTCAAATGTGTCTCAGTTTTCGTCCCCTGGTACTCGGGTGCAACATTCCAGACGCTTTACTAACACTCTCCCCACTTGGAGAGTCAGTGCCTTTAAGCTCCTGTTTGGCCCAGTTTGCAATTTCTGCGTAAGATAAACAGGAAGAGGGAGAACCAATGAGAGACTAGGTGGAGGTGTCTGGACGGGCAAATTTAACTCTCATTTCCCACCAGGAAGAGGAATTAACCAAAGGCTCCGTGTGCCATGCTGGAACTAGATTAGGGCCTGAGGAGATCCTGCTGTGTTGCGGCCAGCTCACAAGAAAGCGAGTTGAAGAAAGGAGCTCAGGGGCACTGTAATTCACAAACCTACAGAGTTATAAATGACAGCTATCTTCCAAAAATATATTGCAGTAAGGCTGCCAAGAGGAGTTGAATGCGGGGCAGAATTGCAGGGAACCGATTTCAGGAGGTAGACTGGAATTGTATGTAAAGCATAGGAAAAGAGGCAGAACGTCCACAATGATGCACTTGGCCAAAAAGGGCGTATGCGTTTTTTCCTGAATATATTCAGGAAAAAACGCATACGCCCTTTTTGGCCAACCAAGCAAGCTTGAAAAGGAAATCTGCACTACAATGAAGTCTCACTGCCCCCCGGTCAAAAGGGCTATCTGAAAAAAGTGTAAAATCCAGAAAGGCAGGACAGGCCATGGAGAACAGGGAGCCTTGTTATGCTGATGGGCGGCATGTAAATTGCCAACAGCCACTCTGGAGAAGTGTATGGTGTTTCCTGAAACATCCAAAAAACAAAGCAACAGAGCCTAGGGCACTTCCACTTATGGTCCTATAGCTTAGGGAAATTAAAATCAAAAAGACACAGCCACCCGAATGTTTGGGACGGCTCTGTTTACAAGAACCTCGTTTACGGTACAAGTTCAATATCACAGAAAGCGAAAAATGGATAAAGAAGTTGTGGTACTTACGTACAATGCAATATCACTCAGCAATGAAATCTATGTCATCAGGCCCGTAGCAGCATAATGAGTGGATTCAGGTACAATGATTCTAAGTGAAATAGGTCACACAGAAAAAGAAACATCATAAGATATCACTACTACACGGAATGTAAACTTGGCCAGACAAGAACTGAATTACAAAACAGAACAGGGCCTCAAATGTAGAAAACCATCTTATGCTTGCTTAAGGGGAAAGGTGAGTTGGGGTGCTTCATAAAACCAGAGATTGAAATTAGCACAGATACCGTTCCATAAGCCAAATATGTAATAGACAAGAGCTACTCCTTGCTCAACGAAGTGGACTCAACACCCCATATTAAACGCCTAAGAATATACCTGACTAGTAAGAATCTTAAAACCTATGGATTTATATGTCTCCGAAAGAGGATCAAGCGTGTGTACAGCGGCATAAACGCAGCAGTGATAGGATTGGTGAGGTTCGGTGAGCAAATGCAGACCCTTTGATGTCATATTGCATTGTACCCATTCCATGGGTCTCAACTCTCCATGTTTAAGGGATTCTTCCTTCAGCTAAAACATGCATGTGGAACCCAGAGTATGATCCACCGTGTGATCAGAAAACGTGTTCAAATGTGTCTCAGTTTTCGTCCCCTGGTACTCGGGTGCAACATTCCAGACGCTTTACTAACACTCTCCCCACTTGGAGAGTCGGTGCCTTTAACCTCCTGTTTGGCCCAGTTTGCAATTTCTGTGGAAAATGAACAGGAATAGGGAGAACCAATGAGAGACTAGGTGGAGGTGTCTGGACGGGCAAATTTAACTCTCATTTCCCACCAGGAAGAGGAATTAACCAAAGGCTCAACATGCCATGCCGGAACCAAACTAGGGCCTGAAGCAATCCTGCGGTGTTGCGGCCAGCTCACAAGAAAGCGCGTTGAAGAAAGGAGCTCAGGGGCACTTTAATTCACAAACCTGCAGAGTTATAAATGACAGCTATCTTCCAAAAATATATTGAAGTAAGGCAGCCAAGAATAGTTGAAAGCGGGGCAGAATTGCAGAAAACAGATTTCAGGAGGTAGACTGGAATTGCATGTAAAGCATAGGAAAAGAGGCAGAACGTCCACAATGATGCACTTGGCCAAAAAGGGCGTATGCGTTTTTTCCTGAATATATTCAGGAAAAAACGCATACGCCCTTTTTGGCCAACCAAGCAAGCTTGCAAAGGAAATCTGCACTACAATGAAGTCTCACTGACCCCCGGTCAAAAGGGCCATCTGAAAAAAGTGTAAAACCCAGAAAGGCAGGACAGGCCATGGAGAACTGGGAGCCTTGTTATGCTGATGGGCGGGATGTAAATTGCCAGCAGCCACTCTGGAGAAGTGTATGGTGTTTCCTGAAACATCCAAAAAACAAAGCAACAGAGCCTAGGGCACTTCCACTTATGGTCCTATAGCTTAGGGAAATTAAAATCAAAAAGACACAGCCACCCAAAAGTTTGGGACGGCTCTGTTTACAAGAACCTCGTTTACGGTACAAGTTGAATATCACAGAAAGCGAAAAATGGATAAAGAAGTTGTGGTACTTACGTACAATGCAATATCACTCAGCAATGAAATCTATGTCATCAGGCCCGTAGCAGCATAATGAGTGGATTCAGGTACGATGATTGTAAGTGAAATAAGTCACACAGAAAAAGAAACATCATAAGATATCACTACTACACGGAATGTAAACTTGGCTACACAGGAACTGAATTACAAAACAGAACAGGGTGTCAAATGTAGAAAACCAACTTATGCTTGCTTAAGGGGAAAGGTGAGTTGGGGTGCTGCATACAACAAGAGATTGAAATTAGCACAGATACCGTTCCATAAGCCAAATATGTAATAGACAAGAGCTACTCCTTGCTCAACGAAGTGGACTCAACACCCCATATTAAACGCCTAAGAATATACCTGACTAGTAAGAATCTTAAAACCTATGGATTTATATGTCTCCGAAAGAGAATCAAGCGTGTGTACAGTGGCATAAACGCAGCAGTAATAGTATTGGTGAGGTTCGGTGAGCAAATGCAGACCCTTTGAATTCATATTGCATGGTACCCATCCATGGGTCTCAACTCTCCATGTTTAAGGGATTCTTCCTTCAGCTAAAACATGCATGTGGAACCCAGAGTATGATCCACCGTGTGATCGGAAAACGTGTTCAAATGTGTCTCAGTTTTCGTCCCCTGGTACTCGGGTGCAACATTCCAGACGCTTTACTAACACTCTCCCCACTTGGAGAGTCGGTGCCTTTAACCTCCTGTTTGGCCCAGTTTGCAATTTCTGTGGAAAATGAACAGGAATAGGGAGAACCAATGAGAGACTAGGTGGAGGTCTCTGGACGGGCAAATTTAACTCTCATTTCCCACCAGGAAGAGGAATTAACCAAAGGCTCAGCCTGCCGTGCCGGAACCAAACTAGGGCCTGAAGCAATCCTGCGGTGTTGCGGCCAGCTCACAAGAAAGCGAGTTGAAGAAAGGAGCTCAGGGGCACTGTAATTCACAAACCTGCAGAGTTATAAATGACAGCTATCTTCCAAAAATATATTGAAGTAAGGCAGGCAAGAATAGTTGAAAGCGGGGCAGAATTGCAGGAAACCGATTTCAGGAGGTAGACTGGAATTGCATGTAAAGCATAGGAAAAGAGGCAGAACGTCCACAATGATGCACTTGGCCAAAAAGGGCGTATGCATTTTTTCCTGAATATATTCAGGAAAAAACGCATACGCCCTTTTTGGCCAACCAAGCAAGCTTGCAAAGGAAATCTGCACTACAATGAAGTCTCACTGCCCCCCGGTCAAAAGGGCCATCTGAAAAAAGTGTAAAATCCAGAAAGGCAGGACAGGCCATGGAGAACTGGGAGCCTAGTTATGCTGATGGGCGTGATGTAAATTGCCAGCAGCCACTGTGGAGAAATGTATGGTGTTTCCTGAAACATCCAAAAAACAAAGCAACAGAGCCTAGGGCACTTCCACTTATGGTCCTATAGCTTAGGGAAATTAAAATCAAAAAGACACAGCCACCCCAAAGTTTGGGACGGCTCTGTTTACAAGAACCTCGTTTACGGTACAAGTTGAATATCACAGAAAGCGAAAAATGGATAAAGAAGTTGTGGTACTTACGTACAATGCAATATCACTCAGCAATGAAATCTATGTCATCAGGCCCGTAGCAGCATAATGAGTGGATTCAGGTACGATGATTCTAAGTGAAATAAGTCACACAGAAAAAGAAACATCATAAGATATCACTACTACACGGAATGTAAACTTGGCTACACAGGAACTGAATTACAAAACAGAACAGGGTGTCAAATGTAGAAAACCCACTTATGCTTGCTTAAGGGGAAAGGTGAGTTGGGGTGCTACATACAACAACAGATGAAATTAGCACAGATACCGTTCCATAAGCCAAATATGTAATAGACAAGAGCTACTCCTTGCTCAACGAAGAGGACACAACACCCCATATTAAACGCCTAACAATATACATGACTAGTAAGACTCTTAAAACCTATGGATTTATATGTCTCCGAAAGAGAATCAAGCGTGTGTACAGTGGCATAAACGCAGCAGTGATAGGATTGGTGAGGTTCGGTGAGCAAATGCAGACCCTTTGAAGTCATATTGCATGGTACCCATTCCATGGGTCTCAACTCTCCATGTTTAAGGGATTCTTCCTTCAGCTAAAACATGCATGTGGAACCCAGAGTATGATCCACCGTATGATCGGAAAACGTGTTCAAATGTGTCTCAGTTTTCGTCCCCTGGTACTCGGGTGCAACATTTCAGACGCTTTACTAACACTCTCCCCAATTGGAGAGTCAGTGCCTTTAAACTCCTGTTTGGCCCAGTTTGCAATTTCTGTGGAAAATGAACAGGAATAGGGAGAACCAATGAGAGACTAGGTGGAGGTGTGTGGACGGGCAAATTTATCTCTCAATTCCCACCAGGAAGAGGAATTAACCAAAGGCTCAGCATGCCGTGCCGGAACCAAACTAGGGCCTGAAGCAATCCTGCGGTGTTGCGGCCAGCTCACAAGAAAGCGAGTTGAAGAAAGGAGCTCAGGGGCACTGTAATTCACAAACCTGCAGAGTTATAAATGACAGCTATCTTCCAAAAATATATTGAAGGAAGGCTGCCAAGAGGAGTTGAAAGCGGTGCAGAATTGCAGGAAACCGATTTCAGGAGGTAGACTGGAATTGCAAGTAAAGCATAGGAAAAGAGGCAGAACATCCACAATGATGTACTTGGCCAAAAAGGGCGTATGCGTTTCTTCCTGAATATATTCAGGAAAAAACGCATACGCCCTTTTTGGCCAACCAAGCAAGCTTGCAAAGGAAATCTGCACTACAATGAAGTCTCACTGCCCCCCGGTCAAAAGGGCCATCTGAAAAAAGTGTAAAATCCAGAAAGGCAGGACAGGCCATGGAGAACTGGGAGCCTTGTTATGCTGATGGGCGGGATGTAAATTGCCAGCAGCCACTCTGGAGAAGTGTATGGTGTTTCCTGAAACATCCAAAAAACAAAGCAACAGAGCCTAGGGCACTTCCACTTATGGTCCTATAGCTTAGGGAAATTAAAATCAAACAGACACAGCCACCCCAAAGTTTCGGCCGGCTCTGTTTACAAGAACCTCGTTTACGGTACAAGTTGAATATCACAGAAAGCGAAAAATGGATAAAGAAGTTGTGGTACTTACGTACAATGCAATATCACTCAGCAATGAAATCTATGTCATCAGGCCCGTAGCAGCATAATGAGTGGATTCAGGTACGATGATTCTAAGTGAAATAAGTCACACAGAAAAAGAAACATCCTAAGATATCACTACTACACGGAATGTAAACTTGGCTACACAGGAACTGAATTACAAAACAGAACAGGGTGTCAAATGTAGAAAACCAACTTATGCTTGCTTAAGGGGAAAGGTGAGTTGGGGTGCTGCATACAACAAGAGATTGAAATTAGCACAGATACCGTTCCATAAGCCAAATATGTAATAGACAAGAGCTACTCCTTGCTCAACGAAGTGGACTCAACACCCCATATTAAACGCCTAAGAATATACCTGACTAGTAAGAATCTTAAAACCTATGGATTTATATGTCCCTGAAAGAGAATCAAGCGTGTGTACAGTGGCATAAACGCAGCAGTAATAGTATTGGTGAGGTTCGGTAAGCAAATACAGACCCTTTGAAGTCATATTGCATGGTACCCATCCATGGGTCTCAACTCTCCATGTTTAAGGGATTCTTCCTTCAGCTAAAACATGCATGTGGAACCCAGAGTATGATCCACCGTGTGATCGGAAAACGTGTTCAAATGTGTCTCAGTTTTCGTCCCCTGGTACTCGGGTGCAACATTCCAGACGCTTTACTAACACTCTCCCCACTTGGAGAGTCGGTGCCTTTAACCTCCTGTTTGGCCCAGTTTGCAATTTCTGTGGAAAATGAACAGGAATAGGGAGAACCAATGAGAGACTAGGTGGAGGTGTCTGGACGGGCAAATTTAACTCTCATTTCCCACCAGGAAGAGGAATTAACCAAAGGCTCAACATGCCATGCCGGAACCAAACTAGGGCCTGAAGCAATCCTGCGGTGTTGTGGCCAGCTCACAAGAAAGCGAGTTGAAGAAAGGAGCTCAGGGTCACTGTAATTCACAAACCTGCAGAGTTATAAATGACAGCTATCTTCCAAAAATATATTGAAGTAAGGCAGCCAAGAATAGTTGAAAGCGGGGCAGAATTGCAGGAAACCGATTTCAGGAGGTAGACTGGAATTGCATGTAAAGCATAGGAAAAGAGGCAGAACATCCACAATGATGCACTTGGCCAAAAAGGGCGTATGCGTTTCTTCCTGAATATATTCAGGAAAAAACGCATACGCCCTTTTTGGCCAACCAAGCAAGCTTGCAAAGGAAATCTGCACTACAATGAAGTCTCACTGCCCCCCGGTCAAAAGGGCCATCCGAAAAAAGTGTAAAATCCAGAAAGGCAGGACAGGCCATGGAGAACTGGGAGCCTTGTTATGCTGATGGGCGGGATGTAAATTGCCAACAACCACTCTGGAGAAGTGTATGGTGTTTCCTGAAACATCCAAAAAACCAAGCAACAGAGCCTAGGGCATTTCCACTTATGGTCGTATAGCTTAGGGAAATAATAATCAAAAAGACACAGCCTCCCCAAAGTTTGGGACGGCTCTGTTTACAAGAACCTCGTTTACGGTACAGGTTCAATATCGCAGAAAGCGAAAAATGGATAAAGAAATTGTGGTACTTACGTACAATGCAATATCACTCAGCAAAGAAATCTATGTCATCAGGCCCGTGACAGCATAATGAGTGGATTCAGGTATGATGATTCTAAGAGAAATAAGTCACACAGAAAAAGAAATATCATAAGATATCACTACTACACGGAATGTAAACTTGGCTACACAGGAACTGAATTACAAAACAAAACAGGGTGTCATATGTAGAAAACCAACTTATGCTTGTTTAAGGGGAAAGGTGAGTTGGGGTGCTGCATGAAACCAGAGATTGAAATTAGCACAGACACCGTTCCATAAGCCAAATATGTAATAGACAAGAGCTACTCCTTGCTCAACGAAGTGGACTCAACACCCAATATTAAACGCCTAAGAATATACCTGACTAGTAAGAATCTTAAAACCTATGGATTTATATGTCTCCGAAAGAGAATCAAGGGTGTGTACAGCGGCATAAACGCAGCAGTGATAGGACTGGTGAGGTTCGGTGAGCAAATGCAGACCCTTTGAAGTCATATTGCATGGTACCCATTCCATGGGTCTCAACTCTCCAGGTTTAAGGGATTTTTCCTTCAGCTAAAACATGCATGTGGAACCCAGAGTATAATCCACCGTGTGATCGGGAAACGTGTTCAAATGTGTCTCAGTTTTCGTCCCCTGGTACTCGGGTGCAACATTCCAGACGCTTTACTAACACTCTCCCCACTTGGAGAGTCAGTGCCTTTAACATCCTGTTTGGCCCAGTTTGCAATTTCTGTGGAAAATGAACAGGAATAGGGAGAACCAATGAGAGACTAGGTGGAGGTGTCTGGACGGGCAAATTTAACTCTCATTTCCCACCAGGAAGAGGAATTAACCAAAGGCTCAACATGCCATGCCAGAACCAAACTCGGGCCTGAAGCAATCCTGCAGTGTTGCGGCCAGCTCACAAGAAAGCGAGTTGAAGAAAGGAGCTCAGGGGCACTTTAATTCACAAACCTGCAGAGTTATAAATGACAGCTATCTTCCAAAAATATATTGAAGTAAGGCAGCCAAGAATAGTTGAAAGCGGGGCAGAATTGCAGAAAACAGATTTCAGGAGGTAGACTGGAATTGCATGTAAAGCATAGGAAAAGAGGCAGAACGTCCACAATGATGCACTTGGCCAAAAAGGGCGTATGCGTTTTTTCCTGAATATATTCAGGAAAAAACGCATACGCCCTTTTTGGCCAACCAAGCAAGCTTGCAAAGGAAATCTGCACTACAATGAAGTCTCACTGCCCCCCGGTCAAAAGGGCCATCCGAAAAAAGTGTAAAATCCAGAAAGGCAGGACAGGCCATGGAGAACTGGGAGCCTTGTTATGCTGATGGGCGGGATGTAAATTGCCAACAACCACTCTGGAGAAGTGTATGGTGTTTCCTGAAACATCCAAAAAACCAAGCAACAGAGCCTAGGGCATTTCCACTTATGGTCGTATAGCTTTGGGAAATAATAATCAAAAAGACACAGCCTCCCCAAAGTTTGGGACGGCTCTGTTTACAAGAACCTCGTTTACGGTACAGGTTCAATATCGCAGAAAGCGAAAAATGGATAAAGAAATTGTGGTACTTACGTACAATGCAATATCACTCAGCAAAGAAATCTATGTCATCAGGCCCGTGACAGCATAATGAGTGGATTCAGGTATGATGATTCTAAGAGAAATAAGTCACACAGAAAAAGAAATATCATAAGATATCACTACTACACGGAATGTAAACTTGGCTACACAGGAACTGAATTACAAAACAAAACAGGGTGTCATATGTAGAAAACCAACTTATGCTTGTTTAAGGGGAAAGGTGAGTTGGGGTGCTGCATGAAACCAGAGATTGAAATTAGCACAGACACCGTTCCATAAGCCAAATATGTAATAGACAAGAGCTACTCCTTGCTCAACGAAGTGGACTCAACACCCAATATTAAACGCCTAAGAATATACCTGACTAGTAAGAATCTTAAAACCTATGGATTTATATGTCTCCGAAAGAGAATCAAGGGTGTGTACAGCGGCATAAACGCAGCAGTGATAGGACTGGTGAGGTTCGGTGAGCAAATGCAGACCCTTTGAAGTCATATTGCATGGTACCCATTCCATGGGTCTCAACTCTCCAGGTTTAAGGGATTTTTCCTTCAGCTAAAACATGCATGTGGAACCCAGAGTATAATCCACCGTGTGATCGGGAAACGTGTTCAAATGTGTCTCAGTTTTCGTCCCCTGGTACTCGGGTGCAACATTCCAGACGCTTTACTAACACTCTCCCCACTTGGAGAGTCAGTGCCTTTAACATCCTGTTTGGCCCAGTTTGCAATTTCTGTGGAAAATGAACAGGAATAGGGAGAACCAATGAGAGACTAGGTGGAGGTGTCTGGACGGGCAAATTTAACTCTCATTTCCCACCAGGAAGAGGAATTAACCAAAGGCTCAACATGCCATGCCAGAACCAAACTCGGGCCTGAAGCAATCCTGCAGTGTTGCGGCCAGCTCACAAGAAAGCGAGTTGAAGAAAGGAGCTCAGGGGCACTTTAATTCACAAACCTGCAGAGTTATAAATGACAGCTATCTTCCAAAAATATATTGAAGTAAGGCAGCCAAGAATAGTTGAAAGCGGGGCAGAATTGCAGAAAACAGATTTCAGGAGGTAGACTGGAATTGCATGTAAAGCATAGGAAAAGAGGCAGAACGTCCACAATGATGCACTTGGCCAAAAAGGGCGTATGCGTTTTTTCCTGAATATATTCAGGAAAAAACGCATACGCCCTTTTTGGCCAACCAAGCAAGCTTGCAAAGGAAATCTGCACTACAATGAAGTCTCACTGCCCCCCGGTCAAAAGGGCCATCTGAAAAAAGTGTAAAACCCAGAAAGGCAGGACAGGCCATGGAGAACTGGGAGCCTTGTTATGCTGATGGGCGGGATGTAAATTGCCAGCAGCCACTCTGGAGAAGTGTATGGTGTTTCCTGAAACATCCAAAAAACAAAGCAACAGAGCCTAGGGCACTTCCACTTATGGTCCTATAGATTAGGGAAATTAAAATCAAAAAGACACAGCCACCCAAATGTTTGGGACGGCTCTGTTTACAAGAACCTCGTTTACCATACAAGTTGAATATCACAGAAAGCGAAAAATGGATAAAGAAGTTGTGGTACTTACGTACAATGCAATATCACTCAGCAATGAAATCTATGTCATCAGGCCCGTAGCAGCATAATGAGTGGATTCAGGTACGATGATTCTAAGTGAAATAAGTCACACAGAAAAAGAAACATCATAAGATATCACTACTACACGGAATGTAAACTTGGCTACACAGGAACTGAATTACAAAACAGAACAGGGTGTCAAATGTAGAAAACCAACTTATGCTTGCTTAAGGGGAAAGGTGAGTTGGGGTGCTGCATACAACAAGAGATTGAAATTAGCACAGATACCGTTCCATAAGCCAAATATGTAATAGACAAGAGCTACTCCTTGCTCAACGAAGTGGACTCAACACCCCATATTAAACGCCTAAGAATATACCTGACTAGTAAGAATCTTAAAACCTATGGATTTATATGTCTCCGAAAGAGAATCAAGCGTGTGTACAGTGGCATAAACGCAGCAGTAATAGTATTGGTGAGGTTCGGTGAGCAAATGCAGACCCTTTGAAGTCATATTGCATGGTACCCATCCATGGGTCTCAACTCTCCATGTTTAAGGGATTCTTCCTTCAGCTAAAACATGCATGTGGAACCCAGAGTATGATCCACCGTGTGATCGGAAAACGTGTTCAAATGTGTCTCAGTTTTCGTCCCCTGGTACTCGGGTGCAACATTCCAGACGCTTTACTAACACTCTCCCCACTTGGAGAGTCGGTGCCTTTAACCTCCTGTTTGGCCCAGTTTGCAATTTCTGTGGAAAATGAACAGGAATAGGGAGAACCAATGAGAGACTAGGTGGAGGTCTCTGGACGGGCAAATTTAACTCTCATTTCCCACCAGGAAGAGGAATTAACCAAAGGCTCAGCCTGCCGTGCCGGAACCAAACTAGGGCCTGAAGCAATCCTGCGGTGTTGCGGCCAGCTCACAAGAAAGCGAGTTGAAGAAAGGAGCTCAGGGGCACTGTAATTCACAAACCTGCAGAGTTATAAATGACAGCTATCTTCCAAAAATATATTGAAGTAAGGCAGGCAAGAATAGTTGAAAGCGGGGCAGAATTGCAGGAAACCGATTTCAGGAGGTAGACTGGAATTGCATGTAAAGCATAGGAAAAGAGGCAGAACGTCCACAATGATGCACTTGGCCAAAAAGGGCGTATGCGTTTTTTCCTGAATATATTCAGGAAAAAACGCATACGCCCTTTTTGGCCAACCAAGCAAGCTTGCAAAGGAAATCTGCACTACAATGAAGTCTCACTGCCCCCCTGTCAAAAGGGCCATCTGAAAAAAGTGTAAAATCCAGAAAGGCAGGACAGGCCATGGAGAACTGGGAGCCTAGTTATGCTGATGGGCGTGATGTAAATTGCCAGCAGCCACTGTGGAGAAATGTATGGTGTTTCCTGAAACATCCAAAAAACAAAGCAACAGAGCCTAGGGCACTTCCACTTATGGTCCTATAGCTTAGGGAAATTAAAATCAAACAGACACAGCCACCCCAAAGTTTCGGCCGGCTCTGTTTACAAGAACCTCGTTTACGGTACAAGTTGAATATCACAGAAAGCGAAAAATGGATAAAGAAGTTGTGGTACTTACGTACAATGCAATATCACTCAGCAATGAAATCTATGTCATCAGGCCCGTAGCAGCATAATGAGTGGATTCAGGTACGATGATTCTAAGTGAAATAAGTCACACAGAAAAAGAAACATCATAAGATATCACTACTACACGGAATGTAAACTTGGCTACACAGGAACTGAATTACAAAACAGAACAGGGTGTCAAATGTAGAAAACCAACTTATGCTTGCTTAAGGGGAAAGGTGACTTGGGGTGCTGCATACAACAAGAGATTGAAATTAGCACAGATACCGTTCCATAAGCCAAATATGTAATAGACAAGAGCTACTCCTTGCTCAACGAAGTGGACTCAACACCCCATATTAAACGCCTAAGAATATACCTGACTAGTAAGAATCTTAAAACCTATGGATTTATATGTCTCCGAAAGAGGATCAAGCGTGTGTACAGCGGCATAAACGCAGCAGTGATAGGATTGGTGAGGTTCGGTGAGCAAATGCAGACCCTTTGATGTCATATTGCACTGTACCCATTCCATGGGTCTCAACTCTCCATGTTTAAGGGATTCTTCCTTCAGCTAAAACATGCATGTGGAACCCAGAGTATGATCCACCGTGTGATCGGAAAACGTGTTCAAATGTGTCTCAGTTTTCGTCCCCTGGTACTCGGGTGCAACATTCCAGACGCTTTACTAACACTCTCCCCACTTGGAGAGTCGGTGCCTTTAACCTCCTGTTTGGCCCAGTTTGCAATTTCTGTGGAAAATGAACAGGAATAGGGAGAACCAATGAGAGACTAGGTGGAGGTGTCTGGACGGGCAAATTTAACTCTCATTTCCCACCAGGAAGAGGAATTAACCAAAGGCTCAACATGCCATGCCGGAACCAAACTAGGGCCTGAAGCAATCCTGCGGTGTTGCGGCCAGCTCACAAGAAAGCGCGTTGAAGAAAGGAGCTCAGGGGCACTTTAATTCACAAACCTGCAGAGTTATAAATGACAGCTATCTTCCAAAAATATATTGAAGTAAGGCAGCCAAGAATAGTTGAAAGCGGGGCAGAATTGCAGAAAACAGATTTCAGGAGGTAGACTGGAATTGCATGTAAAGCATAGGAAAAGAGGCAGAACGTCCACAATGATGCACTTGGCCAAAAAGGGCGTATGCGTTTTTTCCTGAATATATTCAGGAAAAAACGCATACGCCCTTTTTGGCCAACCAAGCAAGCTTGCAAAGGAAATCTGCACTACAATGAAGTCTCACTGACCCCCGGTCAAAAGGGCCATCTGAAAAAAGTGTAAAACCCAGAAAGGCAGGACAGGCCATGGAGAACTGGGAGCCTTGTTATGCTGATGGGCGGCATGTAAATTGCCAGCAGCCACTCTGGAGAAGTGTATGGTGTTTCCTGAAACATCCAAAAAACAAAGCAACAGAGCCTAGGGCACTTCCACTTATGGTCCTATAGCTTAGGGAAATTAAAATCAAAAAGACACAGCCACCCAAAAGTTTGGGACGGCTCTGTTTACAAGAACCTCGTTTACGGTACAAGTTGAATATCACAGAAAGCGAAAAATGGATAAAGAAGTTGTGGTACTTACGTACAATGCAATATCACTCAGCAATGAAATCTATGTCATCAGGCCCGTAGCAGCATAATGAGTGGATTCAGGTACGATGATTCTAAGTGAAATAAGTCACACAGAAAAAGAAACATCATAAGATATCACTACTACACGGAATGTAAACTTGGCTACACAGGAACTGAATTACAAAACAGAACAGGGTGTCAAATGTAGAAAACCAACTTATGCTTGCTTAAGGGGAAAGGTGACTTGGGGTGCTGCATACAACAAGAGATTGAAATTAGCACAGATACCGTTCCATAAGCCAAATATGTAATAGACAAGAGCTACTCCTTGCTCAACGAAGTGGACTCAACACCCCATATTAAACGCCTAAGAATATACCTGACTAGTAAGAATCTTAAAACCTATGGATTTATATGTCTCCGAAAGAGAATCAAGCGTGTGTACAGTGGCATAAACGCAGCAGTAATAGTATTGGTGAGGTTCGGTGAGCAAATGCAGACCCTTTGAATTCATATTGCATGGTACCCATCCATGGGTCTCAACTCTCCATGTTTAAGGGATTCTTCCTTCAGCTAAAACATGCATGTGGAACCCAGAGTATGATCCACCGTGTGATCGGAAAACGTGTTCAAATGTGTCTCAGTTTTCGTCCCCTGGTACTCGGGTGCAACATTCCAGACGCTTTACTAACACTCTCCCCACTTGGAGAGTCGGTGCCTTTAACCTCCTGTTTGGCCCAGTTTGCAATTTCTGTGGAAAATGAACAGGAATAGGGAGAACCAATGAGAGACTAGGTGGAGGTCTCTGGACGGGCAAATTTAACTCTCATTTCCCACCAGGAAGAGGAATTAACCAAAGGCTCAGCCTGCCGTGCCGGAACCAAACTAGGGCCTGAAGCAATCCTGCGGTGTTGCGGCCAGCTCACAAGAAAGCGAGTTGAAGAAAGGAGCTCAGGGGCACTGTAATTCACAAACCTGCAGAGTTATAAATGACAGCTATCTTCCAAAAATATATTGAAGTAAGGCAGGCAAGAATAGTTGAAAGCGGGGCAGAATTGCAGGAAACCGATTTCAGGAGGTAGACTGGAATTGCATGTAAAGCATAGGAAAAGAGGCAGAACGTCCACAATGATGCACTTGGCCAAAAAGGGCGTATGCATTTTTTCCTGAATATATTCAGGAAAAAACGCATACGCCCTTTTTGGCCAACCAAGCAAGCTTGCAAAGGAAATCTGCACTACAATGAAGTCTCACTGCCCCCCGGTCAAAAGGGCCATCTGAAAAAAGTGTAAAATCCAGAAAGGCAGGACAGGCCATGGAGAACTGGGAGCCTAGTTATGCTGATGGGCGTGATGTAAATTGCCAGCAGCCACTGTGGAGAAATGTATGGTGTTTCCTGAAACATCCAAAAAACAAAGCAACAGAGCCTAGGGCACTTCCACTTATGGTCCTATAGCTTAGGGAAATTAAAATCAAAAAGACACAGCCACCCCAAAGTTTGGGACGGCTCTGTTTACAAGAACCTCGTTTACGGTACAAGTTGAATATCACAGAAAGCGAAAAATGGATAAAGAAGTTGTGGTACTTACGTACAATGCAATATCACTCAGCAATGAAATCTATGTCATCAGGCCCGTAGCAGCATAATGAGTGGATTCAGGTACGATGATTCTAAGTGAAATAAGTCACACAGAAAAAGAAACATCATAAGATATCACTACTACACGGAATGTAAACTTGGCTACACAGGAACTGAATTACAAAACAGAACAGGGTGTCAAATGTAGAAAACCCACTTATGCTTGCTTAAGGGGAAAGGTGAGTTGGGGTGCTACATACAACAACAGATGAAATTAGCACAGATACCGTTCCATAAGCCAAATATGTAATAGACAAGAGCTACTCCTTGCTCAACGAAGAGGACACAACACCCCATATTAAACGCCTAACAATATACATGACTAGTAAGACTCTTAAAACCTATGGATTTATATGTCTCCGAAAGAGAATCAAGCGTGTGTACAGTGGCATAAACGCAGCAGTGATAGGATTGGTGAGGTTCGGTGAGCAAATGCAGACCCTTTGAAGTCATATTGCATGGTACCCATTCCATGGGTCTCAACTCTCCATGTTTAAGGGATTCTTCCTTCAGCTAAAACATGCATGTGGAACCCAGAGTATGATCCACCGTGTGATCGGAAAACGTGTTCAAATGTGTCTCAGTTTTCGTCCCCTGGTACTCGGGTGCAACATTTCAGACGCTTTACTAACACTCTCCCCAATTGGAGAGTCAGTGCCTTTAAACTCCTGTTTGGCCCAGTTTGCAATTTCTGTGGAAAATGAACAGGAATAG
Source organism: Leucopleurus acutus (assembly GCF_964270905.1). NCBI lineage: Eukaryota > Metazoa > Chordata > Mammalia > Artiodactyla > Delphinidae > Leucopleurus > Leucopleurus acutus. Next base: position 101,340,765 of record NC_139146.1, on the reverse strand, counting down.
GGAGAACCAATGAGAGACTAGGTGGAGGTGTGTGGACGGGCAAATTTATCTCTCAATTCCCACCAGGAAGAGGAATTAACCAAAGGCTCAGCATGCCGTGCCGGAACCAAACTAGGGCCTGAAGCAATCCTGCGGTGTTGCGGCCAGCTCACAAGAAAGCGAGTTGAAGAAAGGAGCTCAGGGGCACTGTAATTCACAAACCTGCAGAGTTATAAATGACAGCTATCTTCCAAAAATATATTGAAGGAAGGCTGCCAAGAGGAGTTGAAAGCGGTGCAGAATTGCAGGAAACCGATTTCAGGAGGTAGACTGGAATTGCAAGTAAAGCATAGGAAAAGAGGCAGAACATCCACAATGATGTACTTGGCCAAAAAGGGCGTATGCGTTTCTTCCTGAATATATTCAGGAAAAAACGCATACGCCCTTTTTGGCCAACCAAGCAAGCTTGCAAAGGAAATCTGCACTACAATGAAGTCTCACTGCCCCCCGGTCAAAAGGGCCATCTGAAAAAAGTGTAAAATCCAGAAAGGCAGGACAGGCCATGGAGAACTGGGAGCCTTGTTATGCTGATGGGCGGGATGTAAATTGCCAGCAGCCACTCTGGAGAAGTGTATGGTGTTTCCTGAAACATCCAAAAAACAAAGCAACAGAGCCTAGGGCACTTCCACTTATGGTCCTATAGCTTAGGGAAATTAAAATCAAACAGACACAGCCACCCCAAAGTTTCGGCCGGCTCTGTTTACAAGAACCTCGTTTACGGTACAAGTTGAATATCACAGAAAGCGAAAAATGGATAAAGAAGTTGTGGTACTTACGTACAATGCAATATCACTCAGCAATGAAATCTATGTCATCAGGCCCGTAGCAGCATAATGAGTGGATTCAGGTACGATGATTCTAAGTGAAATAAGTCACACAGAAAAAGAAACATCCTAAGATATCACTACTACACGGAATGTAAACTTGGCTACACAGGAACTGAATTACAAAACAGAACAGGGTGTCAAATGTAGAAAACCAACTTATGCTTGCTTAAGGGGAAAGGTGAGTTGGGGTGCTGCATACAACAAGAGATTGAAATTAGCACAGATACCGTTCCATAAGCCAAATATGTAATAGACAAGAGCTACTCCTTGCTCAACGAAGTGGACTCAACACCCCATATTAAACGCCTAAGAATATACCTGACTAGTAAGAATCTTAAAACCTATGGATTTATATGTCCCTGAAAGAGAATCAAGCGTGTGTACAGTGGCATAAACGCAGCAGTAATAGTATTGGTGAGGTTCGGTAAGCAAATACAGACCCTTTGAAGTCATATTGCATGGTACCCATCCATGGGTCTCAACTCTCCATGTTTAAGGGATTCTTCCTTCAGCTAAAACATGCATGTGGAACCCAGAGTATGATCCACCGTGTGATCGGAAAACGTGTTCAAATGTGTCTCAGTTTTCGTCCCCTGGTACTCGGGTGCAACATTCCAGACGCTTTACTAACACTCTCCCCACTTGGAGAGTCGGTGCCTTTAACCTCCTGTTTGGCCCAGTTTGCAATTTCTGTGGAAAATGAACAGGAATAGGGAGAACCAATGAGAGACTAGGTGGAGGTGTCTGGACGGGCAAATTTAACTCTCATTTCCCACCAGGAAGAGGAATTAACCAAAGGCTCAACATGCCATGCCGGAACCAAACTAGGGCCTGAAGCAATCCTGCGGTGTTGTGGCCAGCTCACAAGAAAGCGAGTTGAAGAAAGGAGCTCAGGGTCACTGTAATTCACAAACCTGCAGAGTTATAAATGACAGCTATCTTCCAAAAATATATTGAAGTAAGGCAGCCAAGAATAGTTGAAAGCGGGGCAGAATTGCAGGAAACCGATTTCAGGAGGTAGACTGGAATTGCATGTAAAGCATAGGAAAAGAGGCAGAACATCCACAATGATGCACTTGGCCAAAAAGGGCGTATGCGTTTCTTCCTGAATATATTCAGGAAAAAACGCATACGCCCTTTTTGGCCAACCAAGCAAGCTTGCAAAGGAAATCTGCACTACAATGAAGTCTCACTGCCCCCCGGTCAAAAGGGCCATCCGAAAAAAGTGTAAAATCCAGAAAGGCAGGACAGGCCATGGAGAACTGGGAGCCTTGTTATGCTGATGGGCGGGATGTAAATTGCCAACAACCACTCTGGAGAAGTGTATGGTGTTTCCTGAAACATCCAAAAAACCAAGCAACAGAGCCTAGGGCATTTCCACTTATGGTCGTATAGCTTAGGGAAATAATAATCAAAAAGACACAGCCTCCCCAAAGTTTGGGACGGCTCTGTTTACAAGAACCTCGTTTACGGTACAGGTTCAATATCGCAGAAAGCGAAAAATGGATAAAGAAATTGTGGTACTTACGTACAATGCAATATCACTCAGCAAAGAAATCTATGTCATCAGGCCCGTGACAGCATAATGAGTGGATTCAGGTATGATGATTCTAAGAGAAATAAGTCACACAGAAAAAGAAATATCATAAGATATCACTACTACACGGAATGTAAACTTGGCTACACAGGAACTGAATTACAAAACAAAACAGGGTGTCATATGTAGAAAACCAACTTATGCTTGTTTAAGGGGAAAGGTGAGTTGGGGTGCTGCATGAAACCAGAGATTGAAATTAGCACAGACACCGTTCCATAAGCCAAATATGTAATAGACAAGAGCTACTCCTTGCTCAACGAAGTGGACTCAACACCCAATATTAAACGCCTAAGAATATACCTGACTAGTAAGAATCTTAAAACCTATGGATTTATATGTCTCCGAAAGAGAATCAAGGGTGTGTACAGCGGCATAAACGCAGCAGTGATAGGACTGGTGAGGTTCGGTGAGCAAATGCAGACCCTTTGAAGTCATATTGCATGGTACCCATTCCATGGGTCTCAACTCTCCAGGTTTAAGGGATTTTTCCTTCAGCTAAAACATGCATGTGGAACCCAGAGTATAATCCACCGTGTGATCGGGAAACGTGTTCAAATGTGTCTCAGTTTTCGTCCCCTGGTACTCGGGTGCAACATTCCAGACGCTTTACTAACACTCTCCCCACTTGGAGAGTCAGTGCCTTTAAGCTCCTGTTTGGCCCAGTTTGCAATTTCTGTGGAAAATGAACAGGAATAGGGAGAACCAATGAGAGACTAGGTGGAGGTGTCTGGACGGGCAAATTTAACTCTCATTTCCCACCAGGAAGAGGAATTAACCAAAGGCTCAACATGCCATGCCAGAACCAAACTAGGGCCTGAAGCAATCCTGCAGTGTTGCGGCCAGCTCACAAGAAAGCGAGTTGAAGAAAGGAGCTCAGGGGCACTTTAATTCACAAACCTGCAGAGTTATAAATGACAGCTATCTTCCAAAAATATATTGAAGTAAGGCAGCCAAGAATAGTTGAAAGCGGGGCAGAATTGCAGAAAACAGATTTCAGGAGGTAGACTGGAATTGCATGTAAAGCATAGGAAAAGAGGCAGAACGTCCACAATGATGCACTTGGCCAAAAAGGGCGTATGCGTTTTTTCCTGAATATATTCAGGAAAAAACGCATACGCCCTTTTTGGCCAACCAAGCAAGCTTGCAAAGGAAATCTGCACTACAATGAAGTCTCACTGCCCCCCGGTCAAAAGGGCCATCTGAAAAAAGTGTAAAACCCAGAAAGGCAGGACAGGCCATGGAGAACTGGGAGCCTTGTTATGCTGATGGGCGGGATGTAAATTGCCAGCAGCCACTCTGGAGAAGTGTATGGTGTTTCCTGAAATATCCAAAAAACAAAGCAACAGAGCCTAGGGCACTTCCACTTATGGTCCTATAGATTAGGGAAATTAAAATCAAAAAGACACAGCCACCCAAATGTTTGGGACGGCTCTGTTTACAAGAACCTCGTTTACCGTACAAGTTGAATATCACAGAAAGCGAAAAATGGATAAAGAAGTTGTGGTACTTACGTACAATGCAATATCACTCAGCAATGAAATCTATGTCATCAGGCCCGTAGCAGCATAATGAGTGGATTCAGGTACGATGATTCTAAGTGAAATAAGTCACACAGAAAAAGAAACATCATAAGATATCACTACTACACGGAATGTAAACTTGGCTACACAGGAACTGAATTACAAAACAGAACAGGGTGTCAAATGTAGAAAACCAACTTATGCTTGCTTAAGGGGAAAGGTGAGTTGGGGTGCTGCATACAACAAGAGATTGAAATTAGCACAGATACCGTTCCATAAGCCAAATATGTAATAGACAAGAGCTACTCCTTGCTCAACGAAGTGGACTCAACACCCCATATTAAACGCCTAAGAATATACCTGACTAGTAAGAATCTTAAAACCTATGGATTTATATGTCTCCGAAAGAGAATCAAGCGTGTGTACAGTGGCATAAACGCAGCAGTAATAGTATTGGTGAGGTTCGGTGAGCAAATGCAGACCCTTTGAAGTCATATTGCATGGTACCCATCCATGGGTCTCAACTCTCCATGTTTAAGGGATTCTTCCTTCAGCTAAAACATGCATGTGGAACCCAGAGTATGATCCACCGTGTGATCGGAAAACGTGTTCAAATGTGTCTCAGTTTTCGTCCCCTGGTACTCGGGTGCAACATTCCAGACGCTTTACTAACACTCTCCCCACTTGGAGAGTCGGTGCCTTTAACCTCCTGTTTGGCCCAGTTTGCAATTTCTGTGGAAAATGAACAGGAATAGGGAGAACCAATGAGAGACTAGGTGGAGGTGTCTGGACGGGCAAATTTAACTCTCATTTCCCACCAGGAAGAGGAATTAACCAAAGGCTCAGCCTGCCGTGCCGGAACCAAACTAGGGCCTGAAGCAATCCTGCGGTGTTGCGGCCAGCTCACAAGAAAGCGAGTTGAAGAAAGGAGCTCAGGGGCACTGTAATTCACAAACCTGCAGAGTTATAAATGACAGCTATCTTCCAAAAATATATTGAAGTAAGGCAGGCAAGAATAGTTGAAAGCGGGGCAGAATTGCAGGAAACCGATTTCAGGAGGTAGACTGGAATTGCATGTAAAGCATAGGAAAAGAGGCAGAACGTCCACAATGATGCACTTGGCCAAAAAGGGCGTATGCATTTTTTCCTGAATATATTCAGGAAAAAACGCATACGCCCTTTTTGGCCAACCAAGCAAGCTTGCAAAGGAAATCTGCACTACAATGAAGTCTCACTGCCCCCCGGTCAAAAGGGCCATCTGAAAAAAGTGTAAAATCCAGAAAGGCAGGACAGGCCATGGAGAACTGGGAGCCTAGTTATGCTGATGGGCGTGATGTAAATTGCCAGCAGCCACTGTGGAGAAATGTATGGTGTTTCCTGAAACATCCAAAAAACAAAGCAACAGAGCCTAGGGCACTTCCACTTATGGTCCTATAGCTTAGGGAAATTAAAATCAAACAGACACAGCCACCCCAAAGTTTCGGCCGGCTCTGTTTACAAGAACCTCGTTTACGGTACAAGTTGAATATCACAGAAAGCGAAAAATGGATAAAGAAGTTGTGGTACTTACGTACAATGCAATATCACTCAGCAATGAAATCTATGTCATCAGGCCCGTAGCAGCATAATGAGTGGATTCAGGTACGATGATTCTAAGTGAAATAAGTCACACAGAAAAAGAAACATCATAAGATATCACTACTACACGGAATGTAAACTTGGCTACACAGGAACTGAATTACAAAACAGAACAGGGTGTCAAATGTAGAAAACCAACTTATGCTTGCTTAAGGGGAAAGGTGAGTTGGGGTGCTGCATACAACAAGAGATTGAAATTAGCACAGATACCGTTCCATAAGCCAAATATGTAATAGACAAGAGCTACTCCTTGCTCAACGAAGTGGACTCAACACCCCATATTAAACGCCTAAGAATATACCTGACTAGTAAGAATCTTAAAACCTATGGATTTATATGTCTCCGAAAGAGAATCAAGCGTGTGTACAGTGGCATAAACGCAGCAGTGATAGTATTGGTGAGGTTCGGTGAGCAAATACAGACCCTTTGAAGTCATATTGCATGGTACCCATCCATGGGTCTCAACTCTCCATGTTTAAGGGATTCTTCCTTCAGCTAAAACATGCATGTGGAACCCAGAGTATGATCCACCGTGTGATCGGAAAACGTGTTCAAATGTGTCTCAGTTTTCGTCCTCTGGTACTCGGGTGCAACATTCCAGACGCTTTACTAACACTCTCCCCACTTGGAGAGTCGGTGCCTTTAACCTCCTGTTTGGCCCAGTTTGCAATTTCTGTGGAAAATGAACAGGAATAGGGAGAACCAATGAGAGACTAGGTGGAGGTGTCTGGACGGGCAAATTTAACTCTCATTTCCCACCAGGAAGAGGAATTAACCAAAGGCTCAACATGCCATGCCGGAACCAAACTAGGGCCTGAAGCAATCCTGCGGTGTTGTGGCCAGCTCACAAGAAAGCGAGTTGAAGAAAGGAGCTCAGGGGCACTGTAATTCACAAACCTGCAGAGTTATAAATGACAGCTATCTTCCAAAAATATATTGAAGTAAGGCAGCCAAGAATAGTTGAAAGCGGGGCAGAATTGCAGGAAACCGATTTCAGGAGGTAGACTGGAATTGCATGTAAAGCATAGGAAAAGAGGCAGAACGTCCACAATGATGCACTTGGCCAAAAAGGGCGTATGCGTTTTTTCCTGAATATATTCAGGAAAAAACGCATACGCCCTTTTTGGCCAACCAAGCAAGCTTGCAAAGGAAATCTGCACTACAATGAAGTCTCACTGCCCCCCGGTCAAAAGGGCCATCTGAAAAAAGTGTAAAATCCAGAAAGGCAGGACAGGCCATGGAGAACTGGGAGCCTAGTTATGCTGATGGGCGTGATGTAAATTGCCAGCAGCCACTCTGGAGAAGTGTATGGTGTTTCCTGAAACATCCAAAAAACAAAGCAACAGAGCCTAGGGCATTTCCACTTATGGTCGTATAGCTTAGGGAAATAATAATCAAAAAGACACAGCCTCCCCAAAGTTTGGGACGGCTCTGTTTACAAGAACCTCGTTTATGGTACAGGTTCAATATCGCAGAAAGCGAAAAATGGATAAAGAAATTGTGGTACTTACGTACAATGCAATATCACTCAGCAAAGAAATCTATGTCATCAGGCCCGTGACAGCATAATGAGTGGATTCAGGTATGATGATTCTAAGAGAAATAAGTCACACAGAAAAAGAAATATCATAAGATATCACTACTACACGGAATGTAAACTTGGCTACACAGGAACTGAATTACAAAACAAAACAGGGTGTCATATGTAGAAAACCAACTTATGCTTGTTTCAGGGGAAAGGTGAGTTGGGGTGCTGCATGAAACCAGAGATTGAAATTAGCACAGACACCGTTCCATAAGCCAAATATGTAATAGACAAGAGCTACTCCTTGCTCAACGAAGTGGACTCAACACCCAATATTAAACGCCTAAGAATATACCTGACTAGTAAGAATCTTAAAACCTATGGATTTATATGTCTCCGAAAGAGAATCAAGGGTGTGTACAGCGGCATAAACGCAGCAGTGATAGGACTGGTGAGGTTCGGTGAGCAAATGCAGACCCTTTGAAGTCATATTGCATGGTACCCATTCCATGGGTCTCAACTCTCCAGGTTTAAGGGATTTTTCCTTCAGCTAAAACATGCATGTGGAACCCAGAGTATAATCCACCGTGTGATCGGGAAACGTGTTCAAATGTGTCTCAGTTTTCGTCCCCTGGTACTCGGGTGCAACATTCCAGACGCTTTACTAACACTCTCCCCACTTGGAGAGTCAGTGCCTTTAAGCTCCTGTTTGGCCCAGTTTGCAATTTCTGTGGAAAATGAACAGGAATAGGGAGAACCAATGAGAGACTAGGTGGAGGTGTCTGGACGGGCAAATTTAACTCTCATTTCCCACCAGGAAGAGGAATTAACCAAAGGCTCAACATGCCATGCCAGAACCAAACTAGGGCCTGAAGCAATCCTGCAGTGTTGCGGCCAGCTCACAAGAAAGCGAGTTGAAGAAAGGAGCTCAGGGGCACTTTAATTCACAAACCTGCAGAGTTATAAATGACAGCTATCTTCCAAAAATATATTGAAGTAAGGCAGCCAAGAATAGTTGAAAGCGGGGCAGAATTGCAGAAAACAGATTTCAGGAGGTAGACTGGAATTGCATGTAAAGCATAGGAAAAGAGGCAGAACGTCCACAATGATGCACTTGGCCAAAAAGGGCGTATGCGTTTTTTCCTGAATATATTCAGGAAAAAACGCATACGCCCTTTTTGGCCAACCAAGCAAGCTTGCAAAGGAAATCTGCACTACAATGAAGTCTCACTGCCCCCCGGTCAAAAGGGCCATCTGAAAAAAGTGTAAAACCCAGAAAGGCAGGACAGGCCATGGAGAACTGGGAGCCTTGTTATGCTGATGGGCGGGATGTAAATTGCCAGCAGCCACTCTGGAGAAGTGTATGGTGTTTCCTGAAACATCCAAAAAACAAAGCAACAGAGCCTAGGGCACTTCCACTTATGGTCCTATAGATTAGGGAAATTAAAATCAAAAAGACACAGCCACCCAAATGTTTGGGACGGCTCTGTTTACAAGAACCTCGTTTACCGTACAAGTTGAATATCACAGAAAGCGAAAAATGGATAAAGAAGTTGTGGTACTTACGTACAATGCAATATCACTCAGCAATGAAATCTATGTCATCAGGCCCGTAGCAGCATAATGAGTGGATTCAGGTACGATGATTCTAAGTGAAATAAGTCACACAGAAATAGAAACATCATAAGATATCACTACTACACGGAATGTAAACTTGGCTACACAGGAACTGAATTACAAAACAGAACAGGGTGTCAAATGTAGAAAACCAACTTATGCTTGCTTAAGGGGAAAGGTGAGTTGGGGTGCTGCATACAACAAGAGATTGAAATTAGCACAGATACCGTTCCATAAGCCAAATATGTAATAGACAAGAGCTACTCCTTGCTCAACGAAGTGGACTCAACACCCCATATTAAACGCCTAAGAATATACCTGACTAGTAAGAATCTTAAAACCTATGGATTTATATGTCTCCGAAAGAGAATCAAGCGTGTGTACAGTGGCATAAACGCAGCAGTAATAGTATTGGTGAGGTTCGGTGAGCAAATGCAGACCCTTTGAAGTCATATTGCATGGTACCCATCCATGGGTCTCAACTCTCCATGTTTAAGGGATTCTTCCTTCAGCTAAAACATGCATGTGGAACCCAGAGTATGATCCACCGTGTGATCGGAAAACGTGTTCAAATGTGTCTCAGTTTTCGTCCCCTGGTACTCGGGTGCAACATTCCAGACGCTTTACTAACACTCTCCCCACTTGGAGAGTCGGTGCCTTTAACCTCCTGTTTGGCCCAGTTTGCAATTTCTGTGGAAAATGAACAGGAATAGGGAGAACCAATGAGAGACTAGGTGGAGGTGTTTGGACGGGCAAATTTAACTCTCATTTCCCACCAGGAAGAGGAATTAACCAAAGGCTCAGCCTGCCGTGCCGGAACCAAACTAGGGCCTGAAGCAATCCTGCGGTGTTGCGGCCAGCTCACAAGAAAGCGAGTTGAAGAAAGGAGCTCAGGGGCACTGTAATTCACAAACCTGCAGAGTTATAAATGACAGCTATCTTCCAAAAATATATTGAAGTAAGGCAGGCAAGAATAGTTGAAAGCGGGGCAGAATTGCAGGAAACCGATTTCAGGAGGTAGACTGGAATTGCATGTAAAGCATAGGAAAAGAGGCAGAACGTCCACAATGATGCACTTGGCCAAAAAGGGCGTATGCATTTTTTCCTGAATATATTCAGGAAAAAACGCATACGCCCTTTTTGGCCAACCAAGCAAGCTTGCAAAGGAAATCTGCACTACAATGAAGTCTCACTGCCCCCCGGTCAAAAGGGCCATCTGAAAAAAGTGTAAAATCCAGAAAGGCAGGACAGGCCATGGAGAACTGGGAGCCTAGTTATGCTGATGGGCGTGATGTAAATTGCCAGCAGCCACTGTGGAGAAATGTATGGTGTTTCCTGAAACATCCAAAAAACAAAGCAACAGAGCCTAGGGCACTTCCACTTATGGTCCTATAGCTTAGGGAAATTAAAATCAAACAGACACAGCCACCCCAAAGTTTCGGCCGGCTCTGTTTACAAGAACCTCGTTTACGGTACAAGTTGAATATCACAGAAAGCGAAAAATGGATAAAGAAGTTGTGGTACTTACGTACAATGCAATATCACTCAGCAATGAAATCTATGTCATCAGGCCCGTAGCAGCATAATGAGTGGATTCAGGTACGATGATTCTAAGTGAAATAAGTCACACAGAAAAAGAAACATCCTAAGATATCACTACTACACGGAATGTAAACTTGGCTACACAGGAACTGAATTACAAAACAGAACAGGGTGTCAAATGTAGAAAACCAACTTATGCTTGCTTAAGGGGAAAGGTGACTTGGGGTGCTGCATACAACAAGAGATTGAAATTAGCACAGATACCGTTCCATAAGCCAAATATGTAATAGACAAGAGCTACTCCTTGCTCAACGAAGTGGACTCAACACCCCATATTAAACGCCTAAGAATATACCTGACTAGTAAGAATCTTAAAACCTATGGATTTATATGTCTCCGAAAGAGAATCAAGCGTGTGTACAGTGGCATAAACGCAGCAGTAATAGTATTGGTGAGGTTCGGTGAGCAAATGCAGACCCTTTGAAGTCATATTGCATGGTACCCATCCATGGGTCTCAACTCTCCATGTTTAAGGGATTCTTCCTTCAGCTAAAACATGCATGTGGAACCCAGAGTATGATCCACCGTGTGATCGGAAAACGTGTTCAAATGTGTCTCAGTTTTCGTCCCCTGGTACTCGGGTGCAACATTCCAGACGCTTTACTAACACTCTCCCCACTTGGAGAGTCGGTGCCTTTAACCTCCTGTTTGGCCCAGTTTGCAATTTCTGTGGAAAATGAACAGGAATAGGGAGAACCAATGAGAGACTAGGTGGAGGTGTCTGGACGGGCAAATTTAACTCTCATTTCCCACCAGGAAGAGGAATTAACCAAAGGCTCAGCCTGCCGTGCCGGAACCAAACTAGGGCCTGAAGCAATCCTGCGGTGTTGCGGCCAGCTCACAAGAAAGCGAGTTGAAGAAAGGAGCTCAGGGGCACTGTAATTCACAAACCTGCAGAGTTATAAATGACAGCTATCTTCCAAAAATATATTGAAGTAAGGCAGGCAAGAATAGTTGAAAGCGGGGCAGAATTGCAGGAAACCGATTTCAGGAGGTAGACTGGAATTGCATGTAAAGCATAGGAAAAGAGGCAGAACGTCCACAATGATGCACTTGGCCAAAAAGGGCGTATGCATTTTTTCCTGAATATATTCAGGAAAAAACGCATACGCCCTTTTTGGCCAACCAAGCAAGCTTGCAAAGGAAATCTGCACTACAATGAAGTCTCACTGCCCCCCGGTCAAAAGGGCCATCTGAAAAAAGTGTAAAATCCAGAAAGGCAGGACAGGCCATGGAGAACTGGGAGCCTAGTTATGCTGATGGGCGTGATGTAAATTGCCAGCAGCCACTGTGGAGAAATGTATGGTGTTTCCTGAAACATCCAAAAAACAAAGCAACAGAGCCTAGGGCACTTCCACTTATGGTCCTATAGCTTAGGGAAATTAAAATCAAACAGACACAGCCACCCCAAAGTTTCGGCCGGCTCTGTTTACAAGAACCTCGTTTACGGTACAAGTTGAATATCACAGAAAGCGAAAAATGGATAAAGAAGTTGTGGTACTTACGTACAATGCAATATCACTCAGCAATGAAATCTATGTCATCAGGCCCGTAGCAGCATAATGAGTGGATTCAGGTACGATGATTCCAAGTGAAATAAGTCACACAGAAAAAGAAACATCCTAAGATATCACTACTACACGGAATGTAAACTTGGCTACACAGGAACTGAATTACAAAACAGAACAGGGTGTCAAATGTAGAAAACCAACTTATGCTTGCTTAAGGGGAAAGGTGACTTGGGGTGCTGCATACAACAAGAGATTGAAATTAGCACAGATACCGTTCCATAAGCCAAATATGTAATAGACAAGAGCTACTCCTTGCTCAACGAAGTGGACTCAACACCCCATATTAAACGCCTAAGAATATACCTGACTAGTAAGAATCTTAAAACCTATGGATTTATATGTCTCCGAAAGAGAATCAAGCGTGTGTACAGTGGCATAAACGCAGCAGTGATAGTATTGGTGAGGTTCGGTGAGCAAATACAGACCCTTTGAAGTCATATTGCATGGTACCCATCCATGGGTCTCAACTCTCCATGTTTAAGGGATTCTTCCTTCAGCTAAAACATGCATGTGGAACCCAGAGTATGATCCACCGTGTGATCGGAAAACGTGTTCAAATGTGTCTCAGTTTTCGTCCTCTGGTACTCGGGTGCAACATTCCAGACGCTTTACTAACACTCTCCCCACTTGGAGAGTCGGTGCCTTTAACCTCCTGTTTGGCCCAGTTTGCAATTTCTGTGGAAAATGAACAGGAATAGGGAGAACCAATGAGAGACTAGGTGGAGGTGTCTGGACGGGCAAATTTAACTCTCATTTCCCACCAGGAAGAGGAATTAACCAAAGGCTCAACATGCCATGCCGGAACCAAACTAGGGCCTGAAGCAATCCTGCGGTGTTGTGGCCAGCTCACAAGAAAGCGAGTTGAAGAAAGGAGCTCAGGGGCACTGTAATTCACAAACCTGCAGAGTTATAAATGACAGCTATCTTCCAAAAATATATTGAAGTAAGGCAGCCAAGAATAGTTGAAAGCGGGGCAGAATTGCAGGAAACCGATTTCAGGAGGTAGACTGGAATTGCATGTAAAGCATAGGAAAAGAGGCAGAACGTCCACAATGATGCACTTGGCCAAAAAGGGCATATGCGTTTTTTCCTGAATATATTCAGGAAAAAACGCATACGCCCTTTTTGGCCAACCAAGCAAGCTTGCAAAGGAAATCTGCACTACAATGAAGTCTCACTGCCCCCCGGTCAAAAGGGCCATCTGAAAAAAGTGTAAAATCCAGAAAGGCAGGACAGGCCATGGAAAACTGGGAGCCTAGTTATGCTGATGGGCGTGATGTAAATTGCCAGCAGCCACTCTGGAGAAGTGTATGGTGTTTCCTGAAACATCCAAAAAACAAAGCAACAGAGCCTAGGGCACTTCCACTTATGGTCCTATAGCTTAGGGAAATGAAAATCAAAAAGACACAGCCACCCCAAATTTTCGGCCGGCTCTGTTTACAAGAACCTCGTTTTCGGTACAAGTTGAATATCACAGAAAGCGAAAAATGGATAAAGAAGTTGTGCTACTTACGTACAATGCAATATCACTCAGCAATGAAATCTATGTCATCAGGCCCGTAGCAGCATAATGAGTGGATTCAGGTACGATGATTCTAAGTGAAATAAGTCACACAGAAAAAGAAACATCATAAGATATCACTACTACACGGAATGTAAACTTGGCTACACAAGAACTGCATTACAAAACAGAACAGGGTGTCAAATGTAGAAAACCAACTTATGCTTGCTTAAGGGGAAAGGTGAGCTGGGGTGCTGCATAAAACCAGAGATTGAAATTAGCACAGATACCGTTCCATAAGCCAAATATGTAATAGACAAGAGCTACTCCTTGCTCAACGAAGTGGACTCAACACCCCATATTAAACGCCTAAGAATATACCTGACTAGTAAGAATCTTAAAACCTATGGGTTTATATGTCTCCGAAAGAGAATCAAGCGTGTGTACAGCGGCATAAACGCAGCAGTGATAGGACTAGTGAGGTTCGGTGAGCAAATGCAGACCCTTTGAAGTCATATTGCATGGTACCCATTCCATGAGTCTCAACTCTCCATGTTTAAGGGATTCTTCCTTCAGCTAAAACATGCATGTGGAACCCAGAGTATGATCCACGGTGTCATCGGGAAACGTGTTCAAATGTGTCTCAGTTTTCGTCCCCTGGTACTCGGGTGCAACATTCCAGACGCTTTCCTAACACTCTCCCCACTTGGAGAGTCGGTGCCTTTAACCTCCTGTTTGGCCCAGTTTGCAATTTCTGTGGAAAATGAACAGGAATAGGGAGAACCAATGAGAGACTAGGTGGAGGTGTCTGGACGGGCAAATTTAACTCTCATTTCCCACCAGGAAGAGGAATTAACCAAAGGCTCAAAATGCCGTGCCGGAACCAAACTAGGGCCTGAAGCAATCCTGCGGTGTTGCGGCCAGCTCACAAGAAAGCGAGTTGAAGAAAGGAGCTCAGGGGCACTGTAATTCACAAACCTGCAGAGTTATAAATGACAGCTATCTTCCAAAAATATATTGAAGTAAGGCAGGCAAGAATAGTTGAAAGCGGGGCAGAATTGCAGGAAACCGATTTCAGGAGGTAGACTGGAATTGCATGTAAAGCATAGGAAAAGAGGCAGAACGTCCACAATGATGCACTTGGCCAAAAAGGGCGTATGCGTTTTTTCCTGAATATATTCAGGAAAAAACGCATACGCCCTTTTTGGCCAAGCAAGCAAGCTTGCAAAGGAAATCTGCACTACAATGAAGTCTCACTGCCCCCCGGTCAAAAGGGCTATCTGAAAAAAGTGTAAAATCCAGAAAGGCAGGACAGGCCAAGGAGAACTAGGAGCCTTCTTATGCTGATGGGCGGGATGTAAATTGCCAGCAGCCACTCTGGAGAAGTGTATGGTGTTTCCTGAAACATCCAAAAAACAAAGCAACAGAGCCTAGGGTATTTCCACTTATGGTCCTATAGCTTAGGGAAATTAAAATCAAAAAGACACAGCCACACCAAATTTTGGGACAGCTCTGTTTACAAGAACCTCGTTTACGGTACAAGTTCAATATCACAGAAAGCGAAAAATGGATAAAGATGTTGTGGTACTTACGTACAATGCAATATCACTCAGCAATGAAATCTATGTCATCAGGCCCGTAGCAGCATAATGAGTGGATTCAGGTACGATGATTCTAAGTGAAATGAGTCACACAGAAAAAGAAACATCATAAGTTATCACTACTACACGGAATGTAAACTTGGCTACACGGGAACTGAATTACAAAACAGAACAGGTTGTCAAATGTAGAAAACCCACTTATGCTTGCTTAAGGGGAAAGGAGAGTTGGGGTGCTACATACAACAAGAGATTGAAATTAGCACA
Organism: Leucopleurus acutus; assembly: GCF_964270905.1. Lineage (NCBI taxonomy): Eukaryota > Metazoa > Chordata > Mammalia > Artiodactyla > Delphinidae > Leucopleurus > Leucopleurus acutus. The sequence continues at coordinate 101,325,463 of NC_139146.1, read as the reverse complement.
GATACCGTTCCATAAGCCAAATATGTAATAGACAAGAGCTACTCCTTGCTCAACGAAGTGGACTCAACACCCCATATTAAACGCCTAACAATATACATGACTAGTAAGACTCTTAAAACCTATGGATTTATATGTCTCCGAAAGAGAATCAAGCGTGTGTACAGTGGCATAAACGCAGCAGTGATAGGATTGGTGAGGTTCGGTGAGCAAATGCAGACCCTTTGAAGTCATATTGCATGGTACCCATTCCATGGGTCTCAACTCTCCAGGTTTAAGGGATTCTTCCTTCAGCTAAAACATGCATGTGGAACCCAGAGTATGATCCACCGTGTGATCGGAAAACGTGTTCAAATGTGTCTCAGTTTTCGTCCCCTGGTACTCGGTTGCAACATTCCAGACGCTTCACTAACACTCCCCCTCTTGGAGAGTTAGTGCCTTTAACCTCCTGTTTGGCCCAGTTTGCAATGTCTGTGGAAAATGAACAGGATAAGGGAGAACCAATGAGAGACTAGGTGGAGGTGTCTGGACGGGCAAATTTAACTCTCATTTCCCACCAGGAAGAGGAATTAACCAAAGTCGCAGCATGCCGTGCCGGAACCAAACTAGGGCCTGAAGTAATCCTGCGATGTTGCGGCCAGCTCACAAGAAAGTGAGTTGAAGAAAGGAGCTCAGGGGCACTGTAATTCACAAACCTGCAGAGTTATAAATGACAGCTATCTTCCAAAAATATATTGAAGTAAGGCTGCCAAGAGGAGTTAAAAGCGGGGCAGAATTGCAGGAAACCGATTTCAGGAGGTAGACTGGAATTGCATGTAAAGCATAGGAAAAGAGGCAGAACGTCCACAATGATGCACTTGGCCAAAAAGGGCGTATGCGTTTTTTCCTGAATATATTCAGGAAAAAACGCATACGCCCTTTTTGGCCAACCAAGCAAGCTTGCAAAGTAAATCTGCACTACAATGAAGTCTCACTGCCCCCCGGTCAAAAGGGCCATCTGAAAAAAGTGTAAAATCCAGAAAGGCAGGACAGGCCATGGAGAACTGGGAGCCTTGTTATGCTGATGGGCGGGATGTAAATTGCCAGCAGCCACTCTGGAGAAGTGTATGGTGTTTCCTGAAACATCCAAAAAACAAAGCAACAGAGCCTAGGGCACTTCCACTTATGGTCCTATAGCTTAGGGAAATTAAAATCAAAAAGACACAGCCACCCTAAAGTTTGGGACGGCTCTGTTTACAAGAACCTCGTTTACGGTACAAGTTGAATATCTCAGAAAGCGAAAAATGGATAAAGAAGTTGTGGTACTTACGTACAATGAAATATCACTCAGAAATGAAATCTATGTCATCAGGCCCGTAGCAGCATAATGAGTGGATTCAGGTACGATGATTCTAAGTGAAATAAGTCACACAGAAAAAGAAACATCATAAGATATCACTACTACACGGAATGTAAACTTGGCTACACAGGAACTGAATTACAAAACAGAACAGGGTGTCAAATGTAGAAAACCAACTTATGCTTGCTTAAGTGGAAAGGTGAGTTGGGGTGCTGCATAAAACCAGAGATTGAAATTAGCACAGATACCGTTCCATAAGCCAAATATGTAATAGACAAGAGCTACTCCTTGCTCAACGAAGTGGACTCAACACCCCATATTAAACGCCTAAGAATATACCTGACTAGTAAGAATCTTAAAACCTATGGATTTATATGTCTCCGAAAGAGGATCAAGCGTGTGTACAGCGGCATAAACGCAGCAGTGATAGGATTGGTGAGGTTCGGTGAGCAAATGCAGACCCTTTGAAGTCATATTGCATGGTACCCATTCCATGGGTCTCAACTCTCCATGTTTAAGGGATTCTTCCTTCAGCTAAAACATGCATGTGGAACCCAGAGTATGATCCACCGTGTGATCGGAAAACGTGTTCAAATGTGTCTCAGTTTTCGTCTCCTGGTACTCGGGTGCAACATTCCAGACGCTTTACTAACACTCTCCCCACATGGAGAGTCGGTGCCTTTAACCTCCTGTTTGGCCCAGTTTGCAATTTCTGTGGAAAATGAACAGGAATAGGGAGAACCAATGAGAGACTAGGTGGAGGTGTCTGGACGGGCAAATTTAACTCTCATTTCCCACCAGGAAGAGGAATTAACCAAAGGCTCAACATGCCATGCCGGAACCAAACTAGGGCCTGAAGCAATCCTGCGGTGTTGCGGCCAGCTCACAAGAAAGCGAGTTGAAGAAAGGAGCTCAGGGGCACTGTAATTCACAAACCTGCAGAGTTATAAATGACAGCTATCTTCCAAAATTATATTGAAGTAAGGCAGCCAAGAATAGTTGAAAGTGGGGCAGAATTGCAGGAAACCGATTTCAGGAGGTAGACTGGAATTGCATGTAAAGCATAGGAAAAGAGGCAGAACGTCCACAATGATGCACTTGGCCAAAAAGGGCGTATGCGTTTTTTCCTGACGCATACGCCCTTTTTGGCCAACCAAGCAAGTTTGCAAAGGAAATCTGCACTACAATGAAGTCTCACTGCCCCCCGGTCAAAAGGGCCATCTGAAAAGAGTGTAAAACCCAGAAAGGCAGGACAGGCCATGGAGAACTGGGAGCCTTGTTATGCTGATGGGCGGGATGTAAATTGCCAGCAGCCACTCTGGAGAAGTGTATGGTGTTTCCTGAAACATCCAAAAAACAAAGCAACAGAGCCTAGGGCACTTCCACTTATGGTCCTATAGCTTAGGGAAATTAAAATCAAAAAGACACAGCCACCCCAAAGTTTGGGACGGCTCTGTTTACAAGAACCTCGTTTACGGTACAAGTTGAATATCACAGAAAGCGAAAAATGGATAAAGAAGTTGTGGTACTTACGTACAATGCAATATCACTCAGCAATGAAATCTATGTCATCAGGCCCGTAGCAGCATAATGTGTGGATTCAGGTACGATGATTCTAAGTGAAATAAGTCACACAGAAAAAGAAACATCATAAGATATCACTACTACACGGAATGTAAACTTGGTTACACAAGAACTGCATTACAAAACAGAACAGGGTGTCAAATGTAGAAAACCAACTTATGCTTGCTTAAGGGGAAAGGTGCGTTGGGGTGCTGCATAAAACTAGAGATTCAAATTAGCACAGATACCGTTCCATAAGCCAAATATGTAATAGACAAGAGCTACTCCTTGCTCAACGAAGTGGACTCAACACCCCATATTAAACGCCTAAGAATATACCTGACTAGTAAGAATCTTAAAACCTATGGATTTATATGTCTCCGAAAGAGAATCAAGCGTGTGTACAGCGGCATAAACGCAGCAGTGATAGGACTGGTGAGGTTCGGTGAGCAAATGCAGACCCTTTGAAGTCATATTGCATGGTACCCATTCCATGAGTCTCAACTCTCCATGTTTAAGGGATTCTTCCTTCAGCTAAAACATGCATGTGGAACCCAGAGTATGATCCACGGTGTCATCGGGAAACGTGTTCAAATGTGTCTCAGTTTTCGTCCCCTGGTACTCGTGTGCAACATTCCAGACGCTTTACTAACACTCCTCGCACTTGGAGAGTCGGTGCCTTTAGCCTCCTGTTTGGCCCAGTTTGCAATTTCTGTGGAAAATGAACAGGAATAGGGAGAACCAATGAGAGACTAGGTGGAGGTGTCTGGAAGGGCAAATTTAACTCTCATTTCCCACCAGGAAGAGGAATTAACCAAAGGCTCAACATGCCATGCCGGAACCAAACTAGGGCCTGAAGCAATCCTGCGGTGTTGCGGCCAGCTCACAAGAAAGCGAGTTGAAGAAAGGAGCTCAGGGGCACTGTAATTCACAAACATGCAGAGTTATAAATGACAGCTATCTTCCAAAAATATATTGAAGTAAGGCAGCCAAGAATAGTTGAAAGCGGGGCAGAATTGCAGGAAACCGATTTCAGGAGGTAGACTGGAATTGCATGTAAAGCATAGGAAAAGAGGCAGAACGTCCACAATGATGCACTTGGCCCAAAGGGCGTATGCGTTTTTTCCTGAATATATTCAGGAAAAAACGCATACGACCTTTTTGGCCAACCAAGCAAGCTTGCAAAGGAAATCTGCACTACAATGAAGTCTCACTGCCCCCCGGTCAAAAGGGCCATCTGAAAACAGTGTAAAACCCAGAAAGGCAGGACAGGCCATGGAGAACTGGGAGCCTTGTTATGCTGATGGGCGGGAGGTAAATTGCCAGCAGCCACTCTGGAGAAGTGTATGGTGTTTCCTGAAACATCCAAAAAACAAAGCAACAGAGCCTAGGGCACTTCCACTTATGGTCCTATAGCTTAGGGAAATTAAAATCAAAAAGACACAGCCACCCAAAAGTTTGGGACGGCTCTGTTTACAAGAACCTCGTTTACGGTACAAGTTGAATATCACAGAAAGCGAAAAATGGATAAAGAAGTTGTGGTACTTACGTACAATGCAATATCACTCAGCAATGAAATCTATGTCATCAGGCCCGTAGCAGCATAATGAGTGGATTCAGGTACGATGATTCTAAGTGAAATAAGTCACACAGAAAAAGAAACATCATAAGATATCACTACTACACGGAATGTAAACTTGGCTACACAGGAACTGAATTACAAAACAGAACAGGGTGTCAAATGTAGAAAACCAACTTATGCTTGCTTAAGGGGAAAGGTGAGTTGGGGTGCTGCATAAAACCAGAGATTGAAATTAGCACAGATACCGTTCCATAAGCCAAATATGTAATAGACAAGAGCTACTCCTTGCTCAACGAAGTGGACTCAACACCCCATATTAAACGCCTAAGAATATACCTGACTAGTAAGAATCTTAAAACCTATGGATTTATATGTCTCCGAAAGAGAATCAAGCGTGTGTACAGTGGCATAAACGCAGCAGTGATAGTATTGGTGAGGTTCGGTGAGCAAATGCAGACCCTTTGAAGTCATATTGCATGGTACCCATCCATGGGTCTCAACTCTCCATGTTTAAGGGATTCTTCCTTCAGCTAAAACATGCATGTGGAACCCAGAGTATGATCCACCGTGTGATCGGAAAACGTGTTCAAATGTGTCTCAGTTTTCGTCCCCTGGTACTCGGGTGCAACATTCCAGACGCTTTACTAACACTCTCCCCACTTGGAGAGTCGGTGCCTTTAACCTCCTGTTTGGCCCAGTTTGCAATTTCTGTGGAAAATGAACAGGAATAGGGAGAACCAATGAGAGACTAGGTGGAGGTGTCAGGACGGGCAAATTTAACTCTCATTTCCCACCAGGAAGAGGAATTAACCAAAGGCTCAGCCTGCCGTGCCGGAACCAAACTAGGGCCTGAAGCAATCCTGCGGTGTTGCGGCCAGCTCACAAGAAAGCGAGTTGAAGAAAGGAGCTCAGGGGCACTGTAATTCACAAACCTGCAGAGTTATAAATGACAGCTATCTTCCAAAAATATATTGAAGTAAGGCAGGCAAGAATAGTTGAAAGCGGGGCAGAATTGCAGGAAACCGATTTCAGGAGGTAGACTGGAATTGCATGTAAAGCATAGGAAAAGAGGCAGAACGTCCACAATGATGCACTTGGCCAAAAAGGGCGTATGCATTTTTTCCTGAATGTATTCAGGAAAAAACGCATACGCCCTTTTTGGCCAACCAAGCAAGCTTGCAAAGGAAATCTGCACTACAATGAAGTCTCACTGCCCCCCGGTCAAAAGGGCCATCTGAAAAAAGTGTAAAATCCAGAAAGGCAGGACAGGCCATGGAGAACTGGGAGCCTAGTTATGCTGATGGGCGTGATGTAAATTGCCAGCAGCCACTGTGGAGAAATGTATGGTGTTTCCTGAAACATCCAAAAAACAAAGCAACAGAGCCTAGGGCACTTCCACTTATGGTCCTATAGCTTAGGGAAATTAAAATCAAAAAGACACAGCCACCCCAAAGTTTGGGACGGCTCTGTTTACAAGAACCTCGTTTACGGTACAAGTTGAATATCACAGAAAGCGAAAAATGGATAAAGAAGTTGTGGTACTTACGTACAATGCAATATCACTCAGCAATGAAATCTATGTCATCAGGCCCGTAGCAGCATAATGAGTGGATTCAGGTACGATGATTCTAAGTGAAATAAGTCACACAGAAAAAGAAACATCATAAGATATCACTACTACAAGGAATGTAAACTTGGCTACACAGGAACTGAGTTACAAAACAGAACAGGGTGTCAAATGTAGAAAACCCACTTATGCTTGCTTAAGGGGAAAGGTGAGTTGGGGTGCTACATACAACAAGAGATTGAAATTAGCACAGATACCGTTCCATAAGCCAAATATGTAATAGACAAGAGCTACTCCTTGCTCAACGAAGTGGACTCAACACCCCATATTAAACGCCTAACAATATACATGACTAGTAAGACTCTTAAAACCTATGGATTTATATGTCTCCGAAAGAGAATCAAGCGTGTGTACAGTGGCATAAACGCAGCAGTGATAGGATTGGTGAGGTTCGGTGAGCAAATGCAGACCCTTTGAAGTCATATTGCATGGTACCCATTCCATGGGTCTCAACTCTCCATGTTTAAGGGATTCTTCCTTCAGCTAAAACATGCATGTGGAACCCAGAGTATGATCCACCGTGTGATCGGAAAACGTGTTCAAATGTGTCTCAGTTTTCGTCCCCTGGTACTCGGGTGCAACATTCCAGACGCTTTACTAACACTCTCCCCAATTGGAGAGTCAGTGCCTTTAACCTCCTGTTTGGCCCAGTTTGCAATTTCTGTGGAAAATGAACAGGAATAGGGAGAACCAATGAGAGACTAGGTGGAGGTGTGTGGACGGGCAAATTTAACTCTCATTTCCCACCAGGAAGAGGAATTAACCAAAGGCTCAGCATGCCGTGCCGGAACCAAACTAGGGCCTGAAGCAATCCTGCGGTGTTGCGGCCAGCTCACAAGAAAGCGAGTTGAAGAAAGGAGCTCAGGGGCACTGTAATTCACAAACATGCAGAGTTATAAATGACAGCTATCTTCCAAAAATATATTGAAGTTAGGCTGCCAGGAGGAGTTGAAAGCGGGGCAGAATTGCAGGAAACCGATTTCAGGAGGTAGACTGGAATTGCAAGTAAAGCATAGGATAAGAGGCAGAACGTCCACAATGATGCACTTGGCCAAAAAGGGCGTATGCGTTTTTTCCTGAATATATTCAGGAAAAAACGCATACGCCCTTTTTGGCCAACCAAGCAAGCTTGCAAAGGAAATCTGCACTACAATGAAGTCTCACTGCCCCCGGGTCAAAAGGGCCAACTGAAAAAAGTGTAAAATCCAGAAAGGCAGGACAGGCCATGGAGAACTGGGAGCCTAGTTATGCTGATGGGCGTGATGTAAATTGCCAGCAGCCACTGTGGAGAAGTGTATGGTGTTTCCTGAAACATCCAAAAAACAAAGCAACAGAGCCTAGGGCACTTCCACTTATGGTCCTATAGCTTAGGGAAATTAAAATCAAAAAGACACAGCCACCCCAAAGTTTGGGACGGCTCTGTTTACAAGAACCTCGTTTACGGTACAAGTTGAATATCACAGAAAGCGAAAAATGGATAAAGAAGTTGTGGTACTTACGTACAATGCAATATCACTCAGCAATGAAATCTATGTCATCAGGCCCGTAGCAGCATAATGTGTGGATTCAGGTACGATGATTCTAAGTGAAATAAGTCACACAGAAAAAGAAACATCATAAGATATCACTACTACACGGAATGTAAACTTGGTTACACAAGAACTGCATTACAAAACAGAACAGGGTGTCAAATGTAGAAAACCAACTTATGCTTGCTTAAGGGGAAAGGTGAGTTGGGGTGCTGCATAAAACTAGAGATTCAAATTAGCACAGATACCGTTCCATAAGCCAAATATGTAATAGACAAGAGCTACTCCTTGCTCAACGAAGTGGACTCAACACCCCATATTAAACGCCTAAGAATATACCTGACTAGTAAGAATCTTAAAACCTATGGATTTATATGTCTCCGAAAGAGAATCAAGCGTGTGTACAGCGGCATAAACGCAGCAGTGATAGGACTGGTGAGGTTCGGTGAGCAAATGCAGACCCTTTGAAGTCATATTGCATGGTACCCATTCCATGAGTCTCAACTCTCCATGTTTAAGGGATTCTTCCTTCAGCTAAAACATGCATGTGGAACCCAGAGTATGATCCACGGTGTCATCGGGAAACGTGTTCAAATGTGTCTCAGTTTTCGTCCCCTGGTACTCGGGTGCAACATTCCAGATGCTTTACTAACACTCTCCCCACTTGGAGAGTCGGTGCTTTTAACCTCCTGTTTGGCCCAGTTTGCAATTTCTGTGGAAAATGAACAGGAATAGGGAGAACCAATGAGAGACTAGGTGGAGGTGTCTGGACGGGCAAATTTAACTCTCATTTCCCACCAGGAAGAGGAATTAACCAAAGGCTCAAAATGCCGTGCCGGAACCAAACTAGGGCCTGAAGCAATCCTGCGGTGTTGCGGCCAGCTCACAAGAAAGCGAGTTGAAGAAAGGAGCTCAGGGGCACTGTAATTCACAAACCTACAGAGTTATAAATGACAGCTATCTTCCAAAAATATATTGCAGTAAGGCTGCCAAGAGGAGTTGAATGCGGGGCAGAATTGCAGGGAACCGATTTCAGGAGGTAGACTGGAATTGTATGTAAAGCATAGGAAAAGAGGCAGAACGTCCACAATGATGCACTTGGCCAAAAAGGGCGTATGCGTTTTTTCCTGAATATATTCAGGAAAAAACGCATACGCCCTTTTTGGCCAACCAAGCAAGCTTGAAAAGGAAATCTGCACTACAATGAAGTCTCACTGCCCCCCGGTCAAAAGGGCTATCTGAAAAAAGTGTAAAATCCAGAAAGGCAGGACAGGCCATGGAGAACAGGGAGCCTTGTTATGCTGATGGGCGGCATGTAAATTGCCAACAGCCACTCTGGAGAAGTGTATGGTGTTTCCTGAAACATCCAAAAAACAAAGCAACAGAGCCTAGGGCACTTCCACTTATGGTCCTATAGCTTAGGGAAATTAAAATCAAAAAGACACAGCCACCCGAATGTTTGGGACGGCTCTGTTTACAAGAACCTCGTTTACGGTACAAGTTGAATATCACAGAAAGCGAAAAATGGATAAAGAAGTTGTGGTACTTACGTACAATGCAATATCACTCAGCCATGAAATCTATGTCATCAGGCCCATAGCAGCATAATGAGTGGATTCAGGTACGATGATTCTAAGTGAAATAAGTCACACAGAAAAAGAAACATCATAAGATATCACTACTACACGGAATGTAAACTTGGCTACACAGGAACTGAATTACAAAACAGAACAGGGTGTCAAATGTAGAAAACTAACTTATGCTTGCTTAAGGGGAAAGGTGAGTTGGGGTGCTGCATGAAACCAGAGATTGAAATTAGCACAGATACCGTTCCATAAGCCAAATATGTAATAGACAAGAGCTACTCCTTGCTCAACGAAGTGGACTCAACACCCCATATTAAACGACTAAGAATATACCTGACTAGTAAGAATCTTAAAACCTATGGATTTATATGTCTCCGAAAGAGAATCAAGCGTGTGTACAGCAGCATAAGCGCAGCAGTGATAGGATTGGTGAGGTTCGGTGAGCAAATGCAGACCCTTTGAAGTCATATTGCATGGTACCCATTCCATGGGTCTCAACTCTCCATGTTTAAGGGATTCTTCCTTCAGCTAAAACATGCATGTGGAACCCAGAGTATGATCCACCATGTGATCGGAAAACGTGTTCAAATGTGTCTCAGTTTTCGTCCCCTGGTACTCGGGTGCAACATTCCAGATGCTTTACTAACACTCTCCCCACTTGGAGAGTCAGTGCCTTTAACCTCCTGTTTGGCCCAGTTTGCAATTTCTGTGGAAAATGAACAGGAATAGGGAGAACCAATGAGAGACTAGGTGGAGGTGTCTGGACGGGCAAATTTAACTCTCATTTCCCACCAGGAAGAGGAATTAACCAAAGGCCCAGCATGCCATGCCGGAACCAAACTAGGGCCGGAAGCAATCCTGCGGTGTTGCGGCCAGCTCACAAGAAAGCGAGTTGAAGAAAGGAGCTCAGGGGCACTGTAATTCACAAACCTACAGAGTTATAAATGACAGCCATCTTCCAAAAATATCTTAAAGTAAGGCTGCCAAGAGGAGTTGAAACCGGGGCAGAATTGCAGGAAACCGATTTCAGGAGGTAGACTGGAATTGCATGTAAAGCATAGGAAAAGAGGCAGAACGTCCACAATGATGCACTTGGCCAAAAAGGGCGTATGCGTTTCTTCCTGAATATATTCAGGAAAAAACGCATACGCCCTTTTTGGCCAACCAAGCAAGCTTGCAAAGGAAATCTGCACTACAATTAAGTCTCACTGCCCCCCGGTCAAAAGGGCCATCCGAAAAAAGTGTAAAATCCAGAAAGGCAGGACAGGCCATGGAGAACTGGGAGCCTTGTTATGCTGATGGGCGGGATGTAAATTGCCAACAACCACTCTGGAGAAGTGTATGGTGTTTCCTGAAACATCCAAAAAACCAAGCAACAGAGCCTAGGGCATTTCCACTTATGGTCGTATAGCTTAGGGAAATAATAATCAAAAAGACACAGCCTCCCCAAAGTTTGGGACGGCTCTGTTTACAAGAACCTCGTTTACGGTACAGGTTCAATATCGCAGAAAGCGAAAAATGGATAAAGAAATTGTGGTACTTACGTACAATGCAATATCACTCAGCAAAGAAATCTATGTCATCAGGCCCGTGACAGCATAATGAGTGGATTCAGGTATGATGATTCTAAGAGAAATAAGTCACACAGAAAAAGAAATATCATAAGATATCACTACTACACGGAATGTAAACTTGGCTACACAGGAACTGAATTACAAAACAAAACAGGGTGTCAAATGAAGAAAACAAACTTATGCTTGCTTAAGGGGAAAGGTGAGTTGGGGTGCTGCATGAAACCAGAGATTGAAATTAGCACAGACACCGTTCCATAAGCCAAATATGTAATAGACAAGAGCTACTCCTTGCTCAACGAAGTGGACTCAACACCCAATATTAAACGCCTAAGAATATACCTGACTAGTAAGAATCTTAAAACCTATGGATTTATATGTCTCCGAAAGAGAATCAAGGGTGTGTACAGCGGCATAAACGCAGCAGTGATAGGACTGGTGAGGTTCGGTGAACAAATGCAGACCCTTTGAAGTCATATTGCATGGTACCCATTCCATGGGTCTCAACTCTCCAGGTTTAAGGGATTTTTCCTTCAGCTAAAACATGCATGTGGAACCCAGAGTATAATCCACCGTGTGATCGGGAAACATGTTCAAATGTGTCTCAGTTTTCGTCCCCTGGTACTCGGGTGCAACATTCCAGACGCTTTGCTAACACTCTCCCCACTTGGAGAGTCAGTGCCTTTAAGCTCCTGTTTGGCCCAGTTTGCAATTTCTGCGTAAGATAAAAAGGAAGAGGGAGAACCAATGAGAGACTAGGTGGAGGTGTCTGGACGGGCAAATTTAACTCTCATTTCCCACCAGGAAGAGGAATTAACCAAAGGCTCCGTGTGCCATGCTTGAACTAGATTAGGGCCTGAAGCAATCCTGCGGTGTTGCGGCCAGCTCACAAGAAAGCGAGTTGAAGAAAGGAGCTCAGGGGCACTGTAATTCACAAACCTGCAGAGTTATAAATGACAGCTATCTTCCAAAAATATATTGAAGGAAGGCTGCCAAGAGGAGTTGAAAGCGGTGCAGAATTGCAGGAAACCGATTTCAGGAGGTAGACTGGAATTGCAAGTAAAGCATAGGAAAAGAGGCAGAACATCCACAATGATGTACTTGGCCAAAAAGGGCGTATGCGTTTCTTCCTGAATATATTCAGGAAAAAACGCATACGCCCTTTTTGGCCAACCAAGCAAGCTTGCAAAGGAAATCTGCACTACAATGAAGTCTCACTGCCCCCCGGTCAAAAGGGCCATCTGAAAAAAGTGTAAAATCCAGAAAGGCAGGACAGGCCATGGAGAACTGGGAGCCTTGTTATGCTGATGGGCGGGATGTAAATTGCCAGCAGCCACTATGGAGAAGTGTATGGTGTTTCCTGAAACATCCAAAAAACAAAGCAACAGAGCCTAGGGCACTTCCACTTATGGTTCTATAGCTTAGGGAAATTAAAATCAAACAGACACAGCCACCCCAAAGTTTCGGCCGGCTCTGTTTACAAGAACCTCGTTTACGGTACAAGTTCAATATCACAGAAAGCGAAAAATGGATAAAGAAGTTGTGGTACTTACGTACAATGCAATATCACTCAGCAATGAAATCTATGTCATCAGGCCCGTAGCAGCATAATGAGTGGATTCAGGTACGATGATTCTAAGTGAAATAAGTCACACAGAAAAAGAAATATCCTAAGATATCACTACTACACGGAATGTAAACTTGGCTACACAGGAACTGAATTACAAAACAGAACAGGGTGTCAAATGTAGAAAACCAACTTATGCTTGCTTAAGGGGAAAGGTGAGTTGGGGTGCTGCATACAACAAGAGATTGAAATTAGCACAGATACCGTTCCATAAGCCAAATATGTAATAGACAAGAGCTACTCCTTGCTCAACGAAGTGGACTCAACACCCCATATTAAACGCCTAAGAATATACCTGACTAGTAAGAATCTTAAAACCTATGGATTTATATGTCCCTGAAAGAGAATCAAGCGTGTGTACAGTGGCATAAACGCAGCAGTAATAGTATTGGTGAGGTTCGGTAAGCAAATACAGACCCTTTGAAGTCATATTGCATGGTACCCATCCATGGGTCTCAACTCTCCATGTTTAAGGGATTCTTCCTTCAGCTAAAACATGCATGTGGAACCCAGAGTATGATCCACCGTGTGATCGGAAAACGTGTTCAAATGTGTCTCAGTTTTCGTCCCCTGGTACTCGGGTGCAACATTCCAGACGCTTTACTAACACTCTCCCCACTTGGAGAGTCGGTGCCTTTAACCTCCTGTTTGGCCCAGTTTGCAATTTCTGTGGAAAATGAACAGGAATAGGGAGAACCAATGAGAGACTAGGTGGAGGTGTCTGGACGGGCAAATTTAACTCTCATTTCCCACCAGGAAGAGGAATTAACCAAAGGCTCAACATGCCATGCCGGAACCAAACTAGGGCCTGAAGCAATCCTGCGGTGTTGTGGCCAGCTCACAAGAAAGCGAGTTGAAGAAAGGAGCTCAGGGGCACTGTAATTCACAAACCTGCAGAGTTATAAATGACAGCTATCTTCCAAAAATATATTGAAGTAAGGCAGCCAAGAATAGTTGAAAGCGGGGCAGAATTGCAGGAAACCGATTTCAGGAGGTAGACTGGAATTGCATGTAAAGCATAGGAAAAGAGGCAGAACGTCCACAATGATGCACTTGGCCAAAAAGGGCGTATGCGTTTCTTCCTGAATATATTCAGGAAAAAACGCATACGCCCTTTTTGGCCAACCAAGCAAGCTTGCAAAGGAAATCTGCACTACAATGAAGTCTCACTGCCCCCCGGTCAAAAGGGCCATCCGAAAAAAGTGTAAAATCCAGAAAGGCAGGACAGGCCATGGAGAACTGGGAGCCTTGTTATGCTGATGGGCGGGATGTAAATTGCCAACAACCACTCTGGAGAAGTGTATGGTGTTTCCTGAAACATCCAAAAAACCAAGCAACAGAGCCTAGGGCATTTCCACTTATGGTCGTATAGCTTAGGGAAATAATAATCAAAAAGACACAGCCTCCCCAAAGTTTGGGACGGCTCTGTTTACAAGAACCTCGTTTACAGTACAGGTTCAATATCGCAGAAAGCGAAAAATGGATAAAGAAATTGTGGTACTTACGTACAATGCAATATCACTCAGCAAAGAAATCTATGTCATCAGGCCCGTGACAGCATAATGAGTGGATTCAGGTATGATGATTCTAAGAGAAATAAGTCACACAGAAAAAGAAATATCATAAGATATCACTACTACACGGAATGTAAACTTGGCTACACAGGAACTGAATTAAAAAACAAAACATGGTGTCAAATGTAGAAAACCAACTTATGCTTGTTTAAGGGGAAAGGTGAGTTGGGGTGCTGCATGAAACCAGAGATTGAAATTAGCACAGACACCGTTCCATAAGCCAAATATGTAATAGACAAGAGCTACTCCTTGCTCAACGAAGTGGACTCAACACCCAATATTAAACGCCTAAGAATATACCTGACTAGTAAGAATCTTAAAACCTATGGATTTATATGTCTCCGAAAGAGAATCAAGGGTGTGTACAGCGGCATAAACGCAGCAGTGATAGGACTGGTGAGGTTCGGTGAGCAAATGCAGACCCTTTGAAGTCATATTGCATGGTACCCATTCCATGGGTCTCAACTCTCCAGGTTTAAGGGATTTTTCCTTCAGCTAAAACATGCATGTGGAACCCAGAGTATAATCCACCGTGTGATCGGGAAACGTGTTCAAATGTGTCTCAGTTTTCGTCCCCTGGTACTCGGGTGCAACATTCCAGACGCTTTACTAACACTCTCCCCACTTGGAGAGTCAGTGCCTTTAAGCTCCTGTTTGGCCCAGTTTGCAATTTCTGCGTAAGATAAACAGGAAGAGGGAGAACCAATGAGAGACTAGGTGGAGGTGTCTGGACGGGCAAATTTAACTCTCATTTCCCACCAGGAAGAGGAATTAACCAAAGGCTCCGTGTGCCATGCTGGAACTAGATTAGGGCCTGAGGAGATCCTGCTGTGTTGCGGCCAGCTCACAAGAAAGCGAGTTGAAGAAAGGAGCTCAGGGGCACTGTAATTCACAAACCTACAGAGTTATAAATGACAGCTATCTTCCAAAAATATATTGCAGTAAGGCTGCCAAGAGGAGTTGAATGCGGGGCAGAATTGCAGGGAACCGATTTCAGGAGGTAGACTGGAATTGTATGTAAAGCATAGGAAAAGAGGCAGAACGTCCACAATGATGCACTTGGCCAAAAAGGGCGTATGCGTTTTTTCCTGAATATATTCAGGAAAAAACGCATACGCCCTTTTTGGCCAACCAAGCAAGCTTGAAAAGGAAATCTGCACTACAATGAAGTCTCACTGCCCCCAGGTCAAAAGGGCTATCTGAAAAAAGTGTAAAATCCAGAAAGGCAGGACAGGCCATGGAGAACAGGGAGCCTTGTTATGCTGATGGGCGGCATGCAAATTGCCAACAGCCACTCTGGAGAAGTGTATGGTGTTTCCTGAAACATCCAAAAAACAAAGCAACAGAGCCTAGGGCACTTCCACTTATGGTCCTATAGCTTAGGGAAATTAAAATCAAAAAGACACAGCCACCCCAAAGTTTGGGCCGGCTCTGTTTACAAGAACCTCATTTACGGTACAAGTTCAATATCACAGAAAGCGAAAAATGGATAAAGAAGTTGTGGTACTTACGTACAATGCAATATCACTCA
Source organism: Leucopleurus acutus (assembly GCF_964270905.1). NCBI lineage: Eukaryota > Metazoa > Chordata > Mammalia > Artiodactyla > Delphinidae > Leucopleurus > Leucopleurus acutus. Next base: position 101,309,937 of record NC_139146.1, on the reverse strand, counting down.
GCAATGAAATCTATGTCATCAGGCCCGTAGCAGCATAATGTGTGGATTCAGGTACGGTGATTCTAAGTGAAATAAGTCACACAGAAAAAGAAACATCATAAGATATCACTACTACACGGAATATAAACTTGGCTACACAAGAACTGAATTACAAAACAGAACAGGGTGTCAAATGTAGAAAACCAACTTATGCTTGCTTAAGGGGAAAGGTGAGTTGGGGTGCTGCATAAAACCAGAGATTGAAATTAGCACAGATACCGTTCCATAAGCCAAATATGTAATAGACAAGAGCTACTCCTTGCTCAACGAAGTGGACTCAACACCCCATATTAAAGGCCTAAGAATATACCTGACTAGTAAGAATCTTAAAACCTATGGATTTATATGTCTCCGAAAGAGAATCAAGCGTGTGTACAGCAGCATAAACGAAGCAGTGATAGGACTGGTGAGGTTCGGTGAGCAAATGCAGACCCTTTGAAGTCATATTGCATGGTACCCATTCCATGGGTCTCAACTCTCCATGTTTAAGGGATTCTTCCTTCAGCTAAAACATGCATGTGGAACCCAGAGTATGATCCACGGTGTCATCGGGAAACGTGTTCAAATGTGTCTCAGGTTTCATCCCCTGGTGCTCGGGTGCAACATTCCAGACGCTTTCCTAACACTCTCCCCACTTGGAGAGTCGGTGCCTTTAACCTCCTGTTTGGCCCAGTTTGCAATTTCTGTGGAAAATGAACAGGAATAGGGAGAACCAATGAGAGACTAGGTGGAGGTGTCTGGACGGGCAAATTTAACTCATTTCCCACCAGGAAGAGGAATTAACCAAAGGCTCAGCATGCCGTGCCGGAACCAGACTAGGGCCTGAAGCAATCCTGCGGTGTTGCGGCCAGCTCACAAGAAAGCGAGTTGAAGAAAGGAGCTCAGGGGCACTGTAATTCACAAACCTGCAGAGTTATAAATGACAGCTATCTTCCAAAAATATATTGAAGTAAGGCAGCCAAGAGGAATTGAAAGAGGGGCAGAATTGCAGGAAACCGATTTCAGGAGGTAGACTGGAATTGCATGTAAAGCATAGGAAAAGAGGCAGAACGTCCACAATGATGCACTTGGCCAAAAAGGGCGTATGCGTTTTTTCCTGAATATATTCAGGAAAAAACGCATACGCCCTTTTTGGCCAACCAAGCAAGCTTGCAAAGGAAATCTGCACTACAATGAAGTCTCACTGCCCCCCGGTCAAAAGGGCCATCTGAAAAAAGTGTAAAACCCAGAAAGGCAGGACAGGCCATGGAGAACTGGGAGCCTTGTTATGCTGATGGGCGGGATGTAAATTGCCAGCAGCCACTCTGGAGAAGTGTATGGTGTTTCCTGAAACATCCAAAAAACAAAGCAACAGAGCCTAGGGCACTTCCACTTATGGTCCTATAGCTTAGGGAAATTAAAATCAAAAAGACACAGCCACCCAAAAGTTTGGGACGGCTCTGTTTACAAGAACCTCGTTTACGGTACAAGTTGAATATCACAGAAAGCGAAAAATGGATAAAGAAGTTGTGGTACTTACGTACAATGCAATATCACTCAGCAATGAAATCTATGTCATCAGGCCCGTAGCAGCATAATGAGTGGATTCAGGTACGATGATTCTAAGTGAAATAAGTCACACAGAAAAAGAAACATCATAAGATATCACTACTACACGGAATGTAAACTTGGCTACACAGGAACTGAATTACAAAACAGAACAGGGTGTCAAATGTAGAAAACCAACTTATGCTTGCTTAAGGGGAAAGGTGAGTTGGGGTGCTGCATAAAACCAGAGATTGAAATTAGCACAGATACCGTTCCATAAGCCAAATATGTAATAGACAAGAGCTACTCCTTGCTCAACGAAGTGGACTCAACACCCCATATTAAACGCCTAAGAATATACCTGACTAGTAAGAATCTTAAAACCTATGGATTTATATGTCTCCGAAAGAGAATCAAGCGTGTGTACAGTGGCATAAACGCAGCAGTAATAGTATTGGTGAGGTTCGGTGAGCAAATGCAGACCCTTTGAAGTCATATTGCATGGTACCCATCCATGGGTCTCAACTCTCCATGTTTAAGGGATTCTTCCTTCAGCTAAAACATGCATGTGGAACCCAGAGTATGATCCACCGTGTGATCGGGAAACGTGTTCAAATGTGTCTCAGTTTTCGTCCCCTGGTACTCGGGTGCAACATTCCAGACGCTTTACTAACACTCTCCCCACTTGGAGAGTCGGTGCCTTTAACCTCCTGTTTGGCCCAGTTTGCAATTTCTGTGGAAAATGAACAGGAATAGGGAGAACCAATGAGAGACTAGGTGGAGGTGTCAGGACGGGCAAATTTAACTCTCATTTCCCACCAGGAAGAGGAATTAACCAAAGGCTCAGCCTGCCGTGCCGGAACCAAACTAGGGCCTGAAGCAATCCTGCGGTGTTGCGGCCAGCTCACAAGAAAGCGAGTTGAAGAAAGGAGCTCAGGGGCACTGTAATTCACAAACCTGCAGAGTTATAAATGACAGCTATCTTCCAAAAATATATTGAAGTAAGGCAGGCAAGAATAGTTGAAAGCGGGGCAGAATTGCAGGAAACCGATTTCAGGAGGTAGACTGGAATTGCATGTAAAGCATAGGAAAAGAGGCAGAACGTCCACAATGATGCACTTGGCCAAAAAGGGCGTATGCATTTTTTCCTGAATGTATTCAGGAAAAAACGCATACGCCCTTTTTGGCCAACCAAGCAAGCTTGCAAAGGAAATCTGCACTACAATGAAGTCTCACTGCCCCCCGGTCAAAAGGGCCATCTGAAAAAAGTGTAAAATCCAGAAAGGCAGGACAGGCCATGGAGAACTGGGAGCCTAGTTATGCTGATGGGCGTGATGTAAATTGCCAGCAGCCACTGTGGAGAAATGTATGGTGTTTCCTGAAACATCCAAAAAACAAAGCAACAGAGCCTAGGGCACTTCCACTTATGGTCCTATAGCTTAGGGAAATTAAAATCAAAAAGACACAGCCACCCCAAAGTTTGGGACGGCTCTGTTTACAAGAACCTCGTTTACGGTACAAGTTGAATATCACAGAAAGCGAAAAATGGATAAAGAAGTTGTGGTACTTACGTACAATGCAATATCACTCAGCAATGAAATCTATGTCATCAGGCCCGTAGCAGCATAATGAGTGGATTCAGGTACGATGATTCTAAGTGAAATAAGTCACACAGAAAAAGAAACATCATAAGATATCACTACTACAAGGAATGTAAACTTGGCTACACAGGAACTGAGTTACAAAACAGAACAGGGTGTCAAATGTAGAAAACCCACTTATGCTTGCTTAAGGGGAAAGGTGAGTTGGGGTGCTACATACAACAACAGATTGAAATTAGCACAGATACCGTTCCATAAGCCAAATATGTAATAGACAAGAGCTACTCCTTGCTCAACGAAGTGGACTCAACACCCCATATTAAACGCCTAACAATATACATGACTAGTAAGACTCTTAAAACCTATGGATTTATATGTCTCCGAAAGAGAATCAAGCGTGTGTACAGTGGCATAAACGCAGCAGTGATAGGATTGGTGAGGTTCGGTGAGCAAATGCAGACCCTTTGAAGTCATATTGCATGGTACCCATTCCATGGGTCTCAACTCTCCATGTTTAAGGGATTCTTCCTTCAGCTAAAACATGCATGTGGAACCCAGAGTATGATCCACCGTGTGATCGGAAAACGTGTTCAAATGTGTCTCAGTTTTCGTCCCCTGGTACTCGGGTGCAACATTCCAGACGCTTTACTAACACTCTCCCCAATTGGAGAGTCAGTGCCTTTAACCTCCTGTTTGGCCCAGTTTGCAATTTCTGTGGAAAATGAACAGGAATAGGGAGAACCAATGAGAGACTAGGTGGAGGTGTGTGGACGGGCAAATTTAACTCTCATTTCCCACCAGGAAGAGGAATTAACCAAAGGCTCAGCATGCCGTGCCGGAACCAAACTAGGGCCTGAAGCAATCCTGCGGTGTTGCGGCCAGCTCACAAGAAAGCGAGTTGAAGAAAGGAGCTCAGGGGCACTGTAATTCACAAACATGCAGAGTTATAAATGACAGCTATCTTCCAAAAATATATTGAAGTTAGGCTGCCAGGAGGAGTTGAAAGCGGGGCAGAATTGCAGGAAACCGATTTCAGGAGGTAGACTGGAATTGCAAGTAAAGCATAGGATAAGAGGCAGAACGTCCACAATGATGCACTTGGCCAAAAAGGGCGTATGCGTTTTTTCCTGAATATATTCAGGAAAAAACGCATACGCCCTTTTTGGCCAACCAAGCAAGCTTGCAAAGGAAATCTGCACTACAATGAAGTCTCACTGCCCCCGGGTCAAAAGGGCCAACTGAAAAAAGTGTAAAATCCAGAAAGGCAGGACAGGCCATGGAGAACTGGGAGCCTAGTTATGCTGATGGGCGTGATGTAAATTGCCAGCAGCCACTGTGGAGAAGTGTATGGTGTTTCCTGAAACATCCAAAAAACAAAGCAACAGAGCCTAGGGCACTTCCACTTATGGTCCTATAGCTTAGGGAAATTAAAATCAAAAAGACACAGCCACCCCAAAGTTTGGGACGGCTCTGTTTACAAGAACCTCGTTTACGGTACAAGTTGAATATCACAGAAAGCGAAAAATGGATAAAGAAGTTGTGGTACTTACGTACAATGCAATATCACTCAGCAATGAAATCTATGTCATCAGGCCCGTAGCAGCATAATGTGTGGATTCAGGTACGATGATTCTAAGTGAAATAAGTCACACAGAAAAAGAAACATCATAAGATATCACTACTACACGGAATGTAAACTTGGTTACACAAGAACTGCATTACAAAACAGAACAGGGTGTCAAATGTAGAAAACCAACTTATGCTTGCTTAAGGGGAAAGGTGAGTTGGGGTGCTGCATAAAACTAGAGATTCAAATTAGCACAGATACCGTTCCATAAGCCAAATATGTAATAGACAAGAGCTACTCCTTGCTCAACGAAGTGGACTCAACACCCCATATTAAACGCCTAAGAATATACCTGACTAGTAAGAATCTTAAAACCTATGGATTTATATGTCTCCGAAAGAGAATCAAGCGTGTGTACAGCGGTATAAACGCAGCAGTGATAGGACTGGTGAGGTTCGGTGAGCAAATGCAGACCCTTTGAAGTCATATTGCATGGTACCCATTCCATGAGTCTCAACTCTCCATGTTTAAGGGATTCTTCCTTCAGCTAAAACATGCATGTGGAACCCAGAGTATGATCCACGGTGTCATCGGGAAACGTGTTCAAATGTGTCTCAGTTTTCGTCCCCTGGTACTCGGGTGCAACATTCCAGATGCTTTACTAACACTCTCCCCACTTGGAGAGTCGGTGCTTTTAACCTCCTGTTTGGCCCAGTTTGCAATTTCTGTGGAAAATGAACAGGAATAGGGAGAACCAATGAGAGACTAGGTGGAGGTGTCTGGACGGGCAAATTTAACTCTCATTTCCCACCAGGAAGAGGAATTAACCAAAGGCTCAAAATGCCGTGCCGGAACCAAACTAGGGCCTGAAGCAATCCTGCGGTGTTGCGGCCAGCTCACAAGAAAGCGAGTTGAAGAAAGGAGGTCAGGGGCACTGTAATTCACAAACCTACAGAGTTATAAATGACAGCTATCTTCCAAAAATATATTGCAGTAAGGCTGCCAAGAGGAGTTGAATGCGGGGCAGAATTGCAGGGAACCGATTTCAGGAGGTAGACTGGAATTGTATGTAAAGCATAGGAAAAGAGGCAGAACATCCACAATGATGCACTTGGCCAAAAAGGGCGTATGCGTTTTTTCCTGAATATATTCAGGAAAAAACGCATACGCCCTTTTTGGCCAACCAAGCAAGCTTGAAAAGGAAATCTGCACTACAATGAAGTCTCACTGCCCCCCGGTCAAAAGGGCTATCTGAAAAAAGTGTAAAATCCAGAAAGGCAGGACAGGCCATGGAGAACAGGGAGCCTTGTTATGCTGATGGGCGGCATGTAAATTGCCAACAGCCACTCTGGAGAAGTGTATGGTGTTTCCTGAAACATCCAAAAAACAAAGCAACAGAGCCTAGGGCACTTCCACTTATGGTCCTATAGCTTAGGGAAATTAAAATCAAAAAGACACAGCCACCCGAATGTTTGGGACGGCTCTGTTTACAAGAACCTCGTTTACGGTACAAGTTGAATATCACAGAAAGCGAAAAATGGATAAAGAAGTTGTGGTACTTACGTACAATGCAATATCACTCAGCCATGAAATCTATGTCATCAGGCCCATAGCAGCATAATGAGTGGATTCAGGTACGATGATTCTAAGTGAAATAAGTCACACAGAAAAAGAAACATCATAAGATATCACTACTACACGGAATGTAAACTTGGCTACACAGGAACTGAATTACAAAACAGAACAGGGTGTCAAATGTAGAAAACTAACTTATGCTTGCTTAAGGGGAAAGGTGAGTTGGGGTGCTGCATGAAACCAGAGATTGAAATTAGCACAGATACCGTTCCATAAGCCAAATATGTAATAGACAAGAGCTACTCCTTGCTCAACGAAGTGGACTCAACACCCCATATTAAACGACTAAGAATATACCTGACTAGTAAGAATCTTAAAACCTATGGATTTATATGTCTCCGAAAGAGAATCAAGCGTGTGTACAGCAGCATAAGCGCAGCAGTGATAGGATTGGTGAGGTTCGGTGAGCAAATGCAGACCCTTTGAAGTCATATTGCATGGTACCCATTCCATGGGTCTCAACTCTCCATGTTTAAGGGATTCTTCCTTCAGCTAAAACATGCATGTGGAACCCAGAGTATGATCCACCATGTGATCGGAAAACGTGTTCAAATGTGTCTCAGTTTTCGTCCCCTGGTACTCGGGTGCAACATTCCAGATGCTTTACTAACACTCTCCCCACTTGGAGAGTCAGTGCCTTTAACCTCCTGTTTGGCCCAGTTTGCAATTTCTGTGGAAAATGAACAGGAATAGGGAGAACCAATGAGAGACTAGGTGGAGGTGTCTGGACGGGCAAATTTAACTCTCATTTCCCACCAGGAAGAGGAATTAACCAAAGGCCCAGCATGCCATGCCGGAACCAAACTAGGGCCGGAAGCAATCCTGCGGTGTTGCGGCCAGCTCACAAGAAAGCGAGTTGAAGAAAGGAGCTCAGGGGCACTGTAATTCACAAACCTACAGAGTTATAAATGACAGCCATCTTCCAAAAATATCTTAAAGTAAGGCTGCCAAGAGGAGTTGAAACCGGGGCAGAATTGCAGGAAACCGATTTCAGGAGGTAGACTGGAATTGCATGTAAAGCATAGGAAAAGAGGCAGAACGTCCACAATGATGCACTTGGCCAAAAAGGGCGTATGCGTTTCTTCCTGAATATATTCAGGAAAAAACGCATACGCCCTTTTTGGCCAACCAAGCAAGCTTGCAAAGGAAATCTGCACTACAATTAAGTCTCACTGCCCCCCGGTCAAAAGGGCCATCCGAAAAAAGTGTAAAATCCAGAAAGGCAGGACAGGCCATGGAGAACTGGGAGCCTTGTTATGCTGATGGGCGGGATGTAAATTGCCAACAACCACTCTGGAGAAGTGTATGGTGTTTCCTGAAACATCCAAAAAACCAAGCAACAGAGCCTAGGGCATTTCCACTTATGGTCGTATAGCTTAGGGAAATAATAATCAAAAAGACACAGCCTCCCCAAAGTTTGGGACGGCTCTGTTTACAAGAACCTCGTTTACGGTACAGGTTCAATATCGCAGAAAGCGAAAAATGGATAAAGAAATTGTGGTACTTACGTACAATGCAATATCACTCAGCAAAGAAATCTATGTCATCAGGCCCGTGACAGCATAATGAGTGGATTCAGGTATGATGATTCTAAGAGAAATAAGTCACACAGAAAAAGAAATATCATAAGATATCACTACTACACGGAATGTAAACTTGGCTACACAGGAACTGAATTACAAAACAAAACAGGGTGTCAAATGAAGAAAACCAACTTATGCTTGCTTAAGGGGAAAGGTGAGTTGGGGTGCTGCATGAAACCAGAGATTGAAATTAGCACAGATACCGTTCCATAAGCCAAATATGTAATAGACAAGAGCTACTCCTTGCTCAACGAAGTGGACTCAACACCCAATATTAAACGCCTAAGAATATACCTGACTAGTAAGAATCTTAAAACCTATGGATTTATATGTCTCCGAAAGAGAATCAAGGGTGTGTACAGCGGCATAAACGCAGCAGTGATAGGACTGGTGAGGTTCGGTGAACAAATGCAGACCCTTTGAAGTCATATTGCATGGTACCCATTCCATGGGTCTCAACTCTCCAGGTTTAAGGGATTTTTCCTTCAGCTAAAACATGCATGTGGAACCCAGAGTATAATCCACCGTGTGATCGGGAAACATGTTCAAATGTGTCTCAGTTTTCGTCCCCTGGTACTCGGGTGCAACATTCCAGACGCTTTGCTAACACTCTCCCCACTTGGAGAGTCAGTGCCTTTAAGCTCCTGTTTGGCCCAGTTTGCAATTTCTGCGTAAGATAAAAAGGAAGAGGGAGAACCAATGAGAGACTAGGTGGAGGTGTCTGGACGGGCAAATTTAACTCTCATTTCCCACCAGGAAGAGGAATTAACCAAAGGCTCCGTGTGCCATGCTTGAACTAGATTAGGGCCTGAAGCAATCCTGCGGTGTTGCGGCCAGCTCACAAGAAAGCGAGTTGAAGAAAGGAGCTCAGGGGCACTGTAATTCACAAACCTGCAGAGTTATAAATGACAGCTATCTTCCAAAAATATATTGAAGGAAGGCTGCCAAGAGGAGTTGAAAGCGGTGCAGAATTGCAGGAAACCGATTTCAGGAGGTAGACTGGAATTGCAAGTAAAGCATAGGAAAAGAGGCAGAACATCCACAATGATGTACTTGGCCAAAAAGGGCGTATGCGTTTCTTCCTGAATATATTCAGGAAAAAACGCATACGCCCTTTTTGGCCAACCAAGCAAGCTTGCAAAGGAAATCTGCACTACAATTAAGTCTCACTGCCCCCCGGTCAAAAGGGCCATCTGAAAAAAGTGTAAAATCCAGAAAGGCAGGACAGGCCATGGAGAACTGGGAGCCTTGTTATGCTGATGGGCGGGATGTAAATTGCCAGCAGCCACTATGGAGAAGTGTATGGTGTTTCCTGAAACATCCAAAAAACAAAGCAACAGAGCCTAGGGCACTTCCACTTATGGTTCTATAGCTTAGGGAAATTAAAATCAAACAGACACAGCCACCCCAAAGTTTCGGCCGGCTCTGTTTACAAGAACCTCGTTTACGGTACAAGTTCAATATCACAGAAAGCGAAAAATGGATAAAGAAGTTGTGGTACTTACGTACAATGCAATATCACTCTGCAATGAAATCTATGTCATCAGGCCCGTAGCAGCATAATGAGTGGATTCAGGTACGATGATTCTAAGTGAAATAAGTCACACAGAAAAAGAAATATCCTAAGATATCACTACTACACGGAATGTAAACTTGGCTACACAGGAACTGAATTACAAAACAGAACAGGGTGTCAAATGTAGAAAACCAACTTATGCTTGCTTAAGGGGAAAGGTGAGTTGGGGTGCTGCATACAACAAGAGATTGAAATTAGCACAGATACCGTTCCATAAGCCAAATATGTAATAGACAAGAGCTACTCCTTGCTCAACGAAGTGGACTCAACACCCCATATTAAACGCCTAAGAATATACCTGACTAGTAAGAATCTTAAAACCTATGGATTTATATGTCCCTGAAAGAGAATCAAGCGTGTGTACAGTGGCATAAACGCAGCAGTACTAGTATTGGTGAGGTTCGGTAAGCAAATACAGACCCTTTGAAGTCATATTGCATGGTACCCATCCATGGGTCTCAACTCTCCATGTTTAAGGGATTCTTCCTTCAGCTAAAACATGCATGTGGAACCCAGAGTATGATCCACCGTGTGATCGGAAAACGTGTTCAAATGTGTCTCAGTTTTCGTCCCCTGGTACTCGGGTGCAACATTCCAGACGCTTTACTAACACTCTCCCCACTTGGAGAGTCGGTGCCTTTAACCTCCTGTTTGGCCCAGTTTGCAATTTCTGTGGAAAATGAACAGGAATAGGGAGAACCAATGAGAGACTAGGTGGAGGTGTCTGGACGGGCAAATTTAACTCTCATTTCCCACCAGGAAGAGGAATTAACCAAAGGCTCAACATGCCATGCCGGAACCAAACTAGGGCCTGAAGCAATCCTGCGGTGTTGTGGCCAGCTCACAAGAAAGCGAGTTGAAGAAAGGAGCTCAGGGGCACTGTAATTCACAAACCTGCAGAGTTATAAATGACAGCTATCTTCCAAAAATATATTGAAGTAAGGCAGCCAAGAATAGTTGAAAGCGGGGCAGAATTGCAGGAAACCGATTTCAGGAGGTAGACTGGAATTGCATGTAAAGCATAGGAAAAGAGGCAGAACGTCCACAATGATGCACTTGGCCAAAAAGGGCGTATGCGTTTCTTCCTGAATATATTCAGGAAAAAACGCATACGCCCTTTTTGGCCAACCAAGCAAGCTTGCAAAGGAAATCTGCACTACAATGAAGTCTCACTGCCCCCCGGTCAAAAGGGCCATCCGAAAAAAGTGTAAAATCCAGAAAGGCAGGACAGGCCATGGAGAACTGGGAGCCTTGTTATGCTGATGGGCGGGATGTAAATTGCCAACAACCACTCTGGAGAAGTGTATGGTGTTTCCTGAAACATCCAAAAAACCAAGCAACAGAGCCTAGGGCATTTCCACTTATGGTCGTATAGCTTAGGGAAATAATAATCAAAAAGACACAGCCTCCCCAAAGTTTGGGACGGCTCTGTTTACAAGAACCTCGTTTACGGTACAGGTTCAATATCGCAGAAAGCGAAAAATGGATAAAGAAATTGTGGTACTTACGTACAATGCAATATCACTCAGCAAAGAAATCTATGTCATCAGGCCCGTGACAGCATAATGAGTGGATTCAGGTATGATGATTCTAAGAGAAATAAGTCACACAGAAAAAGAAATATCATAAGATATCACTACTACACGGAATGTAAACTTGGCTACACAGGAACTGAATTAAAAAACAAAACATGGTGTCAAATGTAGAAAACCAACTTATGCTTGTTTAAGGGGAAAGGTGAGTTGGGGTGCTGCATGAAACCAGAGATTGAAATTAGCACAGACACCGTTCCATAAGCCAAATATGTAATAGACAAGAGCTACTCCTTGCTCAACGAAGTGGACTCAACACCCAATATTAAACGCCTAAGAATATACCTGACTAGTAAGAATCTTAAAACCTATGGATTTATATGTCTCCGAAAGAGAATCAAGGGTGTGTACAGCGGCATAAACGCAGCAGTGATAGGACTGGTGAGGTTCGGTGAGCAAATGCAGACCCTTTGAAGTCATATTGCATGGTACCCATTCCATGGGTCTCAACTCTCCAGGTTTAAGGGATTTTTCCTTCAGCTAAAACATGCATGTGGAACCCAGAGTATAATCCACCGTGTGATCGGGAAACGTGTTCAAATGTGTCTCAGTTTTCGTCCCCTGGTACTCGGGTGCAACATTCCAGACGCTTTACTAACACTCTCCCCACTTGGAGAGTCAGTGCCTTTAAGCTCCTGTTTGGCCCAGTTTGCAATTTCTGCGTAAGATAAACAGGAAGAGGGAGAACCAATGAGAGACTAGGTGGAGGTGTCTGGACGGGCAAATTTAACTCTCATTTCCCACCAGGAAGAGGAATTAACCAAAGGCTCCGTGTGCCATGCTGGAACTAGATTAGGGCCTGAGGAGATCCTGCTGTGTTGCGGCCAGCTCACAAGAAAGCGAGTTGAAGAAAGGAGCTCAGGGGCACTGTAATTCACAAACCTACAGAGTTATAAATGACAGCTATCTTCCAAAAATATATTGCAGTAAGGCTGCCAAGAGGAGTTGAATGCGGGGCAGAATTGCAGGGAACCGATTTCAGGAGGTAGACTGGAATTGTATGTAAAGCATAGGAAAAGAGGCAGAACGTCCACAATGATGCACTTGGCCAAAAAGGGCGTATGCGTTTTTTCCTGAATATATTCAGGAAAAAACGCATACGCCCTTTTTGGCCAACCAAGCAAGCTTGAAAAGGAAATCTGCACTACAATGAAGTCTCACTGCCCCCAGGTCAAAAGGGCTATCTGAAAAAAGTGTAAAATCCAGAAAGGCAGGACAGGCCATGGAGAACTGGGAGCCTTGTTATGCTGATGGGCGGCACGTAAATTGCCAACAGCCACTCTGGAGAAGTGTATGGTGTTTCCTGAAACATCCAAAAAACAAAGCAACAGAGCCTAGGGCACTTCCACTTATGGTCCTATAGCTTAGGGAAATTAAAATCAAAAAGACACAGCCACCCCAAAGTTTGGGCCGGCTCTGTTTACAAGAACCTCATTTACAGTACAAGTTCAATATCACAGAAAGCGAAAAATGGATAAAGAAGTTGTGGTACTTACGTACAATGCAATATCACTCAGCAATGAAATCTATGTCATCAGGCCCGTAGCAGCATAATGAGTGGATTCAGGTACAATGATTCTAAGTGAAATAGGTCACACAGAAAAAGAAACATCATAAGATATCACTACTACACGGAATGTAAACTTGGCCAGACAAGAACTGAAGTACAAAACAGAACAGGGCCTCAAATGTAGAAAACCATCTTATGCTTGCTTAAGGGGAAAGGTGAGTTGGGGTGCTTCATAAAACCAGAGATTGAAATTAGCACAGATACCGTTCCATAAGCCAAATATGTAATAGACAAGAGCTACTCCTTGCTCAACGAAGTGGACTCAACACCCCATATTAAACGCCTAAGAATATACCTGACTAGTAAGAATCTTAAAACCTATGGATTTATATGTCTCCGAAAGAGGATCAAGCGTGTGGACAGCGGCATAAACGCAGCAGTGATAGGATTGGTGAGGTTCGGTGAGCAAATGCAGACCCTTTGATGTCATATTGCATTGTACCCATTCCATGGGTCTCAACTCTCCATGTTTAAGGGATTCTTCCTTCAGCTAAAACATGCATGTGGAACCCAGAGTATGATCCACCGTGTGATCGGAAAACGTGTTCAAATGTGTCTCAGTTTTCATCCCCTGGTACTCGGGTGCAACATTCCAGACGCTTTACTAACACTCTCCCCACTTGGAGAGTCGGTGCCTTTAACCTCCTGTTTGGCCCAGTTTGCAATTTCTGTGGAAAATGAACAGGAATAGGGAGAACCAATGAGAGACTAGGTGGAGGTGTCTGGACGGGCAAATTTAACTCTCATTTCCCACCAGGAAGAGGAATTAACCAAAGGCTCAACATGCCATGCCAGAACCAAACTAGGGCCTGAAGCAATCCTGCAGTGTTGCGGCCAGCTCACAAGAAAGCGAGTTGAAGAAAGGAGCTCAGGGGCACTTTAATTCACAAACCTGCAGAGTTATAAATGACAGCTATCTTCCAAAAATATATTGAAGTAAGGCAGCCAAGAATAGTTGAAAGCGGGGCAGAATTGCAGAAAACAGATTTCAGGAGGTAGACTGGAATTGCATGTAAAGCATAGGAAAAGAGGCAGAACGTCCACAATGATGCACTTGGCCAAAAAGGGCGTATGCGTTTTTTCCTGAATATATTCAGGAAAAAACGCATACGCCCTTTTTGGCCAACCAAGCAAGCTTGCAAAGTAAATCTGCACTACAATGAAGTCTCACTGCCCCCCGGTCAAAAGGGCCAACTGAAAAAAGTGTAAAACCCAGAAAGGCAGGACAGGCCATGGAGAACTGGGAGCCTTGTTATGCTGATGGGCGGGATGTAAATTGCCAGCAGCCACTCTGGAGAAGTGTATGGTGTTTCCTGAAACATCCAAAAAACAAAGCAACAGAGACTAGGGCACTTCCACTTATGGTCCTATAGCTTAGGGAAATTAAAATCAAAAAGACACAGCCACCCCAAAGTTTGGGACGGCTCTGTTTACAAGAACCTCGTTTACGGTACAAGTTGAATATCACAGAAAGCGAAAAATGGATAAAGAAGTTGTGGTACTTATGTACAATGCAATATCACTCAGCAATGAAATCTATGTCATCAGGCCCGTAGCAGCATAATGAGTGGATTCAGGTACGATGATTCTAAGTGAAATAAGTCACACAGAAAAAGAAACATCATAAGATATCACTACTACAAGGAATGTAAACTTGGCTACACAGGAACTGAATTACAAAACAGAACAGGGTGTCAAATGTAGAAAACCCACTTATGCTTGCTTAAGGGGAAAGGTGAGTTGGGGTGCTACATACAACAACAGATTGAAATTAGCACAGATACCGTTCCATAAGCCAAATATGTAATAGACAAGAGCTACTCCTTGCTCAACGAAGTGGACTCAACACCCCATATTAAACGCCTAAGAATATACCTGACTAGTAAGACTCTTAAAACCTATGGATTTATATGTCTCCGAAAGAGAATCAAGCGTGTGTACAGTGGCATAAACGCAGCAGTGATAGGATTGGTGAGGTTCGGTGAGCAAATGCAGACCCTTTGAAGTCATATTGCATGGTACCCATTCCATGGGTCTCAACTCTCCATGTTTAAGGGATTCTTCCTTCAGCTAAAACATGCATGTGGAACCCAGAGTATGATCCACCGTGTGATCGGAAAACGTGTTCAAATGTGTCTCAGTTTTCGTCCCCTGGTACTCGGGTGCAACATTCCAGACGCTTTACTAACACTCTCCCCAATTGGAGAGTCAGTGCCTTTAAACTCCTGTTTGGCCCAGTTTGCAATTTCTGTGGAAAATGAACAGGAATAGGGAGAACAAATGAGAGACTAGGTGGAGGTGTGTGGACGGGCAAATTTATCTCTCATTTCCCACCAGGAAGAGGAATTAACCAAAGGCTCAGCATGCCGTGCCGGAACCAAACTAGGGCCTGAAGCAATCCTGCGGTGTTGCGGCCAGCTCACAAGAAAGCGAGTTGAAGAAAGGAGCTCAGGGGCACTGTAATTCACAAACCTGCAGAGTTATAAATGACAGCTATCTTCCAAAAATATATTGAAGGAAGGCTGCCAAGAGGAGTTGAAAGCGGTGCATAATTGCAGGAAACCGATTTCAGGAGGTAGACTGGAATTGCAAGTAAAGCATAGGAAAAGAGGCAGAACATCCACAATGATGCACTTGGCCAAAAAGGGCGTATGCGTTTCTTCCTGAATATATTCAGGAAAAAACGCATACGCCCTTTTTGGCCAACCAAGCAAGCTTGCAAAGGAAATCTGCACTACAATGAAGTCTCACTGCCCCCCGGTCAAAAGGGCCATCTGAAAAAAGTGTAAAATCCAGAAAGGCAGGACAGGCCATGGAGAACTGGGAGCCTTGTTATGCTGATGGGCGGGATGTAAATTGCCAGCAGCCACTATGGAGAAGTGTATGGTGTTTCCTGAAACATCCAAAAAACAAAGCAACAGAGCCTAGGGCACTTCCACTTATGGTCCTATAGCTTAGGGAAATTAAAATCAAACAGACACAGCCACCCCAAAGTTTCGGCCGGCTCTATTTACAAGAACCTCGTTTACGGTACAAGTTGAATATCACAGAAAGCGAAAAATGGATAAAGAAGTTGTGGTACTTACGTACAATGCAATATCACTCAGCAATGAAATCTATGTCATCAGGCCCGTAGCAGCATAATGAGTGGATTCAGGTACGATGATTCTAAGTGAAATAAGTCACACAGAAAAAGAAACATCCTAAGATATCACTACTACACGGAATGTAAACTTGGCTACACAGGAACTGAATTACAAAACAGAACAGGGTGTCAAATGTAGAAAACCAACTTATGCTTGCTTAAGGGGAAAGGTGAGTTGGGGTGCGGCATAAAACCACAGATTGAAATTAGCACAGATACCGTTCCATAAACCAAATATGTAATAGACAAGAGCTACTCCTTGCTCAACGAAGTGGACTCAACACCCCACATTAAACGCCTAAGAATATACCTGACTAGTAAGAATCTTAAAACCTATGGATTTATATGTCCCTGAAAGAGAATCAAGCGTGTGTACAGTGGCATAAACGCAGCAGTAATAGTATTGGTGTGGTTCGGTAAGCAAATACAGACCCTTTGAAGTCATATTGCATGGTACCCATCCATGGGTCTCAACTCTCCATGTTTAAGGGATTCTTCCTTCAGCTAAAACATGCATGTGGAACCCAGAGTATGATCCACGGTGTCATCGGGAAACGTGTTCAAATGTGTCTCAGTTTTCGTCCCCTGGTACTCGGGTGCAACATTCCAGACGCTTTCCTAACACTCTCCCCACTTGGAGAGTCGGTGCCTTTAACCTCCTGTTTGGCCCAGTTTGCAATTTCTGTGGAAAATGAACAGGAATAGGGAGAACCAATGAGAGACTAGGTGGAGGTGTCTGGACGGGCAAATTTAACTCTCATTTCCCACCAGGAAGAGGAATTAACCAAAGGCTCAACATGCCATGCCGGAACCAAACTAGGGCCTGAAGCAATCCTGCGGTGTTGCGGACAGCTCACAAGAAAGCGAGTTGAAGAAAGGAGCTCAGGGGCACTGTAATTCACAAACCTGCAGAGTTATAAATGACAGCTATCTTCCAAAAATATATTGAAGTAAGGCAGCCAAGAATAGTTGAAAGCGGGGCAGAATTGCAGGAAACCGATTTCAGGAGGTAGACTGGAATTGCATGTAAAGCATAGGAAAAGAGGCAGAACGTCCACAATGATGCACTTGGCCAAAAAGGGCGTATGCGTTTTTTCCTGAATATATTCAGGAAAAAACGCATACGCCCTTTTTGGCCAAGCAAGCAAGCTTGCAAAGGAAATCTGCACTACAATGAAGTCTCACTGCCCCCCGGTCAAAAGGGCTATCTGAAAAAAGTGTAAAATCCAGAAAGGCAGGACAGGCCAAGGAGAACTAGGAGCCTTCTTATGCTGATGGGCGGGATGTAAATTGCCAGCAGCCACTCTGGAGAAGTGTATGGTGTTTCCTGAAACATCCAAAAAACAAAGCAACAGAGCCTAGGGTATTTCCACTTATGGTCCTATAGCTTAGGGAAATTAAAATCAAAAAGACACAGCCACCCCCAATTTTGGGACAGCTCTGTTTACAAGAACCTCGTTTACGGTACAAGTTCAATATCACAGAAAGCGAAAAATGGATAAAGATGTTGTGGTACTTACGTACAATGCAATATCACTCAGCAATGAAATCTATGTCATCAGGCCCGTAGCAGCATAATGAGTGGATTCAGGTACGATGATTCTAAGTGAAATGAGTCACACAGAAAAAGAAACATCATAAGTTATCACTACTACACGGAATGTAAACTTGGCTACACGGGAACTGAATTACAAAACAGAACAGGTTGTCAAATGTAGAAAACCCACTTATGCTTGCTTAAGGGGAAAGGAGAGTTGGGGTGCTACATACAACAAGAGATTGAAATTAGCACAGATACCATTCCATAAGCCAAATATGTAATAGACAAGAGCTACTCCTTGCTCAACGAAGTGGACTCAACACCCCATATTAAACGCCTAACAATATACATGACTAGTAAGACTCTTAAAACCTATGGATTTATATGTCTCCGAAAGAGAATCAAGCGTGTGTACAGTGGCATAAACGCAGCAGTGATAGGATTGGTGAGATTCGGTGAGCAAATGCAGACCCTTTGAAGTCATATTGCATGGTACCCATTCCATGGGTCTCAACTCTCTATGTTTAAGGGATTCTTCCTTCAGCTAAAACATGCATGTGGAACCCAGAGTATGATCCACCGTGTGATCGGAAAACGTGTTCAAATGTGTCTCAGTTTTCGTCCCCTGGTACTCGGGTGCAACATTCCAGACGCTTTACTAACACTCTCCCCAATTGGAGAGTCAGTGCCTTTAAACTCCTGTTTGGCCCAGTTTGCAATTTCTGTGGAAAATGAACAGGAATAGGGAGAACCAATGAGAGACTAGGTGGAGGTGTCTGGACGGGCAAATTTAACTCTCATTTCCCACCAGGAAGAGGAATTAACCAAAGGCTCAGCATGCCGTGCCAGAACAAAACTAGGGCCTGAAGCAATCCTGCGGTGTTGCGGCCAGCTCACAAGAAAGCGAGTTGAAGAAAGGAGCTCAGGGGCACTGTAATTCACAAACCTGCAGAGTTATAAATGACAGCTATCTTCCAAAAATATATTGAAGTAAGGCTGCCAAGAGGAGTTGAATGCGGGGCAGAATTGCAGGGAACCGATTTCAGGAGGTAGACTGGAATTGCATGTAAAGCATAGGAAAAGAGGCAGAACGTCCACAATGATGCACTTGGCCAAAAAGCGCATATGCATTTTTTCCTGAATATATTCAGGAAAAAACGCATATGCCCTTTTTGGCCAACCAAGCAAGCTTGCAAAGGAAATCTGCACTACAATGAAGTCTCACTGCCCCCCGGTCAAAAGGGCTATCTGAAAAAAGTGTAAAATCCAGAAAGGCAGAACAGGCCATGGAGAACTGGGAGCCCTGTTATGCTGACGGGCGTGATGTAAATTGCCAGAAGCCACTCTGGAGAAGTGTATGGTGTTTCCTGAAACATCCAAAAAACAAAGCAACAGACCCTAGGGCACTTTCACTTATGGTCCTATAGCTTAGGGAAATTAAAATCAAAAAGACACAGCCACCCCAAAGTTTGGGCTGGCTCTGTTTACAAGAACCTCATTTACGGTACAAGTTCAATATCACAGAAAGCGAAAAATGGATAAAAAAGTTGTGGTACTTACGTAAAATGCAATATACTCAGCAATGAAATGTATGTCATCAGGCCCGTAGCAGCATAATGAGTGGATTCAGGTACGATGATTCTAAGTGAAATAAGTCACACAGAAAAAGAAACATCATAAGGTATCACTAATACACGGAATGTAAACTTGGCTACACAGGAACTGAATTACAAAACAGAAGAAGGTGTCAAATGTAGAAAACCAACTTATGCTTGCTTAAGGGGAAAGGTGAGTTGGGGTGCTTCATAAAACCAGAGATTGAAATTAGCACAGATACCGTTCCATAAGCCAAATATGTAATAGACAAGAGCTACTCCTTGCTCAACGAAGTGGACTCAACACCCCATATTAAACGCCTAAGAATATACCTGACTAGTAAGAATCTTAAAACCTATGGATTTATATGTCTCCGAAAGAGAATCAAGCGTGTACAGCGGCATAAGCGCAGCAGTGATAGGATTGGTGAGGTTCGGTGAGCAAATGCAGACCCTTTGAAGTCATATTGCATGGTACCCATTCCATGGGTCTCAACTCTCCATGTTTAAGGGATTCTTCCTTCAGCTAAAACATGCATGTGGAACCCAGAGTACGATCCAGTGTGTGATCGGAAAACGTGTTCAAATGTGTCTCAGTTTTTGTCCCCTGGTACTCAGGTGCAACATTCCAGACGCTTTACTAACACTCTCCCCACTTGGAGAGTCAGTGCCTTTAACCTCCTGTTTGGCCCAGTTTGCAATTTCTGTGGAAAATGAACAGGAATAGGGAGAACCAATGAGAGACTAGGTGGAGGTGTCTGGACGGGCAAATTTAACTCTCATTTCCCACCAGGAAGAGGAATTAACCAAAGGCTCAACATGCCGTGCCGGAACCAAACTAGGGCCTGAAGCAATCCTGCGGTGTTGCGGCCAGCTCACAAGAAAGCGAGTTGAAGAAAGGAGCTCAGGGGCACTGTAATTCACAAACATGCAGAGTTATAAATGATAGCTATCTTCCAAAAATATATTGCAGTAAGGCTGCCAAGAGGAGTTGAATGGGGGCAGAATTGCAGGGAACCGATTTCAGGAGGTAGACTGGAATTGTATGTAAAGCATAGGAAAAGAGGCAGAACGTCCACAATGATGCACTTGGCCAAAAAGGGCGTATGCGTTTTTTCCTGAATATATTCAGGAAAAAATGCATACGCCCTTTTTGGCCAACCAAGCAAGCTTGCAAAGGAAATCTGCACTACAATGAAGTCTCACTGCCCCCCGGTCAAAAGGGCCATCTGAAAAAAGTGTAAAATCCAGAAAGGCAGGACAGGCCATGGAGAACTGGGAGCCTTGTTATGCTGATGGGCGGGATGTAAATTGCCAGCAGCCACTCTGGAGAAGTGTATGGTGTTTCCTGAAACATCCAAAAAACAAAGCAACAGAGCCTAGGGCACTTCCACTTATGGTCCTATAGCTTAGGGAAATTAAAATCAAAAAGACACAGCCACCCGAATGTTTGGGACGGCTCTGTTTACAAGAACCTCGTTTACGGTACAAGTTGAATATCACAGAAAGCGAAAAATGGATAAAGAAGTTGTGGTACTTACGTACAATGCAATATCACTCAGCCATGAAATCTATGTCATCAGGCCCATAGCAGCATAATGAGTGGATTCAGGTACGATGATTCTAAGTGAAATAAGTCACACAGAAAAAGAAACATCATAAGATATCACTACTACACGGAATGTAAACTTGGCCAGACAAGAACTGAATTACAAAACAGAACAGGGCCTCAAATATAGAAAACCATCTTATGCTTGCTTAAAGGGAAATGTGAGTTGGGGTGCTTCATAAAACCAGAGATTGAAATTAGCACAGATACCGTTCCATAAGCCAAATATGTAATAGACAAGAGCTACTCCTTGCTCAACGAAGTGGACTCAACACCCCATATTAAACGCCTAAGAATATACCTGACTAGTAAGAATCTTAAAACCTATGGATTTATATGTCTCCGAAAGAGAATCAAGCGTGTGTACAGCGGCATAAGCGCAGCAGTGATAGGATTGGTGAGGTTCGGTTAGCAAATGCAGACTCTTTGAAGTCATATTGCATGGTACCCATTCCATGGGTCTCAACTCTCCAGGTTTAAGGGATTCTTCCTTCAGCTAAAATATGCATGTGGAACCCAGAGTATGATCCACCGTGTGATCGGGAAACGTGTTCAAATGTGTCTCAGTTTTCGTCCCCTGGTACTCGGGTGCAACATTCCAGACGCTTTACTAACACTCTCACCACTTGGAGAATCAGTACCTTTAACCTCCTGTTTGGCCCAGTTTGCAATTTTTTCGGAAGATGAACAGGAATAAGGAGAAGCAATGGGAGACTATCTGTAGGTGTCTGGACGGGCAAATTTAACTCTCATTTCCCACCAGGAAGATAAATGAACCAAAGGCTCCGTGTGCCATGCTGGAACTAGATTAGGGCCTGAGGAGATCCTGCGGTGTTTCGGCCAGCTCACAAGAAAGTGAGTTGAAGAAAGGAGCTCAGGGGCACTGTAATTCAGAAACCTGCGGAGTTATAAATGACAGCTATCATCCAAAATTATACTGAAGTAAGGCTGCGAAGAGGACTTGAATGCGGGGCAGAATTGCTGGAAACTGATTTCAGAACGTACACGGGAGTAGCTCTTAAAGCATAGGAAAAGAGACAGAACTTGGAAAATAATGCACTTGGCAAAAAAGGGCATATGTGTTTTATCCAGAGCTCTCATAACTGAGGGGAGGAGATTCCCAGCAGGCTCCAAGTGCCACCTGAGGGCTCACATTGCCAAGGCAACGTGAGCATGCCAGGCAGGAGTTACCTCACAGCAGAGGTCCCACCTCACAGAAGGGTGAGAAACCCAGCCAACATCAGACTCTCACCAGAGGGCCCACATCACCAAGGGGATGGGAACCAGGCAGGAGTGTCTTCACATCAGTGGGGCCACATCATCGAAAGCTGAGGTACTCAGCACATGTGTCCTCAAACCAGAGGACCCACATCACCAAGGACCTCGGAGTGAGGCAGGCAGGAGTAGCCTCACAACACTGGGCACATAGAATAAAAAAGTGAGGAATCCAGCAGTTGGAACCTCCCAGCAGGCGGCCCAGAGCACCGAGGCTATGGGATCCAGGCCACAGTGAACTCACAGAACAGGGCCCATGTCATGAAACTGAGCAACCCAGCCATTGGGACCTCAGAGCAGGAGGCCCACATCCCCATGGGGATGGAATTCTGGTAGGAGTGTCCTCGCACCACTGAGAACGTATCAGAAAATTTTGGGCGACCAGCAGTTAGGGCCTGACGCCAGAGGGCACTCATCACCGAGAAGAGGAGGCTCCCAGCAGGCTCCAACTGCCACCAGAGGGCTGACGTCGCCAAGGCGATGTGTGCCAACCAGGCACGAATGACCTCACAGCAGAGGGCCCACCTCACAGAAGGGTGAGGAACACAGCCAGGATCAGACTCTCACCAGAGGGCCCACATCACCAAGGGGATGGGAACCAGGCAGGAGTGTCCCCACACCAGTGGGACAACATCATCGAAAGGTGAGGATCCCAGCACATGTGTCCTCAAACCAGAGGAACCACATCACCAAGGGGTTCGGAATGAGGCTGGCAGGACTGGCCTCACAACACAGGGTCCATAGAATATAAAAGTTGAGGAATCCAGCATTTGGAACCTCCCAGCAGGCGGCCGAGAGCACAGAAGCTATGGGATGCAGGCAGGAGTTAACTAACACCAGAGAGCCCACATCATGAAACTGTGAGCAACCCAGGCATTGGGACCTCAGAGCAGAAAGCCCACATCCCCATGGGGATGGGAACTTGACAGGAGTGTCCTGGCATCACTGGGCTCACATCAGAAAACGTGGGGAGCCCAGCAGTTAGAGCCTGATGCTAGAGGGCCGTCATCACCGAGGGCAGGAGGCTCCCAGCAGGTTCCATGTGCCAACAGAGGGCCCACGTCGCCAAGGTGATGTGTGCAAGTCAGGCAGGATTGACCTCACAGCAGAGGGCCTACCTCACAGAAGAGTGAGGAACCCAGCCAGGATAAGACTGTCACCAGAAGGCCCACATCACCAAGGGGATGGGAACCAGGCAGGAGTGTCCTCACACCAGTGGGGCCACATCATTGAAAGTTGCCTAACCCAGCACATGTGGCCTCAAACCAGAAGACCCACATCACGAAGGGGTTGCGAGTGAGGCAGGCAGGAGGAGCATCACAACACAGGACCCATAGAATACAAAAGTTGAGGAATCGAGCAGTTGGAACCTCCCAGCAGGCAGCCAAGACCACAGAGGCTATGGGATCCAGGCCACAGTGAAATAACACCAGAGAGCCCACATCATGAAATTGTGATCAACCCAGCCATTGGAACCTCAGAGCAGAAGGCCCACATCCCCATGGGGATGGGAACCTAAGAGGAGTGCTTGAGCAACACTGGGCTCACTAAGAAAAGTTGGGGAGCCCAGCAGTTAGGGCCTGACGTCAGAGGGCCCTCATCACAGAGCTGAGGAGGCTCCCAGCAGGGTCCAATTGCCACCAGAGGGCTCATGTCAACAAGGCGAGGTGAGCAACCCAGGCAAGAGTTACCTGATAGTAGAGGGCCCACCTCACAGATGGGTGAGGAACCCAGCCAGGATCAGACTCTCACCAGAGGGCCCACATCACAAAGGGGATGGGACCCAGTCAGGATTATCCTCACACCAGTGGGGCCTCATCATCGAAAGGTGCGGAACCCAGCACATGTGGCCTCAAATCAGAGGACACATATCACAAAGGGAATGGGAGTGAGGCAGGCAGGAGTAGCCTAAAAACAGAGGGCCCAAAGAATAAGAAAGGTGAGGAATCCAGCAGTTGGAACCTCCCAGCAGGCGGCCCAGAGCACAGAAGCTATGGGATGCAGGCAGGAGTGAACTAATACCAGAGAGCCCACATCATGAAACTGTGAGCAACCCAGGCTTTGGGACCTCAGAGCAGAAGGCCCACATCCCAATGGGGATGTGAACCTGGCTGGAGTGTCCTCGCACCACTGGGCGCACATCACAAAATGTGGGGAGCCCAGCAGTTAGGGCCTGACGCCAGAGGGCCCTCATCACCGAGGAGAGGAGGCTCCCAGCAGGCTCCAAGTGCCACCAGAGGGCTCATGTCCACAAGGCGAGGTGAGCAAGCCAGGCAGGAGTGACCTCACAGCAGACGGCCCACCTCACAGATGGGTGAGGAACCCAGCCAGGATCAGACTCTCAACAGAGGGCCCACATCACCAAGGGGATGTGAACCAGGCAGGAGTCTCCTAAGACCATTGGTCCCACATCATCGAAAGGTGAGGAACCCAGCACATGTGGCCTCAAACCAGACGACACACATCACGAAGGGGCTGGGAGTGAGGCAGGCAGGAGGATCCTCACAACAGAGGGCCCAAAAAATTAAAAAAGTGAGGAATCCAGCAGTTGGAACCTCCCAGCAGGCGGCCAAGAGCACAGAGGCTATGGGATCCAGGCCTCTGTGAACACCAGAGAGCCCACATCATGAAAATGTGAACAACCCAGCCGTTGGGACCTCAGAGCAGAAGGCCCACATCTCCATGGAGATGGGATCCTAAGAGGAGTGCCAAAGCATCACTGGGCTCCCTAAGAAAAGTTGGTGAGCCCAGCAGTTAGGGCCTGACGCAAGAGGGCCCTCATCACCGGGGGGAGGAGATTCCCAGCACGCTCCAACTGCCACCACACGGCTGACTTCACCAAGGCAATGTGTGCCAGCCATGCAGGAGTGACCTATCAGCAGAGGGTCTCCCTCACAGGTGGGTGAGGAACAAAGCCAGGAACAGACTCTCACCAGGGGGTCCACATAACCACGTGGATGAGAACCAGGCAGGAGTGTCCTCACACTAGTGGGGCCACATCATCGAAAGGTGAGGAACCCAGAAAAGGTGGCCACAAACCAGAGGACCCACATCACCAAGGGGTTGAGAGTGAGGTAGGTGTCTGGACGGGCATATTTAACACTCATTTCCCACCAGGAAGAGAAATTAACCAAAGGCTCAGCGTGCCCTGCCAGAAGCAGATTAGGGCCTGAAGCAGTCTTGCGGGTTTGCGGCCAGCTCACAAGAAAGCGAGTTGAAGAAAGGAGCTCAGGGGCCCTGTAATTCACAAACCTGGAGAGTTATAAATGACAGATAACGTCCAAAAATATATTGAAGTAAGGCTGCGAAGAGGACTTGAAAGCGGGGCAGAATTTCAGGAAACCGATTTCAGGAGGTAGACTGGATTTGCATTTAAAGCATAGGAAAAGAGGCAGAACATCGACAATGATGCACTTGGCAACAAAGGGCGTATGAGTTTGTTCCTGAATATATTCAGGAAAAAACGCATACGCCCTTTTTGGCAAACCAAGCAAGCTTGCAATGGAAATCCAAACTATGAGTGTCACTTTTCCCCGGTCTAAAGGGCCATCTGAGAAAAGTGTAAAATCCAGAAAGGCAAGACAGGCCATGGGGAAAAAGGAGCCTTGTTATGCTGATGGGCGGGATGTACATTGCCAACAGCCACTCTGGAGAAGTGTATGGTGTTTCCTGATACATCTGAAAAACAAAGCAACAGAGTCTAGGGCATTTCCACTTATGGTCCTATAGCTTAGGGAAATTAAAATCAAAAAGACACAGCCACCCCAAAATTTGGGACGGCTCTGTTTACAGGAACCTCTTCTACAGTACGAGTTAAATATCCCAGAGAACAAATAATTGATAAAGAAGTTGCGGTACTTACGTACAACAGAATACCACTCAGCAATGAAATCTCTGTCACCAGGCCTGTACCAGCATAATGAGTGGATTGAGGCATGATGATTCTAAGTGAAATAAGTCACACAGAAAAAGAAACATCATAAGGTATCACTAATGCACGGAATGTAAACTTGGCTACACATGAACTGAATTACAAAACAGAACAGGGTCTCAAGATTAGAAAACCAACTTATGCTTGCTTAAGGGGAAAGGTGAGTTAAGGGGGTGCTGCATAAAACCAGAGTTTGAAATTAGCACAGATACCGTTCCATAAGCCAAATATGTAATAGACAAGACCTACCCCCTGCTCAACGAAATGGACTCAACAATGAGGTATCACCTCACACCTGTTAGAATGGGCATCATCTGAAAATCTACAAACAACAAATGCTGGAAAGGGTGTGGAGAAAAGGAACCCTCTTCCACTATTGTTGGGAATATAAATTGATACATTCACTATGGAGAACAATATGGAGTTTCTTAAGAAACTAATAATAGAATTACCATATGATACAGCAATCCCAGGACTGGACATATACCCAGACAAAACCATAAATCAAAAAGAGACATTCACCGCAATGTTCATTGCATCACTATTTACAATATCGAGGTAATGGAAGCAACCTAAATGCCCACAGACAGACGAATGCATAAAGCTGTGGTACATATATAAAATGGAATATTACTAAGCCATGAAAGGAATGAAATTGGGTCATTTGTAGAGACGTCGATGGATCTAGAGACTGTCATACAGAGTGAAGTAAGTCAGAAAGAGAAAAACAAATCTTGTATATTCATGCATATATGTGGAACCTAGAAAAACTGTACAGATTAACCGTTTTACAAGGCATAAATAGAGCAACAGATGTAGACAACAATCGTATGGACAACAAGGGGGGAAAGCTCTTGGAGGGGTGGTGGTGGGAGGAGTTGAGAGATTGGGATTGGCATGTAAACATTTATATGTATAAAATAGATAACCAATGAGAACCTGCTGTATAAAAATATAAAATAAAATTCAAAATTAAAAAGAAATAAAATTTAAAAAATAAAACAGAAAAAACAATTATTCCCTTCACATACATGTATTTATATGAATAAATTATTTCCATGCTTATATCTGTAAATACAAAAAAGAGGAATAAAATCTACCTTGAACCAAAAACGAAAAAGAGAAAAAAAAAACAGAACCCACCAGTTACTCAGAGGAAAACCGTATCAGGGCACTTGCTCCAGTTGTAAACAATTCTGAAGTTGGTCAGTGGTGGGGAATCGTCTCCCATTCAGCCAGCAGCCCCCACACGACAAGCGTCCTCATTGCAAAGCTGGGGCACCGTGCTGAGGCATCTGTGAGTAAACGTGAGCTGAGCCCCAGGCCAGTTGCTGCTGAACTGTTCCCACCCTTCCCAGGTAAAACACCTGAATATATACAAGGACTTGAAAGCCTAGAGGAAGGGCCATGGAGCCACACGAGTGACAGCATGCCAGATGACTTGGTGCCTGCAGGCCAGCCAGGATGGTCCTGGCCCTGGGTGCTCTTCTGGAAGATTTCCATTTCCCTGCCTGAGATACCCGTCCTGTCCCTGCCCCCACTGCTTCTTCCCTTCCTCACCTCTGCCCAGGGAGAAATTCCAGCAGCAGGTATGGGTGACACATCCTCTTCTTTAGCAGGTGGCAGCCTGGCAACTGCTGCAGAAAGTCCAGCAGAGCCCCACAAACACTGGGCCACCCACAAAGCCGTGGCCTCTCACTCCTTCCCACCAGCCCAGCCCCGAGACTGCTGACAGGGCAGAGAAAATGGCGTCAGGCACAGCTGCAGGGGCTTTTGCTGCCTGGAGTAGTATTTATATTGACCTCAACCCAGGCACACCTGGAGAGGGCTGGCCGGCACGGTAAGGCTGCCCAGGTCAGCCAATCATCACCCCTCAGGGGCTCACAGTTGCAGAAAATGGAACTTGCTGAATCGGCCATGTCCAAGGAACAGGTGTGGACCCCTGAGAGTCAGGATAGACAAGGGGCTGCAGCTTTGGCTTGTTTTCTAATCATTTTATCTGGCCCATGAGTGGGAGACAACTTCAAGAAAACCCTCTCCTAATGAGACGAACCCAGGAGTCAGGGAGAGGAGGGGTGGGTGGTGGTTGGAGACAGAGGCCTGCTGCTCTGGGTGCAGTGGAAGTCTCTGGAAGACCAGGTGGAGGGAGGCCACACAGAGTGATGCCCAGGGTCACAGACCTGTCGGAGCTGCTGTTTGTTAGTTCAAGTCCTGCTCTGAGGTGCTCTGTGTCAGCTCTGAGCAACAGGTGAGCTGGGGGTGCTCTTCAATGAGGGCTATGTGCACGGTTCCTGTGTGCCCAGCCCTGCCATGGTACCTGCAAGGGAAGCTCTGTATCCTGGGAGGGGCCTGACCATGAGAGCCCCGTGGGCTGGGTTGGGGGTGGGGTACCTGCCCAGGAGAGCTCCATATCCTGGGATTGGCCTGACCACGAGAGCCCCATGGGCTGCTGGGGACCTGGTAAAGGATGTCAGGACAGTCAGTGAAGCCACCGAGGATATACCTCCAGTTGCTCCTGATTCCTACACCCTGCTGGTCATTCTACCAACCACCAGGACATGGTATTCTGTATTAGTCTTCAATGATGCCTTCTTTTGTATTCCATTAGTCCCAGAGTCACAAGAAATTTTGGCTTGTGGGTGGCAGGTCTCAACACACAACTAAAACAATACTTCCGGACCGTCTTGCCCCAAGGGTTCAAAAATTCCCACACCATCTTTGGGGAAAGCTTAGCTAAAGACCGAAAAGTTCTACCTCTGGAAAAGGAAACCCTTCTTCAATATGCAGATGACATTCTGATTGCCAGCCCTACTAAGGAGGCCTCTGAACTACCAAGCCAATAAAGGATAGAAGTTGTCCAAGAAAAAGCTCAAATATCACAGACTGCGGTGACCTGCCTGGGCTTCATTCTCACACAAGGTCAGAGAAGCCCATCCCAGGAAAGGGAAGAAACCATTTGCAGCCTTACCCCTTTCTAAAACTAGAAGACAGCTTAGGGGTTCCTGGGGAGGCCAGGGTTTGCTGCTTCTGCACCCCTAACTACAGTCTACTAGCTGGGCCTCTATATGAAACACTGAAAGGAAAAGATGATGATCCTTTTGAACAGAATCCAGAAGTGGCCTTTCAAGAATGGAAAGAGCAGTCAATTCAGACCCTTGCCCTGGAACTCCCTAATTGAGCTAAACCCTTTGACCTTTCCATTCCCGGTGAAAGGTGAATCGCCATTGGAGAATTAGTGCAAAAACTGGGACCACTTGAAATGGAACAACGCAAGAATGCCATCCAGGTAGGATAAACTACAGTCACCAAGGGGCTTGGCCCACTGCCACATCTGGCCAAGATACTGGCGGTATCTAAAAACCTGGAAATCAGCAGCCCAAAAGGCCACCTCCCTCCTAAGGGAAAAGGACCCCACGTGGTGATCCTAATCACCAACCATGCCCTGAAGTTGCAGGGTTCGCTCCGTGGGCACACCGACCTCGAGTGAGGAGGCCCTCCAACTCCAACATCCAGAGAGATAACCGGGGGCAACAGGGCACCATGACGACTCGTGTGAACATCACTTGACCTGGAGTTTCTCTCATAAAACAACAATAGTGTGTCCCGAAGGAGTAGACTACTGCTTGCAGGACTTCCTGCACCCAGAGGGGAGCTAATAATCTTGGCGGGGGAACCGTATATCACACTGTCACCATAGAAAAGCCTACAGACACCGTGATGATGGTGGCCAATAAGACCGGCTGGACTCCTGTTTACTTCAAAAGGCTGTTGACTCAGTGGCCATCATGGTCCTTGATCACCACTGACCCTGGACTGTCTGGGAGTTGAGCGGGCAGGGCTCTGACACCTGGTGCTGTTTTTACATTAATTCAGGGGCCTAATTGAAGAAAGAGCAGACTACTGATCAGAGCATCTAGGCTGGCAGAAACGGTCAGCCTAAGGTGGCCGAACAAATGTGGGGCGGGGTGAAACCGGCCCCCACAGCGTCTCTGCACATCTCTTTCCTGGACCCTTAAAGGTCATTAGAATCTATAACACTTCCAATGCTGGTGCTCAGGCGGACGAGCAGGGAGGCAGGGGTCCTGGGGCCAATCAACGTCACCTGGAGGCTGCTGGGGAGAAGTTCTGACCCTCGTCCCCTGGTATGAGGGCTCCCAACTCAGCACTCAGCAGTTACAGAAGAAGGGTCTGCACCCTCAGCACTCCAAGAATGAGGAACGGGACAAAAGGCAGAGGAGGGGTTTGTCCCCAGCAAAGCCCATTAAAAATCCCTGGGAGATAAAAATACAATCTGGGCAATAAAGTCAAGTCTGACCTTTTTTATCCTTTGTGCTTTGTCTAATTTCATGTGCTCCTAGGGTCCCGCATGCAGAGGTTCCACACCCGGCACTTCAGACCAGATTTCCTGGTGCAGAATGGCTGGGTCGACACCTCAGCTCCTGGGGCCCAGTGCAGACTCCGAGATATAGAGCCTGAGCTGCAGCCAACCCGGCCCTTGAGAGCTCCGCCCCCTCCCTCCCACTGACTCTGACAGGATCTCTACACAGCAGCCCAGCCCACAGCCCACGGGGTAGTGCATGCTCTCACCTCTCCATTCTCTGATGAAAATATAAAGTTTCCTTTGCTTGGGAACCAAACTCAGCCTCGATCTGTTGGCCCCAATGACACTGGGCAGGGGGACCCTTGTTGGGGTCCACTCTGGAGGATCAGTAACAGAAATTGAGACTATTGTAACTTCAATGAACAGATGTGTGAGCCAAAATGTAGTTAACATAGAACAGTTTATAAGGCTCGGGTAAAATAAGATGTTTCTAACACTTCCATTTGATATTTCCATCACTTTATTATAAGCAAGTTCAGTGAAAAGGTTTGTCTTATTTGTCAGGTCAATATTAGAGAAATGAAGTGATTTCTTTCCAAGGATGTACATCTAATAATCTTGGTTAAAGCTTCAATCTTGTTTTAAATGCTTTTCCATTGAAAATGATACCTCTCTTTCAGCTCCCCCATTTCTGAGAAGTATAAAATCTTATAATTTATTATTACCAAAGGGGAAAGGTGGGAGGAGGGATAAATTAACAGTTTGGAATTAACACATACACACTGCTATGTATAAAATAGATCATCAACAAGGAACTACTGTATAGCACAGGGAACTACACTCAATATTGTGCAATAACCTATAAGGGGAAATAATCGGAAAAAGAACAGATATTTTTATTGACATCATCTATCAATGACAGTTAAAGTGTAACCTAAGGGAAGCCAGTGGTGAGTGCTTCTGACCCTGAAGACTTCAGTCATCTAAAGTTTGCACTCTGCCTACTTCCCAAGGCCCTTAATGAACATATGTGTAGCCGTAGCTTAAAAAACTCCCCAGTTTGGGTTTCGGGGAGACACTGATTTTGAAAAAGCCCTGGTGTTCTCCTTACATGAATGGGACTCTTCCTACTGCTAAAACATGTCTGTCACATCCAGAGGATGGTATACCGTCTGATCGGGAAGAGTTTGGAAAAGGCATCTCATCTCCTCATCTCCTGGTGCTCGGGTTCACCCCTCCAGCGTCTTTACTAACAGTCTCCCCACTTGGAGATGTCAACACTGTCAACATCCTGTTGCGTACAGTTTGGAATTTGTCCAGAGGATGAAGCGGAAGGATGAGGAACAATGAGAGACAAGTCCTAGGTGTTCAGACAGGCACATGTCACTCTAATTTCCAATCAGGAAGATGAATTGACCAAAGGCTAGGGTTGCCCATGGAAACAGTATAGGGCTTGAGGAAATCCCACTGCTTTGTGGCCAGTTCCCATAAACACAAGTTGAACAATGGAACTCAGGGGCAGTAAAATTCACGAAACTGCAGAGTTGAAAATATCTATCACTGAAAAATGTCTTGAGGAAAGTCAGAGAAAAGGATTGGCAAGCAAGGGAGAATGGCAGGAAAGGGATTTGAGGAGGTAGAAAGGACTCGCCATTAAGCACAAGAAAAGGGGCTGAACATTGCCGACATTGCAGTTGGCCAAAAAGGCTGTATGTGTTTTTTTCTGTATATATTCAAGAAAAGGGCATACACTTTTTTAGCCAACCAAACAGGTGGGCACTGGAAATCAATACTACAAAAGATATCACTTCGCATCAGTCAGAAGAGCCATCCTCATAAAGTGTAAACGCCAGAAATGCAGGACAGGGCAAGGAGAAGAGGGAGCCCTGTGAGGCTTATAGTGGAAATGTATATTGCCAACGGCCATTCTGGAGAAGTGTATTGTGTTTACTAAAGCATCTAAAAAATGAGCTACAGAGCATAGGGCACTTGCACTCATGGGCGTATATCTTGGGAAAAACAAAAATCGAGAGGACACAGGCACCCCAATGTTTACTGCCCCTCTGTTTAAAAGATCCTCGACTAGGATATAACTTAAATGTCTCTGGAGGGAAAAAATGGATAGAGATGTGGTACTTATGTAGAGTGGAATATTACTCAGCCTGGAAATCAATGAAATATGGCCAGTTGTAACAACTCCGGAGGAGTTACGTATGATCATTCTAAGTGACGTAATTCAAAAAGAAAAAGACACATATCATAAGATATCACTTAAAGGTGGAATCCAAAATGGCTACACATGAAATAAATTACAAAACAAAAACATAGTCAAATATGTAGAAAATACGCGTGAGGCTGCTAAACGGGAAAGGTGGGGAGGGGTGAGGCATCATCCAGGAGGTTGAAATTAGCAAAGATACCATTCCAAATACCAAACTGATAATCAACAAGGCCTACACGGTAGCTAAAAGAACTGCACTCAGCACACTCAAGTCACCGGAAAAGAATATCTATGACTGGTAAGAATCTGAAAAAGAATTTATTGATGTCTCTCTGTACGTGAATCAAGTGGATGTACAGCAGCAAGAAACAGAGCTTTGAAAATCAGCTATGACCAATATAGTAATAAATTGAAAAAAATAAACGACAGAGAGACAGAGAAAACCTCTTACAACTTTTCCTCAGGGACGGTGATGCAACATGGATTGAACACATCTAGACCCACAGCAGGATGAGACATAAGGCTGGAAACTGCTCGCGCTAAGAGAAATGTGAGGTTGGGTGAGGAAATGCACACCCTTTAAAGTAATACTACCTGGTACCCATTCAATGGGTCCCAAATCTGCAGGTTCAAGGAATCTTCCTACAGCTAAAACATGCATGGAAAACCCAGAGGACTGTACACCATGTGATCGGGAGATGTGTCTAAAATGCACCTCATTTATCCTCTCCTGGTGCTCCTGTTCATCATTCCAGCCACGTTACTTAGAATCTCCCCACTTAGAGAATCAGCACATTTAAACTTCTGTTTCACACATTTTGCAAATTGTGAGGAGGATGAACGGGAACAGGGGGAACCAATGAGAGAATAGTTGTAGGGGTTTGGACGGGCACATGTCACTCTAATTTCCCATTAAGAATAAGAATTAAAAAAAGGCTCAGCCCGCCTCGCCGAGCCAAAATAGGGCCTGAAGCAATCCTGCGGTTTTGAGGCCAGCTCACAAAAGAGCAACTTAAAAAATGGAGCTCAGGGTCACTGCAATTCACAAACCTGCAGAGTTATAAATGAAAACTAACGTCCAAAAATATGTTGAGGTAAGGCAAAGAAGAGGATCTGAATGCAAGACAGAATTGCAAGAAACAGATTTCAAGAGATAGATTGGACTCGCCTTTAAAGCACATGAAAAGCGGCAGAATTTCGACAATGATGCAGTTGGCCCAAAAGGGAGTATGCGTTTTTTCCTGAATATATCCAGGAAAAAACGCATACGCACTTTATGGGCAACCAAGCAAGCAAGCAATGCAAATGTGCACAACAAAGAAGTCTCATTTCCCACCGGTCAAAAGGGCCATCCGAAAAAATTGTAAACACCAGAAATGCAGGACAGGCCATGGAGAACAGGGAGCCTTTATACGCTGATGGACAGTGTGTGAACTGCCGAGAGCCACTCTGGAGAAGTGTATGGTGGTTCCTAAATCATCTAAAAAACAGAGCGACAGAGCATAGGGCACTTCCAATCACGGGAGTATATCTAAGGAAGTCTAAAAATCAACAAGACACAAGCACACCACAGTTTAGGGCTACTCTGTTTACAAGAACCTCAACTTCAGTACACCTTAAATATCCCAGGAAAGAGAACAATGGATAAAGAAAATGTGGTACTTATGTACAATGGAATATCTCTTCACCATGAAATCAATGTAATAAGGCTAGTAGAAGGATAAAGAGTGGATTTAGGTCCGATAATACTACTTGAAATAAGTCAAACAGAAAAAGAAACATATCATAAGATATCACTTATAGAGGGAGGATAAATATGGCTGCACAAAAAATGAATTACAAAACAGAACAGTGTCTCACATTTAGAAAACACACTTATGTCAGCTTAAGGGGAAAGGAGAGGTGGGGTGATGCATAAAACCAGAGTTTGAAATTAGCACAGATACCGTTCAATAAACCAAATAGGTATCAGACAAGATCTACACCTTGCTCAATGAACTGGCCTCAACACACCCTATACACCGCAGAGAAATATATCTGAGTAATAAGAATCTTAAAACCCATGTATTGATATCTCTCCATAAGGGAATCAAGTGTGCACAGAGCGGCACAAACACAGTAGTGAAAATGAGCTAAACCCCATTATAGAAATAAATTTTAAAACCAAAACGCAGAAACAATGAAAGAGAGAAAAATTCTTACAAAATTCGCTCAGGGGCTGTGATGCAACCTAGAATGACCACATATAAACCCACAGCTGGATAAGACATAAGGCTGGACACTTGGGGCTGAAAGGATTGGTGAGCTTTGGTGAGCAACTGCCGAAAGTTTAATGCAATACTTCATGCTACTTATTCCAAGGGTCCCAACACTCCAAGTTGAAGGGAATCTTCCTAGAGCTAAACCATGCATGGGAAATCCAGCGGATGGTATACCATATGATCGGGAAAGGTTTCTAAAATGCACCTCATTTTCCTCTCCTGGGGCTCCGGATCAACATTCCAGCCACTTTACTAAAAACATCTCCACATGGAGAGTCAATGCCTTTAAGTTCCGGAATCGCACAGTCTGCAGTTAGTGCGGAAAATGAATGGGAATAGGGGGAACCAGTGAGAAAATAGCTGTAGCGGTTTCAATGGGCACATGTCACTCTAATTTCACATCAGGAGGAAGAATTAACCAAAGGCAGAGCAAGGCGTCCCAGAAGAAGAATAGGTCCTGAAGAAATCCTGTGGATATGAGGCAAGATCACAAAAATAAGAGCTGAAAAATGGAGCTAAGGGTCATTGCAATTCAAAAACCTGCAGAGTTATGAAGGCCAACTATTTTCCAAAAGTATATTGAGGTAAGGCTATGAAGAGGCACTGAGAGCAAGGCAGAACTGCAGGAAACCGATTGCAGGAGGTAGAATGGAATTGCATGTAAAGCATAGGAAAAGAGGCAGAACGTCCACAATGATGCACTTGGCCAAAAAGGGCGTATGCGTTTCTTCCTGAATATATTCAGGAAAAAACGCATACGCCCTTTTTGGCCAACCAAGCAAGCTTGCAAAGGAAATCTGCACTACAATGAAGTCTCACTGCCCCCCGGTCAAAAGGGCCATCCGAAAAAAGTGTAAAATCCAGAAAGGCAGGACAGGCCATGGAGAACTGGGAGCCTTGTTATGCTGATGGGCGGGATGTAAATTGCCAACAACCACTCTGGAGAAGTGTATGGTGTTTCCTGAAACATCCAAAAAACCAAGCAACAGAGCCTAGGGCATTTCCACTTATGGTCGTATAGCTTAGGGAAATAATAATCAAAAAGACACAGCCTCCCCAAAGTTTGGGACGGCTCTGTTTACAAGAACCTCGTTTACGGTACAGGTTCAATATCGCAGAAAGCGAAAAATGGATAAAGAAATTGTGGTACTTACGTACAATGCAATATCACTCAGCAAAGAAATCTAGGTCATCAGGCCCGTGACAGCATAATGAGTGGATTCAGGTATGATGATTCTAAGAGAAATAAGTCACACAGAAAAAGAAATATCATAAGATATCACTACTACACGGAATGTAAACTTGGCTACACAGGAACTGAATTACAAAACAGAACAGGGTGTCAAATGTAGAAAACCAACTTATGCTTGCTTAAGGGGAAAGGTGAGTTGGGGTGCTGCATGAAACCAGAGATTGAAATTAGCACAGACACCGTTCCATAAGCCAAATATGTAATAGACAAGAGCTACTCCTTGCTCAACGAAGTGGACTCAACACCCAATATTAAACGCCTAAGAATATACCTGACTAGTAAGAATCTTAAAACCTATGGATTTATATGTCTCCGAAAGAGAATCAAGGGTGTGTACAGCAGCATAAACGCAGCAGTGATAGGATTGGTGAGGTTCGGTGAGCAAATGCAGACCCTTTGAAGTCATATTGCATGGTACCCATTCCATGGGTCTCAACTCTCCATGTTTAAGGGATTTTTCCTTCAGCTAAAACATGCATGTGGAACCCAGAGTATAATCCACCGTGTGATCGGGAAACGTGTTCAAATGTGTCTCAGTTTTCGTCCCCTGGTACTCGGGTGCAAAATTCCAGACGCTTTACTAACACTCTCCCCACTTGGAGAGTCAGTGCCTTTAACCTCTTGTTTGGCCCAGTTTGCAAATTCTGCGTAAGATAAACAGGAAGAGGGAGAACCAATGAGAGACTAGGTGGAGGTGTCTGGACGGGCAAATTTAACTCTCATTTCCCACCAGGAAGAGGAATTAACCAAAGGCTCCGTGTGCCATGCTGGAACTAGATTAGGGCCTGAGGAGATCCTGCGGTGTTGCGGCCAGCTCACAAGAAAGCGAGTTGAAGAAAGGAGCTCAGGGGCACTGTAATTCACAAACCTACAGACTTATAAATGACAGCTATCTTCCAAAAATATATTGCAGTAAGGCTGCCAAGAGGAGTTGAATGCGGGGCAGAATTGCAGGGAACCGATTTCAGGAGGTAGACTGGAATTGTAAGTAAAGCATAGGAAAAGAGGCAGAACGTCCACAATGATGCACTTGGCCAAAAAGGGCGTATGCGTTCTTTCCTGAATATATTCAGGAAAAAACGCATACGCCCTTTTTGGCCAACCAAGCAAGCTTGCAAAGGAAATCTGCACTACAATGAAGTCTCACTGCCCCCCGGTCAAAAGGGCTATCTGAAAAAAGTGTAAAATCCAGAAAGGCAGGACAGGCCATGGAGAACTGGGAGCCTTGTTATGCTGATGGGCGGCATGTAAATTGCCAACAGCCACTCTGGAGAAGTGTATGGTGTTTCCTGAAACATCCAAAAAACAAAGCAACAGAGCCTAGGGCACTTCCACTTATGGTCCTATAGCTTAGGGAAATTAAAATCCAAAAGACACAGCCACCCCAAAGTTTGGGCCGGCTCTGTTTACAAGAACCTCGTTTACGGTACAAGTTCAATATCACAGAAAGCGAAAAATGGATAAAGAAGTTGTGGTACTTACGTACAATGCAATATCACTCAGCAATGAAATCTATGTCATCAGGCCCGTAGCAGCATAATGAGTGGATTCAGGTACGATGATTCTAAGTGAAATAAGTCACACAGAAAAAGAAACATCATAAGATATCACTACTACACGGAATGTAAACTTGGCTACACAAGAACTGAATTACAAAACAGAACAGGGCCTCAAATGTAGAAAACCAACTTATGCTTGCTTAAGGGGAAAGGTGAGTTGGGGTGCTGCATAAAACCAGAGATTGAAATTAGCACAGATACCGTTCCATAAGCCAAATATGTAATAGACAAGAGCTACTCCTTGCTCAACGAAGTGGACTAAACACCACATATTAAACGCCTAAGAATCTACCTGACTAGTAAGAATCTTAAAACCTATGGATTTATATGTCTCCGAAAGAGAATCAAGCGTGTGTACAGCGGCATAAGCGCAGCAGTGATAGGATTGGTGAGGTTCGGTGAGCAAATGCAGACCCTTTGAAGTCATATTGCATGGTACCCATTCCATGGGTCTCAACTCTCCAGGTTTAAGGGATTCTTCCTTCAGCTAAAACATGCATGTGGAACCCAGAGTATGATCCACCGTGTGATTGGAAAACGTGTTCAAATGTGTCTCAGTTTTCGTCCCCTGGTAGTCGGTGCAACATTCCAGATGCTTTACTAACACTCTCCCCACTTGGAGAGTCAGTGCCTTTGAACTCCTGTTTGGCCCAGTTTGCAATTTCTGTGGAAAATGAACAGGAATAGGGAGAACCAATGAGAGACTAGGTGGAGGTGTCCGGACGGGCAAATTTAACTCTCATTTCCCACCAGGAAGAGGAATTAACCAAAGGCTCAGCGTGCCATGCCGGAACCACACTAGGGCCTGAAGCAATACTGCGGTGTTGCGGCCAGCTCACAAGAAAGCGAGTTGTAGAAAAGAGCTCAGGGGCACTGTAATTCACAAACCTGCAGAGTTATAAATGACAGCCATCTTCCAAAAATATATTAAAGTAAGGCTGCCAAGAGGTGTTGAAATCGGGGCAGAATTGCAGGAAACCGATTTCAGGAGGTAGACTGGAACTGCATATAAAGCATAGGAAAAGAGGCAGAAGGTCCACAATGATGCACTTGGCCAAAAAGGGCGTATGCGTTTCTTCCTGAATATATTCAGGAAAAAACGCATACGCCCTTTTTGGCCAACCAAGCAAGCTTGCAAAGGAAATCTGCACTACAATGAAGTCTCACTGCCCCTGGTCAAAAGGGCCATCTGAAAAAAGTGTAAAATCCAGAAAGGCAGGACAGGCCATGGAGAACAGGGAGCCTTGTTATGCTGATGGGCGGCATGTAAATTGCCAGCAGCTACTCTGGAGAAGTGTATGGTGTTTCCTGAAACATCCAAAAAACAAAGCAACAGAGCCTAGGGCACTTCCACTTATGGTCCTATAGCTTAGGGAAATTAAAATCCAAAAGACACAGCCACCCCAAAGTTTGGGCCGGCTCTGTTTACAAGAACCTCGTTTACGTACAAGTTCAATATCACAGAAAGCGAAAAATGGATAAAGAAGTTGTGGTACTTACGTACAATGCAATATCACTCAGCAATGAAATCTATGTCATCAGGCCCATGACAGCATAATGAGTGGATTCAGGTATGATGATTCTAAGAGAAATAAGTCACACAGAAAAAGAAATATCATAAGATATCACTACTACACGGAATGTAAACTTGGCTACACAGAAACTGAATTACAAAACAGAACAGCGTCTCAAATGTAGAAAACCAACTTATGCTTGCTTAAGGGGAAAGGTGAGTTGGGGTGCGGCATAAAACCACAGATTGAAATTAGCACAGATACCGTTCCATAAGCCAAATATGTAATAGACAAGAGCTACTCCTTTCTCAACGATGTGGACTCAACACCCAATATTAAACGCCTAAGAATATACCTGACTAGTAAGAATCTTAAAACCTATGGATTTATATGTCTCCGAAAGAGAATCAAGCGTGTGTACAGTGGCATAAACGCAGCAGTGATAGGATTGGTGAGGTTCGGTGAGCAAATGCAGACTCTTTGAAGTCATATTGCATGGTACCCATTCCATGGGTCTCAACTCTCCATGTTTATGGGATTCTTCCTTCAGCTAAAACATGCATGTGGAACCCAGAGTACGATCCACTGTGTGATCGGGAAACGTGTTCAAATATGTCTCAGTTTTCGTCCCCTGGTACTCGGGTGCAACATTCCAGTCGCTTTACTAACACTCTCCCCACTTGGAGAGTCAGTGCCTTTAACCTCCTGTTTGGCCCAGTTTGCAATTTCTGTGGAAAATGAACAGGAATAGGGAGAACCAATGAGAGACTAGGTGGAGGTGTCTGGACGGGCAAATTTAACTCTCATTTCCCACCAGGAAGAGGAATTAACCAAAGGCTCAGCATGCCGTGCCAGAACCAAACTAGGGCCCGAAGCAATCCTGCGGTGTTGCGGCCAGCTCACAAGAAAGCGAGTTGAAGAAAGGATCTCAGGGGCACTGTAATTCACAAACCTGCAGAGTTATAAATGACAGCTATATTCCAAAAATATATTGAAGTAAGGCTGCCAAGAGGAGTTGAATGTGGGACAGAATTGCAGGGAACCGATTTCAGGAGGTAGACTGGAATTGCATGTAAAGCATAGGAAAAGAGGCAGAACGTCCACAATGATGCACTTGGCCAAAAAGGGCGTATGCGTTTTTTCCTGAATATATTCAGGAAAAAACGCATACGCCCTTTTTGGCCAACCAAGCAAGCTTGCAAAGGAAATCTGCACTACAATGAAGTCTCACTGCCCCCCCGGTCAAAAGGGCTATCTGAA
Organism: Leucopleurus acutus; assembly: GCF_964270905.1. Taxonomy (NCBI): domain Eukaryota; kingdom Metazoa; phylum Chordata; class Mammalia; order Artiodactyla; family Delphinidae; genus Leucopleurus; species Leucopleurus acutus. The sequence continues at coordinate 101,269,764 of NC_139146.1, read as the reverse complement.
AAAAGTGTAAAATCCAGAAAGGCAGGACAGGCCATGGAGAACAGGGAGCCTTGTTATGCTGATGGGCGGCATGTAAATTGCCAGCAGCCACTCTGGAGAAGTGTATGGTGTTTCCTGAAACATCCAAAAAACAAAGCAACAGAGCCTAGGGCACTTCCACTTATGGTCCTATAGCTTAGGGAAATTAAAATCCAAAAGACACAGCCACCCCAAAGTTTGGGCCGGCTCTGTTTACAAGAACCTCGTTTACAGTACAAGTTCAATATCACAGAAAGTGAAAAATGGATAAAGAAGTTGTGGTACTTACGTACAATGCAATATCACTCAGCAATGAAATCTATGTCATCAGGCCCATAGAAGCATAATGAGTGGATTCAGGTACGATGATTCTAAGTGAAATAAGTCACACAGAAAAAGAAACATCATAAGATATCACTACTACACGGAATGTAAACTTGGCTGCACAGGAACTGAATTACAAAACAGAACAGGGTCTCAAATGTAGAAAACCAACTTATGCTTGCTTAAGGGGAAAGGTGAGTTGGGGTGCGGCATAAAACCACAGATTGGAGCCGCGCGCTGCTGGTGCTGCTGCCGCCCCCATCTCCGTCGCCGCTGCTGTCGGTCGGGCTGCGCTCAGTTCTTCAGCGATCAGTTCCCTCGGACCCATCGCCGCTTCTAGACCTTGCTGCGGGTTCGGATCTTGCCGGGAAAATGTCTGATGAATTTTCGTTGGCAGATGCGCTACCTGAACACTCCCCTGCCAAAACCTCTGCTGTGAGCAATACAAAACCCGGCCAACCTCCTCAAGGCTGGCCAGGTTCCAACCCTTGGAATAACCCAAGTGCTTCACCTTCTGTGCCATCTGGACTCCCACCAAGTGCAACACCCTCCACTGTGCCTTTTGGACCAGCACCAACAGGAATGTATCCCTCTGTGCCTCCCACCGGACCACCTCCAGGACCCCCTGCACCCTTTCCTCCTTCTGGACCATCATGCCCCCCACCTGGTGGTCCTTATCCAGCCCCAACTGTGCCAGGCCCTGGCCCCACAGGGCCATATCCGACACCAAATATGCCCTTTCCAGAGCTTCCAAGACCCTATGGTGCGCCCACAGATCCAGCTGCAGCTGGTCCTTTAGGTCCATGGGGATCCATGTCTTCTGGACCTTGGGCACCAGGAATGGGAGGGCAGTATCCTACCCCTAATATGCCATATCCATCTCCAGGGCCGTATCCCGCCCCTCCTCCTCCCCAAGCACCAGGGGCTGCACCACCTGTTCCATGGGGCACTGTTCCACCAGGAGCCTGGGGACCACCAGCGCCATATCCTGCCCCTGCAGGATCATATCCCACACCAGGACTCTATCCCAGTCCCAACAATCCTTTTCAAGTGCCTTCAGGACCTTCCGGTGCTCCACCGATGCCCGGTGGCCCCCATTCTTACCATTAAGTTAACAATGGATGAAGAGATGACGCTTTGCTTTTTGAAGTACATATATATATATGCACTTGAATGCATATATACAAATTGCTGTTTCACTATTCTTAGAGGGCATTCATGAAAGAACAACTCTTGCATCTCTCAGAAGATATCTGCCTCTTGTGCTTGGATGTATAGTACATCTGATGGAAACAATCAGATAAAAATGTAAAAGTAAATCATTCAAATGTGATTTTTATTCGGTTTTTATGGAAAGTTAAAGTAATTAAGTATATTGAATAGCTCTTTGATACAATTTGTTTAAAACAAATTTTCGATTTGTTTAAATTATGAAACTAAATACTTATCACTTTTTCCCCTAAATAAACACACTTTGAAAACAATCACATTGTCATAATTTAAACAAATGATGCCTCTCAACATCTTGAGCTGCTCTATCTATAGGATAAATAAACCTGGTCCTTCTGAGGTTATCTTTTGGATATACATTTTAAAACTTGGTAATTATTGTCAGATGTTGAGTTCATTTTTATCCTTGAGCTTTTAGTAAAAACTTCATTTTGAGTTCCACCTGATTTATTTTTAGCCATATGGGTCATACAGCTCTAAAATCTGCCCTTTATGGAAACTGTTTTCTTTTTAATGCAGGCTAACATGTATATGTAAATTATATTCTTAGAGAATTGGTGATCTCTTTGTACTTGTAGAATAGATTATGATGTGTCCATATTACTTCGGAAAGAGCTCAAGGACGGAAATATTTCTCTCCTTTGTCTTGAACCTCAAACTAGAAGAGACCCTAGGAACTGCTTCATAGTAACAAGTAATTTGCAGTCCTACAAAACACTCTTCTACAGGAGACTTCCTGTAGTCCCCTCCCCCTCGGTTCTTTAGAAGGAGCACTTCCCTTCATTCCATCCTGATGCAGAAAACTGGCACACTCTAGGGGTCTATCACAAACACAGAAGTTATGTTTAGAGAACCTTAGTCATACAGACATGACTGTTCTCTTTGTACAAGCGTGATCGAAACACGTTACGTCTTTCAGAGTCTGGTTAAGCTATGTCATCGTCTCTTGCATAGTTATCCTGGATCTGTTTGTAACGTGCTTATGGCTGACAGTTCAGTTCTGTATTTGTTGACAGGTAAGACAGGTAAATAGGTAGAAGAATGAGTGCCATCCTCAAAAATTATTCTCTAGCCGTGACACTGAGGATAATCATAAAGTGTAGATCTCTGCAATTGAGTTTAAAGCAGTGTGACTGTGTTACTTAAAAATAAGTGGTGTTTGTAACCTCCAGAATAGCTTTTTGGCACCTTATCTTTAAATCTGATTTTTAGATTTGGGATAGAACTGACCATGTTTGACCATTTGTCCATTTGTTTGACCATTTGACCATTTGTCAAATTTTGAATGTATTCATTAGGTTCCTAAAATGTATTGTGACTTTCTTGACCAGTATATGAGAGATTTATGCTGGAGCTCTTACCTTTGCTTAGAAATAAAATATTTAGTAGTTTATTTCTCTTACAGTTAAAATGTCAAGAATGCCAAATGCTGCCAATTTAATGGTTTGATAGCTACCTCCTTTTAAGAAAGCGAGATTGTCACCTTTGAGAGGAACATTCAGTCTTTAGGCCTCCCTTAAGTAGATGATAGATTCAGGCTTTCAGAATTGAAACTAATTTGTTTAGATATTTTCAGACTGGGGAATGTTAGACAGCCCTTTCATAGTGGCACAGTCTTTCTTTCACTTCTTTGCAGGGACAAGTGGCAGCTATCTGCAACACTCTTGGAATCTGTTGTAGCCTTCAGTTTATAAGGCAGTAGCCTTAGAAGGTGTCATAGCTTAACTTATCAATCAATATCATAATGTCAGCTAACTCTGGAGGGATGAAAGGCAAAGTGAGATGGCAGCAAAGATATCTCTCCTTTTGGTTATTTTGGTTGTCCTACCTTGGAATAAGTTGACAACTCTGGCTTTAGATAAAATATTTAACACTAGAGAGGATAACGTTTGACTACAAGAAGAATAGGTAGCAAGTTTGGGAATCTCTTATTGTGGAGACCAGTTACTATCAGAGAAAATCTTATGCTAAAGGATTTAAAGGGCCGTGAATACAAGATTTGGAATTATTACCCCTTATAAGTATATCAACTGCTGGTGACCCATACTGCCCAGTGTGTCCTAGATGATACTGCCGTTTTAAACTTGGCTTTTTGAGGATTTTCCAACTGATTTTTGGGAAATTTTTTTTAAATATAAGAATTGAAATCAAAGGGAATAGAATTTACTTTTACATTCTTTTTAATTTTCAAGCATCATTTCTCAACTTGAGGGAGGGGCATCTCAATTCTTGTGGGTACTTGGGGGCAAAAGGTATTTTTAGGTTCAGGGTGGAGTTAAGAAAAGCAGAAGTTGTTTCAAGGGAGGAATGGAGGAAAGCATCTAAGAAGGTTTTTGTCTTTACAAGGGAATAATGTTGCTTTTAAAACAAGTTATGCTAGGCTGAGATTGGTTTGTGGAAGAGACTGCTTGTTAGAAAGTATGTTTGGTCTTAAAGGGATATGAAGTACGGAATATGCTGCCATTTGGACTTTCAGAGCAGGAATTTTAAGATAAATTTGATGGAGATAGTTGAGATGTGTTGAGAAATAGTGTCTCTGAAGTTAGAATCTTAGATTTTGAAATTTTGAGCCTAAAAATGACAATGAAAAATTAAAGTATAGACCTTAGGTCCTCATTCACACACTCAGTCCTTGAGAATGAAGGCTCCTTAAAGGAGTGCTTACAATGCCTTGTGTTGTCTGAACTGGACCCGGCCTGACAGTTTTTCATGCTTTTGAAGATGGCTGTTTACAGCTGTGACTCCATAGCCCTGTTTTCTGTAAAGTAATATATTGATTATTTGGGAATAGACAATACATTTTTTTAATTACCCAAGGGCCTCCTTCATTCTTTGTCAGTTTTACTATTTATTGTTTTCAGTAGAGAATAATAAAAGGGCAGAGAAGAAAGGGGGTGAATTTTGGGCCTTGGTCTGTCATACCACTACAATGGGATATTAGAATATTTTCTAGGAAAGAAGTCAGTTTTTCCCCTGCTTTTTTTACCTCACAGTTATTAGTGCTACCTGTTGTGGTCAGATGTACAGCTTTTGAAACTATCTGTGCGTATCAACATAGCTCTACTCAGAGTTTCAGTTAAAATACTGTGCCTAGTTTGCATATCAATCAGTTGCCTACACTTCCAAAAGATTCGTGCCAATGTCTTCCTTCCTCACCCTGAATAATCTAGTGCTAGATTTATAAAATGCCTGGTTTATAAACCTTGGAAATTCAACCTAAGCACAGACCTTCAAGTGTTCAAGTTTTTGAAAAGCGTAAGGCTTGCTTCAGATGAATCACACTGATCCACTGTACTGTGCATAGAAAGTGGTGGGTGGCTTTCAGGGAAGACTATAATTTTATCTTAATAAAGCAATATTTAGTATTGAAGACAGACACTGTTTTATTTTCAGAATTCTGCCAAGTAAAACAAAAATTGCCAATAAAATAATCAGTATTAAAGAAATGGCCATGCAAGCTTCTGGCAACAGACAGCATCTGAAAACTGCATTCATTCAGCAGACACTCAGATGTCAATGATCCAGGTGCTTTGCCAGATGCCAGAGATACAGAGACGAAGAGAATGCCTGTCTTTCAGAGGCTTACAGCCTAGGGGGAGGCATTACAGAATTGATGAGTACATCCAGTATTAGTTTACCTGGACAAACATATTTTAGTATTGCCGCTGGTGGAATTTATAGACTAGCCTTTGAGCATTTAAAGAACAAAGTAGGGCATACCTTTTTTTAAAGTAAGAAAATGCTTTCAAGACTGTAGTGTTTGTCAGTGCAACTATCAAGAGTGCAAAGTAATGGGATGTTTTTCCTGTAATTTTCCCCTGGATAAAGGCACTTTCACTGCCTGTCACTGATTAGTAGATCCTGATTTATTGCCATTAAGTAAACTTGACTTCTTATGCGTGTTCTATAAAGCATTTTTTTCTTGATATTTTTGTATTTTTTCTTGATATTGTGATTTTTTTCATTGACTTAATAATGACAAATTTAATGTATGTAATTGTCTATGCATTTTAAGTTAAACTGCCTAAAATGTGATTTGACACATACACATTTGTTTGTATTATGAACTGTAAGCAATCTGTTTGAGATGTTAGGTTCTATCACCTGCTGCTGTACTTGTAAACAAAGACAAATGTTGCTTTAAGACGAAATTATAATTAGGAATAGTCTATGGATGTGATACTTGATATTTTTTAAGATAAACTTGTTTGCTTTTGTGTATTACAAAAAAAAACAAACAACAAAAAAAAAACAAACCACAGATTGAAATTAGCACAGATACCGTTCCATAAACCAAATATGTAATAGACAAGAGCGACTCCTTGCTCAACGAAGTGGACTCAACACCCCACATTAAACGCCTAAGAATATACCTGACTAGTAAGAATCTTAAAACCTATGGATTTATATGTCTCCGAAAGAGAATCAAGCGTGTGTACAGTGGCATAAACGCAGCAGTGATAGGATTGGTGAGGTTCGGTGAGCAAATGCAGACTCTTTGAAGTCATATTGCATGGTACCCATTCCATGGGTCTCAACTCTCCATGTTTAAGGGATTCTTCCTTCAGCTAAAACATGCATGTGGAACCCAGAGTACGATCCACTGTGTGATCGGAAAACGTGTTCAAATGTGTCTCAGTTTTTGTCCCCTGGTACTCGGGTGCAACATTCCAGACGCTTTACTAACACTCTACCCACTTGGAGAGTCAGTGCCTTTAACCTCCTGTTTGGCCCAGTTTGCAATTTCTGTGGAAAATGAACAGGAATAGGGAGAACCAATGACAGACTAGGTGGAGGTGTCTGGACGGGCAAATTGAACTCTCATTTCCCACCAGGAAGAAGAATTAACCAAAGGCTCAGCATGCCGTGCCGGAACCAAACTAGGGCCTGAAGCAATCCTGCGGTGTTACGGCCAGCTCACAAGAAAGCGAGTTGAAGAAAGGAGCTCAGGGGCACTGTAATTCACAAACATGCAGAATTATAAATGACAGCTATCTTCCAAAAATATATTGCAGTAAGGCTGCCAAGAGGAGTTTAATGCGGGGCAGAATTGCAGGGAACCAATTTCAGGAGGTAGACTGGAATTGTATGTAAAGCATAGGAAAAGAGGCAGAACGTCCACAATGATGCACTTGGCCAAAAAGGGCGTATGCGTTTTTTCCTGAATATATTCAGGAAAAAACGCATACGCCCTTTTTGGCCAACCAAGCAAGCTTGCAAAGGAAATCTGCACTACAATGAAGTCTCACTGCCCCCCGGTCAAAAGGGCTATCTGAAAAAAGTGTAAAATCCAGAAAGGCAGGACAGGCCATGGAGAACTGGGAGCCTTGTTATGCTGATGGGCGGCATGTAAATTGCCAACAGCCACTCTGGAGCAGTGTATGGTGTTTCCTGAAACATCCAAAAAAACAAAGCAACAGAGCCTAGGGCACTTCCACTTATGGTCCTATAGCTTAGGGAAATTAAAATCAAAAAGACACAGCCACCCCAAAGTTTGGGCCGGCTCTGTTTACAAGAACCTCGTTTACGGTACAAGTTCAATATCACAGAAAGCGAAAAATGGATAAAGAAGTTGTGGTACTTACGTACAATGCAATATCACTCAGCAATGAAATCTATGTCATCAGGCCCGTAGCAGCATAATGAGTGGATTCAGGTACGATGATTCTAAGTGAAATAAGTCACACAGAAAAAGAAACATCATAAGATATCACTACTACACGGAATGTAAACTTGGCCAGACAAGAACTGAATTACAAAACAGAACAGGGCCTCAAATGTAGAAAACCAACTTATGCTTGCTTAAGGGGAAAGGTGAGTTGGGGTGCTTCATAAAACCAGAGATTGAAATTAGCACAGATACCGTTCCATAAGCCAAATATGTAATAGACAAGAGCTACTCCTTGCTCAACGAAGTGGACTCAACACCCCATATTAAACGCCTAAGAATATACCTGACTAGTAAGAATCTTAAAACCTATGGATTTATATGTCTCCGAAAGAGAATCAAGCGTGTGTACAGCGGCATAAGCGCAGCAGTGATAGGATTGGTGAGGTTCGGTGAGCAAATGCAGACCCTTTGAAGTCATATTGCATGGTACCCATTCCATGGGTCTCAACTCTCCAGGTTTAAGGGATTCTTCCTTCAGCTAAAACATGCATGTGGAACCCAGAGTATGATCCACCGTGTGATCGGAAAACGTGTTCAAATGTGTCTCAGTTTTCGTCCCCTGGTACTCGGGTGCAACATTCCAGATGCTTTACTAACACTATCCCCACTTGGAATGTCAGTGACTTTAACCTCCTGTTTGGCCCAGTTTGCAATTTCTGTGGAAAATGAACAGGAATAGGGAGAACCAATGAGAGACTAGGTGGAGGTGTCCGGACGGGCAAATTTAACTCTCATTTCCCACCAGGAAGAGGAATTAACCAAAGGCTCAGCGTGCCATGCCGGAACCACACTAGGGCCCGAAGCAATCCTGCGGTGTTGCGGCCAGCTCACAAGAAAGCGAGTTGAAGAAAGGAGCTCAGGGGCACTGTAATTCACAAACCTGCAGAGTTATAAATGACAGCCATCTTCCAAAAATATATTAAAGTAAGGCTGCCAAGAGGAGTTGAAAGCGGGGCAGAATTGCAGGAAACCGATTTCAGGAGGTAGACTGGAATTGCATGTAAAGCATAGGAAAAGAGGCAGAACGTCCACAATGATGCACTTGGCCAAAAAGGGCATATGCGTTTTTTCCTGAATATATTCAGGAAAAAACGCATACGCCCTTTTTGGCCAACCAAGCAAGCTTGCAAAGGAAATCTGCACTACAATGAAGTCTCACTGCCCCCCGGTCAAAAGGGCCATCTGAAAAAAGTGTAAAATCCAGAAAGGCAGGACAGGCCATGGAGAACTGGGAGCCTTGTTATGCTGATTGGCGGGATGTAAATTGCCAACAGCCACTCTGGAGAAGTGTATGGTGTTTCCTGAAACATCCAAAAAACCAAGCAACAGAGCCTAGGGCATTTCCACTTATGGTCGTATAGCTTAGGGAAATAATAATCAAAAAGACACAGCCTCCCCAAAGTTTGGGACGGATCTGTTTACAAGAACCTTGTTTACAGTACAAGTTCAATATCACAGAAAGCGAAAAATGGATAAAGAAGTTGTGGTACTTACGTACAATGCAATATCACTCAGCTATGAAATCTATGTCATCAGGCTCGTAGCAGCATAATGAGTGGATTCAGGTACGATGATCCTAAGTGAAATTAGTCACACAGAAAAAGAAACATCATAAGATATCACTAATACACGGAATGTAAACTTGGCTACACAAGAACTGAATTACAAAACAGAACAGGGTGTCAAATGTAGAAAACCAACTTATGCTTGCTTAAGGGGAAGGGTGAGTTGGGGTGCTGCATAAAACCAGAGATTGAAATTAGCACAGATACCGTTCCATAAGCCAAATATGTAATAGACAAGAGCTACTCCTTGCTCAACGAAGTGGACTCAACACCCCATATTAAACGACTAAGAATATACCTGACTAGTAAGAATCTTAAAACCTATGGATTTATATGTCTCCGAAAGAGAATCAAGCGTGTTTACAGCGGCATAAACGCAGCAGTGATAGGATTGGTGAGGTTCGGTGAGCAAATGCAGACCCTTTGAAGTCATATTGCATGGTACCCATTCCATGGGTCTCAACTCTCCAGGTTTCAGGGATTCTACCTTCAGCTAAAACATGCATGTGGAACCCAGAGTATGATCCACCCTGTGATCGGAAAACGTGTTCAAATGTGTCTCAGTTTTCGTCCCCTGGTACTCGGGTGCAACATTCCAGACGCTTCACTAACACTCCCCCTCTTGGAGAGTCAGTGCCTTTAACCTCCTATTTGGCCCACTTTGCAATTTCTGTGGAAAATGAACAGGAATAGGGAGAACCAATGAGAGACTAGGTGGAGGTGTCTGGACGGGCAAATTTAACTCTCATTTCCCACCAGGAAGAGGAATTAACCAAAATCGCAGCATGCCGTGCCGGAACCAAACTAGGGCCTGAAGTAATCCTGCGATGTTGCGGCCAGCTCACAAGAAAGTGAGTTGAAAAAAGGAGCTCAGGGGCACTGTAATTCACAAACCTGCAGAGTTATAAATGACAGCTATCTTCCTAAAATATATTGAAGTAAGGCTGCCAAGAGGAGTTGAAAGCGGGGCAGAATTGCAGGAAACCGATTTCAGGAGGTAGACTGGAATTGCATGTAAAGCATAGGAAAAGAGGCAGAACGTCCACAATGATGCACTTGGCCAAAAAGGGCGTATGCGTTTTTTCCTGAATATATTCAGGAAAAAACGCATACGCCCTTTTTGGCCAACCAAGCAAGCTTGCAAAGGAAATCTGCACTACAATGAAGTCTCACTGCCCCATGGTCAAAAGGGCTATCTGAAAAAAGTGTAAAATCCAGAAAGGCAGGACAGGCCATGGAGAACTGGGAGCCTTGTTATGCTGATGGGCGGCATGTAAATTGCCAACAGCCACTCTGGAGAAGTGTATGGTGTTTCCTGAAACATCCAAAAAACAAAGCAACAGAGCCTAGGGCACTTCCACTTATGGTCCTATAACTTAGGGAAATTAAAATCCAAAAGACACAGCCACCCCAAAGTTTGGGCCGGCTCTGTTTACAAGAACCTCGTTTACGGTACAAGTTCAATATCACAGAAAGCGAAAAATGGATAAAGAAGTTGTGGTACTTACGTACACTGCAATATCACTCAGCAATGAAATCTATGTCATCAGGCCCGTAGCAGCATAATGAGTGGATTCAGGTACGATGATTCTAAGTGAAATAAGTCACACAGAAAAAGAAACATCATAAGATATCACTACTACACGGAATGTAAACTTGGCCAGACAAGAACTGAATTACAAAACAGAACAGGGCCTCAAATGTAGAAAACCAACTTATGCTTGCTTAAGGGGAAAGGTGAGTTGGGGTGCTTCATAAAACCAGAGATTGAAATTAGCACAGATACCGTTCCATAAGCCAAATATGTAATAGACAAGAGCTACTCCTTGCTCAACGAAGTGGACTCAACACCCCATATTAAACGACTAAGAATATACCTGACTAGTAAGAATCTTAAAACCTATGGATTTATATGTCTCCGAAAGAGAATCAAGCGTGTGTACAGCGGCATAAGCGCAGCAGTGATAGGATTGGTGAGGTTCGGTGAGCAAATGCAGACCCTTTGAAGTCATATTGCATGGTACCCATTCCATGGGTCTCAACTCTCCAGGTTTAAGGGATTCTTCCTTCAGCTAAAACATGCATGTGGAACCCAGAGTATGATCCACCGTGTGATCGGAAAACGTGTTCAAATGTGTCTCAATTTTTGTCCCCTGGTACTCGGGTGCAACATTCCAGATGCTTTACTAACACTCTCCCCACTTGGAATGTCAGTGACTTTAACCTCCTGTTTGGCCCAGTTTGCAATTTCTGTGGAAAATGAACAGGAATAGGGAGAACCAATGAGAGACTAGGTGGAGGTGTCCGGACGGGCAAATTTAACTCTCATTTCCCACCAGGAAGAGGAATTAACCAAAGGCTCAGCGTGCCATGCCGGAACCACACTAGGGCCCGAAGCAATCCTGCGGTGTTGCGGCCAGCTCACAAGAAAGCGAGTTGAAGAAAGGAGCTCAGGGGCACTGTAATTCACAAACCTGCAGAGTTATAAATGACAGCCATCTTCCAAAAATATATTAAAGTAAGGCTGCCAAGAGGTGTTGAAAGCGGGGCAGAATTGCAGGAAACCGATTTCAGGAGGTAGACTGGAATTGCATGTAAAGCATAGGAAAAGAGGCAGAACGTCCACAATGATGCACTTGGCCAAAAAGGGCGTATGCGTTTTTTCCTGAATATATTCAGGAAAAAACGCATACGCCCTTTTTGGCCAACCAAGCAAGCTTGCAAAGGAAATCTGCACTACAATGAAGTCTCACTGCCCCCCGGTCAAAAGGGCTATCTGAAAAAAGTGTAAAATCCAGAAAGGCAGGACAGGCCATGGAGAACTGGGAGCCTTGTTGTGCTGATGGGCGGGATGTAAATTGCCAACAGCCACTCTGGAGAAGTGTATGGTGTTTCCTGAAACATCCAAAAAACCAAGCAACAGAGCCTAGGGCATTTCCACTTATGGTCTTTTAGCTTAGGGAAATAATAATCAAAAAGACACAGCCTCCCCAAAGTTTGGGACGGATCTGTTTACAAGAACCTTGTTTACAGTACAAGTTCAATATCACAGAAAGCGAAAAATGGATAAAGAAGTTGTGGTACTTACGTACAATGCAATATCACTCAGCAATGAAATCTATGTCATCAGGCTCGTAGCAGCATAATGAGTGGATTCAGGTACGATGATCCTAAGTGAAATTAGTCACACAGAAAAAGAAACATCATAAGATATCACTAATACACGGAATGTAAACTTGGCTACACAAGAACTGAATTACAAAACAGAACAGGGTGTCAAATGTAGAAAACCAACTTATGCTTGCTTAAGGGGAAGGGTGAGTTGGGGTGCTGCATAAAACCAGAGATTGAAATTAGCACAGATACCGTTCCATAAGCCAAATATGTAATAGACAAGAGCTACTCCTTGCTCAACGAAGTGGACTCAACACCCCATATTAAACGACTAAGAATATACCTGACTAGTAAGAATCTTAAAACCTATGGATTTATATGTCTCCGAAAGAGAATCAAGCGTGTTTACAGCGGCATAAACGCAGCAGTGATAGGATTGGTGAGGTTCGGTGAGCAAATGCAGACCCTTTGAAGTCATATTGCATGGTACCCATTCCATGGGTCTCAACTCTCCAGGTTTCAGGGATTCTACCTTCAGCTAAAACATGCATGTGGAACCCAGAGTATGATCCACCCTGTGATCGGAAAACGTGTTCAAATGTGTCTCAGTTTTCGTCCCCTGGTACTCGGGTGCAACATTCCAGACGCTTCACTAACACTCCCCCTCTTGGAGAGTCAGTGCCTTTAACCTCCTATTTGGCCCACTTTGCAATTTCTGTGGAAAATGAACAGGAATAGGGAGAACCAATGAGAGACTAGGTGGAGGTGTCTGGACGGGCAAATTTAACTCTCATTTCCCACCAGGAAGAGGAATTAACCAAAATCGCAGCATGCCGTGCCGGAACCAAACTAGGGCCTGAAGTAATCCTGCGATGTTGCGGCCAGCTCACAAGAAAGTGAGTTGAAAAAAGGAGCTCAGGGGCACTGTAATTCACAAACCTGCAGAGTTATAAATGACAGCTATCTTCCTAAAATATATTGAAGTAAGGCTGCCAAGAGGAGTTGAAAGCGGGGCAGAATTGCAGGAAACCGATTTCAGGAGGTAGACTGGAATTGCATGTAAAGCATAGGAAAAGAGGCAGAACGTCCACAATGATGCACTTGGCCAAAAAGGGCGTATGCGTTTTTTCCTGAATATATTCAGGAAAAAACGCATACGCCCTTTTTGGCCAACCAAGCAAGCTTGCAAAGGAAATCTGCACTACAATGAAGTCTCACTGCCCCATGGTCAAAAGGGCTATCTGAAAAAAGTGTAAAATCCAGAAAGGCAGGACAGGCCATGGAGAACTGGGAGCCTTGTTATGCTGATGGGCGGCATGTAAATTGCCAACAGCCACTCTGGAGAAGTGTATGGTGTTTCCTGAAACATCCAAAAAACAAAGCAACAGAGCCTAGGGCACTTCCACTTATGGTCCTATAACTTAGGGAAATTAAAATCCAAAAGACACAGCCACCCCAAAGTTTGGGCCGGCTCTGTTTACAAGAACCTCGTTTACGGTACAAGTTCAATATCACAGAAAGCGAAAAATGGATAAAGAAGTTGTGGTACTTACGTACACTGCAATATCACTCAGCAATGAAATCTATGTCATCAGGCCCGTAGCAGCATAATGAGTGGATTCAGGTACGATGATTCTAAGTGAAATAAGTCACACAGAAAAAGAAACATCATAAGATATCACTACTACACGGAATGTAAACTTGGCCAGACAAGAACTGAATTACAAAACAGAACAGGGCCTCAAATGTAGAAAACCAACTTATGCTTGCTTAAGGGGAAAGGTGAGTTGGGGTGCTTCATAAAACCAGAGATTGAAATTAGCACAGATACCGTTCCATAAGCCAAATATGTAATAGACAAGAGCTACTCCTTGCTCAACGAAGTGGACTCAACACCCCATATTAAACGACTAAGAATATACCTGACTAGTAAGAATCTTAAAACCTATGGATTTATATGTCTCCGAAAGAGAATCAAGCGTGTGTACAGCGGCATAAGCGCAGCAGTGATAGGATTGGTGAGGTTCGGTGAGCAAATGCAGACCCTTTGAAGTCATATTGCATGGTACCCATTCCATGGGTCTCAACTCTCCAGGTTTAAGGGATTCTTCCTTCAGCTAAAACATGCATGTGGAACCCAGAGTATGATCCACCGTGTGATCGGAAAACGTGTTCAAATGTGTCTCAATTTTTGTCCCCTGGTACTCGGGTGCAACATTCCAGATGCTTTACTAACACTCTCCCCACTTGGAATGTCAGTGACTTTAACCTCCTGTTTGGCCCAGTTTGCAATTTCTGTGGAAAATGAACAGGAATAGGGAGAACCAATGAGAGACTAGGTGGAGGTGTCCGGACGGGCAAATTTAACTCTCATTTCCCACCAGGAAGAGGAATTAACCAAAGGCTCAGCGTGCCATGCCGGAACCACACTAGGGCCCGAAGCAATCCTGCGGTGTTGCGGCCAGCTCACAAGAAAGCGAGTTGAAGAAAGGAGCTCAGGGGCACTGTAATTCACAAACCTGCAGAGTTATAAATGACAGCCATCTTCCAAAAATATATTAAAGTAAGGCTGCCAAGAGGTGTTGAAAGCGGGGCAGAATTGCAGGAAACCGATTTCAGGAGGTAGACTGGAATTGCATGTAAAGCATAGGAAAAGAGGCAGAACGTCCACAATGATGCACTTGGCCAAAAAGGGCGTATGCGTTTTTTCCTGAATATATTCAGGAAAAAACGCATACGCCCTTTTTGGCCAACCAAGCAAGCTTGCAAAGGAAATCTGCACTACAATGAAGTCTCACTGCCCCCCGGTCAAAAGGGCTATCTGAAAAAAGTGTAAAATCCAGAAAGGCAGGACAGGCCATGGAGAACTGGGAGCCTTGTTGTGCTGATGGGCGGGATGTAAATTGCCAACAGCCACTCTGGAGAAGTGTATGGTGTTTCCTGAAACATCCAAAAAACCAAGCAACAGAGCCTAGGGCATTTCCACTTATGGTCTTTTAGCTTAGGGAAATAATAATCAAAAAGACACAGCCTCCCCAAAGTTTGGGACGGATCTGTTTACAAGAACCTTGTTTACAGTACAAGTTCAATATCACAGAAAGCGAAAAATGGATAAAGAAGTTGTGGTACTTACGTACAATGCAATATCACTCAGCAATGAAATCTATGTCATCAGGCTCGTAGCAGCATAATGAGTGGATTCAGGTACGATGATCCTAAGTGAAATTAGTCACACAGAAAAAGAAACATCATAAGATATCACTAATACACGGAATGTAAACTTGGCTACACAAGAACTGAATTACAAAACAGAACAGGGTGTCAAATGTAGAAAACCAACTTATGCTTGCTTAAGGGGAAGGGTGAGTTGGGGTGCTGCATAAAACCAGAGATTGAAATTAGCACAGATACCGTTCCATAAGCCAAATATGTAATAGACAAGAGCTACTCCTTGCTCAACGAAGTGGACTCAACACCCCATATTAAACGACTAAGAATATACCTGACTAGTAAGAATCTTAAAACCTATGGATTTATATGTCTCCGAAAGAGAATCAAGCGTGTTTACAGCGGCATAAACGCAGCAGTGATAGGATTGGTGAGGTTCGGTGAGCAAATGCAGACCCTTTGAAGTCATATTGCATGGTACCCATTCCATGGGTCTCAACTCTCCAGGTTTCAGGGATTCTACCTTCAGCTAAAACATGCATGTGGAACCCAGAGTATGATCCACCCTGTGATCGGAAAACGTGTTCAAATGTGTCTCAGTTTTCGTCCCCTGGTACTCGGGTGCAACATTCCAGACGCTTCACTAACACTCCCCCTCTTGGAGAGTCAGTGCCTTTAACCTCCTATTTGGCCCACTTTGCAATTTCTGTGGAAAATGAACAGGAATAGGGAGAACCAATGAGAGACTAGGTGGAGGTGTCTGGACGGGCAAATTTAACTCTCATTTCCCACCAGGAAGAGGAATTAACCAAAATCGCAGCATGCCGTGCCGGAACCAAACTAGGGCCTGAAGTAATCTTGCGATGTTGCGGCCAGCTCACAAGAAAGTGAGTTGAAAAAAGGAGCTCAGGGGCACTGTAATTCACAAACCTGCAGAGTTATAAATGACAGCTATCTTCCTAAAATATATTGAAGTAAGGCTGCCAAGAGGAGTTGAAAGCGGGGCAGAATTGCAGGAAACCGATTTCAGGAGGTAGACTGGAATTGCATGTAAAGCATAGGAAAAGAGGCAGAACGTCCACAATGATGCACTTGGCCAAAAAGGGCGTATGCGTTTTTTCCTGAATATATTCAGGAAAAAACGCATACGCCCTTTTTGGCCAACCAAGCAAGCTTGCAAAGGAAATCTGCACTACAATGAAGTCTCACTGCCCCATGGTCAAAAGGGCTATCTGAAAAAAGTGTAAAATCCAGAAAGGCAGGACAGGCCATGGAGAACTGGGAGCCTTGTTATGCTGATGGGCGGCATGTAAATTGCCAACAGCCACTCTGGAGAAGTGTATGGTGTTTCCTGAAACATCCAAAAAACAAAGCAACAGAGCCTAGGGCACTTCCACTTATGGTCCTATAGCTTAGGGAAATTAAAATCCAAAAGACACAGCCACCCCAAAGTTTGGGCCGGCTCTGTTTACAAGAACCTCGTTTACGGTACAAGTTCAATATCACAGAAAGCGAAAAATGGATAAAGAAGTTGTGGTACTTACGTACACTGCAATATCACTCAGCAATGAAATCTATGTCATCAGGCCCGTAGCAGCATAATGAGTGGATTCAGGTACGATGATTCTAAGTGAAATAAGTCACACAGAAAAAGAAACATCATAAGATATCACTACTACACGGAATGTAAACTTGGCCAGACAAGAACTGAATTACAAAACAGAACAGGGCCTCAAATGTAGAAAACCAACTTATGCTTGCTTAAGGGGAAAGGTGAGTTGGGGTGCTTCATAAAACCAGAGATTGAAATTAGCACAGATACCGTTCCATAAGCCAAATATGTAATAGACAAGAGCTACTCCTTGCTCAACGAAGTGGACTCAACACCCCATATTAAACGACTAAGAATATACCTGACTAGTAAGAATCTTAAAACCTATGGATTTATATGTCTCCGAAAGAGAATCAAGCGTGTGTACAGCGGCATAAGCGCAGCAGTGATAGGATTGGTGAGGTTCGGTGAGCAAATGCAGACCCTTTGAAGTCATATTGCATGGTACCCATTCCATGGGTCTCAACTCTCCAGGTTTAAGGGATTCTTCCTTCAGCTAAAACATGCATGTGGAACCCAGAGTATGATCCACCGTGTGATCGGAAAACGTGTTCAAATGTGTCTCAATTTTTGTCCCCTGGTACTCGGGTGCAACATTCCAGATGCTTTACTAACACTCTCCCCACTTGGAATGTCAGTGACTTTAACCTCCTGTTTGGCCCAGTTTGCAATTTCTGTGGAAAATGAACAGGAATAGGGAGAACCAATGAGAGACTAGGTGGAGGTGTCCGGACGGGCAAATTTAACTCTCATTTCCCACCAGGAAGAGGAATTAACCAAAGGCTCAGCGTGCCATGCCGGAACCACACTAGGGCCCGAAGCAATCCTGCGGTGTTGCGGCCAGCTCACAAGAAAGCGAGTTGAAGAAAGGAGCTCAGGGGCACTGTAATTCACAAACCTGCAGAGTTATAAATGACAGCTATCTTCCAAAAATATATTGAAGTAAGGCTGCCAAGAGGAGTTGAATGCGGGGCAGAATTGCAGGGAACCGATTTCAGGAGGTAGACTGGAATTGCATGTAAAGCATAGGAAAAGAGGCAGAACGTCCACAATGATGCACTTGGCCAAAAAGGGCGTATGCGTTTTTTCCTGAATATATTCAGGAAAAAACGCATACGCCCTTTTTGGCCAACCAAGCAAGCTTGCAAAGGAAATCTGCACTACAATGAAGTCTCACTGCCCCCCGGTCAAAAGGGCTATCTGAAAAAAGTGTAAAATCCAGAAAGGCAGGACAGGCCATGGAGAACAGGGAGCCTTGATATGCTGATGGGCGGCATGTAAATTGCCAGCAGCCACTCTGGAGAAGTGTATGGTGTTTCCTGAAACATCCAAAAAACAAAGAAACAGAGCCTAGGGCACTTCCACTTATGGTCCTATAGCTTAGGGAAATTAAAATCCAAAAGACACAGCCACCCCAAAGTTTGGGTCGGCTCTGTTTACAAGAACCTCGTTTACGGTACAAGTTCAATATCACAGAAAGTGAAAAATGAATAAAGAAGTTGTGGTACTTACATACAATGCAATATCACTCAGCAATGAAATCTATGTCATCAGGCCCGTAGAAGCATAATGAGTGGATTCAGGTACGATGATTCTAAGAGAAATAAGTCACACAGAAAAAGAAACATCATAAGATATCACTACTACACGGAATGTAAACTTGGGTGTACAGGAAGTGAATTACAAAACAGAGCAGGCTGTCAAATGTAGAAAACCAACTTATGCTTACTTAAGGGGAAAGGTGAGTTGGGGTGCTGCATAAAACCAGAGATTGAAATTAGCACAGATACCGTACCATAAACCAAATATGTAATAGACAAGAGCTACTCCTTGCTCAACGAAGTGGACTCAACACCCCACATTAAACGCCTAAGAATATACCTGACTAGTAAGAATCTTAAAACCTATGGATTTATATGTCTCCGAAAGAGAATCAAGCGTGTGTACAGTGGCATAAACGCAGCAGTGATAGGATTGGTGAGGTTCGGTGAGCAAATGCAGACTCTTTGAAGTCATATTGCATGGTACCCATTCCATGGGTCTCAACTCTCCATGTTTAAGGGATTCTTCCTTCAGCTAAAACATGCATGTGGAACCCAGAGTACGATCCACTGTGTGATCGGAAAACGTGTTCAAATGTGTCTCAGTTTTTGTCCCCTGGTACTCGGGTGCAACATTCCAGATGCTTTACTAACACTCTCCCCACTTGGAGAGTCAGTGCCTTTAACCTCCTGTTTGGCCCAGTTTGCAATTTCTGTGGAAAATGAACAGGAATAGGGAGAACCAATGAGAGACTAGGTGGAGGTGTCTGGACGGGCAAATTTAACTCTCATTTCCCACCAGGAAGAGGAATTAACCAAAGTCGCAGCATGCTGTGCCGGAACCAAACTAGGGCCTGAAGCAATCCTGCGGTGTTGCGGCCAGCTCACAAGAAAGCGAGTTGAAGAAAGGAGCTCAGGGGCACTGTAATTCACAAACATGCAGAGTTATAAATGACAGCTATCTTCCAAAAATATATTGCAGTAAGGCTGCCAAGAGGAGTTGAATGCGGGGCAGAATTGCAGGGAACCGATTTCAGGAGGTAGACTGGAATTGTATGTAAAGCATAGGAAAAGAGGCAGAACGTCCACAATGATGCACTTGGCCAAAAAGGGCGTATGCGTTTTTTCCTGAATCAGGGAAAAACGCATACGCCCTTTTTGGCCAACCAAGCAAGTTTGCAAAGGAAATCTGCACTACAATGAAGTCTCACTGCCCCCCGGTCAAAAGGGCCATCTGAAAAAAGTGTAAAATCCAGAAAGGCAGGACAGGCCATGGAGAACTGGGAGCCTTGTTATGCTGATGGGCGTGATGTAAATTGCCAGCAGCCACTCTGGAGAAGTGTACGGTGTTTCCTGAAACATCCAAAAAACAAAGCAACAGAGCCTAGGGCACTTCCACTTATGGTCCTATAGCTTAGGGAAATTAAAATCAAAAAGACACAGCCACCCCAAAGTTTGGGAAGGCTCTGTATAAAAGAACCTCGTTTACGGTACAAGTTGAATATCACAGAAAGCGAAAAATGGATAAAGAAGTTGTGGTACTTACGTACAATGCAATATCACTCAGCAATGAAATCTATGTCATCAGGCCCGTAGCAGCATAATGAGTGGATTCAGGTACGATGATTCTAAGTGAAATAAGTCACACAGAAAAAGAAACATCATAAGATATCACTACTACACGGAATGTAAACTTGGCTACACAGGAACTGAATTACAAAACAGAACAGGGTGTCAAATGTAGAAAACCAACTTATGCTTGCTTAAGGGGAAAGGTGAGTTGGGGTGCTGCATACAACAAGAGATTGAAATTAGCACAGATACCGTTCCATAAGCCAAATATGTAATAGACAAGAGCTACTCCTTGCTCAACGAAGTGGACTCAACACCCCATATTAAACGCCTAAGAATATACCTGACTAGTAAGAATCTTAAAACCTATGGATTTATATGTCTCCGAAAGAGAATCAAGCGTGTGTACAGTGGCATAAACGCAGCAGTAATAGTATTGGTGAGGTTCGGTGAGCAAATGCAGACCCTTTGAAGTCATATTGCATGGTACCCATCCATGGGTCTCAACTCTCCATGTTTAAGGGATTCTTCCTTCAGCTAAAACATGCATGTGGAACCCAGAGTATGATCCACCGTGTGATCGGAAAACGTGTTCAAATGTGTCTCAGTTTTCGTCCCCTGGTACTCGGGTGCAACATTCCAGACGCTTTACTAACACTCTCCCCACTTGGAGAGTCGGTGCCTTTAACCTCCTGTTTGGCCCAGTTTGCAATTTCTGTGGAAAATGAACAGGAATAGGGAGAACCAATGAGAGACTAGGTGGAGGTGTCTGGACGGGCAAATTTAACTCTCATTTCCCCCAGGAAGAGGAATTAACCAAAGGCTCAACATGCCATGCCGGAACCAAACTAGGGCCTGAAGCAATCCTGCGGTGTTGCGGCCAGCTCACAAGAAAGCGAGTTGAAGAAAGGAGCTCAGGGGCACTGTAATTCACAAACCTGCAGAGTTATAAATGACAGCTATCTTCCAAAAATATATTGAAGTAAGGCAGCCAAGAATAGTTGAAAGCGGGGCAGAATTGCAGGAAACCGATTTCAGGAGGTAGACTGGAATTGCATGTAAAGCATAGGAAAAGAGGCAGAACGTCCACAATGATGCACTTGGCCAAAAAGGGCGTATGCGTTTTTTCCTGAATATATTCAGGAAAAAACGCATACGCCCTTTTTGGCCAACCAAGCAAGCTTGCAAAGGAAATCTGCACTACAATGAAGTCTCACGGCCCCCCGGTCAATAGGGCCATCTGAAAAAAGTGTAAAATCCAGAAAGGCAGGACAGGCCATGGAGAACTGGGAGCCTAGTTATGCTGATGGGCGTGATGTAAATTGCCAGCAGTCACTGTGGAGAAGTGTATGGTGTTTCCTGAAACATCCAAAAAACAAAGCAACAGAGCCTAGGGCACTTCCACTTATGGTCCTATAGCTTAGGGAAATTAAAATCCAAAAGACACAGCCACCCCAAAGTTTGGGACGGCTCTGTTTACAAGAACCTCGTTTACGGTACAAGTTGAATATCACAGAAAGCGAAAAATGGATAAAGAAGTTGTGGTACTTACGTACAATGCAATATCACTCAGCAATGAAATCTATGTCATCAGGCCTGTAGCAGCATAATGAGTGGATTCAGGTACGATGATTCTAAGTGAAATAAGTCACACAGAAAAAGAAACATCATAAGATATCACTACTACAAGGAATGTAAACTTGGCTACACAAGAACTGAATTACAAAACAGAACAGGGTGTCAAATGTAGAAAACCAACTTATGCTTGCTTAAGGGGAAAGGTGAGTTGGGGTGCTGCATAAAACCAGAGATTCAAATTAGCACAGATACCGTTCCATAAGCCAAATATGTAATAGACAAGAGCTACTCCTTGCTCAACGAAGTGGACTCAACACCCCATATTAAACGCCTAACAATATACATGACTAGTAAGACTCTTAAAACCTATGGATTTATATGTCTCCGAAAGAGAATCAAGCGTGTGTACAGTGGCATAAACGCAGCAGTGATAGGATTGGTGAGGTTCGGTGAGCAAATGCAGACCCTTTGAAGTCATATTGCATGGTACCCATTCCATGGGTCTCAACTCTCCATGTTTAAGGGATTCTTCCTTCAGCTAAAACATGCATGTGGAACCCAGAGTATGATCCACCGTGTGATCGGAAAACGTGTTCAAATGTGTCTCAGTTTTCGTCCCCTGGTACTCGGGTGCAACATTCCAGACGCTTTACTAACACTCTCCCAAATTGGAGAGTCAGTGCCTTTAACCTCCTGTTTGGCCCAGTTTGTAATTTCTGTGGAAAATGAACAGGAATAGGGAGAACCAATGAGAGACTAGGTGGAGGTGTGTGGACGGGCAAATTTAACTCTCATTTCCCACCAGGAAGAGGAATTAACCAAAGGCTCAGCATGCCGTGCCGGAACCAAACTAGGGCCTGAAGCAATCCTGCGGTGTTGCGGCCAGCTCACAAGAAAGCGAGTTGAAGAAAGGAGCTCAGGGGCACTGTAATTCACAAACCTGCAGAGTTATAAATGACAGCTATCTTCCAAAAATATATTGAAGGAAGGCTGCCAAGAGGAGTTGAATGCGGGGCAGAATTGCAGGGAACCGATTTCAGGAGGTAGACTGGAATTGCATGTAAAGCATAGGAAAAGAGGCAGAACGTCCACAATGATGCACTTGGCCAAAAAGCGCATATGTATTTTTTCCTGAATATATTCAGGAAAAAACGCATACGCCCTTTTTGGCCAACCAAGCAAGCTTGCAAAGGAAATCTGCACTACAATGAAGTCTCACTGCCCCCCGGTCAAAAGGGCTATCTGAAAAAAGTGTAAAATCCAGAAAGGCAGGACAGGCCATGGAGAAATGGGAGCCCTGTTATGCTGACGGGCGGGATGTAAATTGACAGAAGCCACTCTGGAGAAGTGTATGGTGTTTCCTGAAACATCCAAAAAACAAAGCAACAGACCCTAGGGCACTTTCACTTATGGTCCTATAGCTTAGGGAAATTAAAATCAAAAAGACACAGCCACCCCAAAGTTTGGGCTGGCTCTGTTTACAAGAACCTCATTTACGGTACAAGTTCAATATCACAGAAAGCGAAAAATGGATAAAAAAGTTGTGGTACTTACGTACAATGCAATATACTCAGCAATGAAATCTATGTCATCAGGCCCATAGCAGCATAATGAGTGGATTCAGGTACGATGATTCTAAGTGAAATAAGTCACACAGAAAAAGAAACATCATAAGGTATCACTAATACCCGGAATGTAAACTTGGCTACACAGGAACTGAATTACAAAACAGAAGTAGGTGTCAAATGTAGAAAACCAACTTATGCTTGCTTAAGGGGAAAGGTGAGTTGGGGTGCTTCATAAAACCAGAGATTGAAATTAGCACAGATACCGTTCCATAAGCCAAATATGTAATAGACAAGAGCTACTCCTTGCTCAACGAAGTGGACTCAACACCCCATATTAAACGCCTAAGAATATACCTGACTAGTAAGAATCTTAAAACCTATGGATTTATATGTCTCCGAAAGAGAATCAAGCGTGTGTACAGCGGCATAAGCGCAGCAGTGATAGGATTGGTGAGGTTCGGTGAGCAAATGCAGACTCTTTGAAGTCATATTGCATGGTACCCATTCCATGGGTCTCAACTCTCCAGGTTTAAGGGATTCTTCCTTCAGCTAAAACATGCATGTGGAACCCAGAGTATGATCCACCGTGTGATCGGAAAACGTGTTCAAATGTGTCTCAGTTTTCGTCCCCTGGTACTCGGGTGCAACATTCCAGACGCTTTACTAACACTCTCCCCACTTGGAGAGTCAGTGCCTTTAATCTCCTGTTTGGCCCAGTTTGCAATTTCTGTGGAAAATGAACAGGAATAGGGAGAACCAATGAGAGACTAGGTGGAGGTGTCTGGACGGGCAAATTTAACTCTCATTTCCCACCAGGAAGAGGAATTAACCAAAGGCCCAGCATGCCGTGCCGGAACCAAACTAGGGCCGGAAGCAATCCTGCGGTGTTGCGGCCAGCTCACAAGAAAGCGAGTTGAAGAAAGGAGCTCTGGGGCACTGTAATTCACAAACCTATAGAGTTATAAATGACAGCCATCTTCCAAAAATATCTTAAAGTAAGGCTGCCAAGAGGAGTTGAAAGCGGGGCAGAATTGCAGGAAACCGATTTCAGGAGGTAGACTGGAATTGCATGTAAAGCATAGGAAAAGAGGCAGAACGTCCACAATGATGCACTTGGCCAAAAAGGGCGTATGCGTTTCTTCCTGAATATATTCAGGAAAAAACGCATACGCCCTTTTTGGCCAACCAAGCAAGCTTGCAAAGGAAATCTGCACTACAATGAAGTCTCACTGCCCCCCGGTCAAAAGGGCCATCTGAAAAAAGTGTAAAATCCAGAAAGGCAGGACAGGCCATGGAGAACTGGGAGCCTTGTTATGCTGATGGGCGGGATGTAAATTGCCAACAACCACTCTGGAGAAGTGTATGGTGTTTCCTGAAACATCCAAAAAACCAAGCAACAGAGCCTAGGGCATTTCCACTTATGGTCGTATAGCTTAGGGAAATAATAATCAAAAAGACACAGCCTCCCCAAAGCTTGGGACGGCTCTGTTTACAAGAACCTCGTTTACGGTACAGGTTCAATATCGCAGAAAGCAAAAAATGGATAAAGAAATTGTGGTACTTACGTACAATGCAATATCACTCAGCAAAGAAATCTATGTCATCAGGCCCGTGACAGCATAATGAGTGGATTCAGGTATGATGATTCTAAGAGAAATAAGTCACACAGAAAAAGAAATATCATAAGATATCACTACTACACGGAATGTAAACTTGGCTACACAGGAACTGAATTACAAAACAGAACAGGGTGTCAAATGTAGAAAACCAACTTATGCTTGCTTAAGGGGAAAGGTGAGTTGGGGTGCTGCATGAAACCAGAGATTGAAATTAGCACAGACACCATTCCATAAGCCAAATATGTAATAGACAAGAGCTACTCCTTGCTCAACGAAGTGGACTCAACACCCAATATTAAACGCCTAAGAATATACCTGACTAGTAAGAATCTTAAAACCTATGGATTTATATGTCTCCGAAAGAGAATCAAGGGTGTGTACAGCAGCATAAACGCAGCAGTGATAGGATTGGTGAGGTTTGGTGAGCAAATGCAGACCCTTTGAAGTCATATTGCATGGTACCCATTCCATGGGTCTCAACTCTCCAGGTTTAAGGGATTTTTCCTTCAGCTAAAACATGCATGTGGAACCCAGAGTATAATCCACCGTGTGATCGGGAAACGTGTTCAAATGTGTCTCAGTTTTCGTCCCCTGGTACTCGGGTGCAACATTCCAGACGCTTTACTAACACTCTCCCCACTTGGAGAGTCAGTGCCTTTAACATCTTGTTTGTCCCAGTTTGCAATTTCTGCGTAAGATAAACAGGAAGAGGGAGAACCAATGAGAGACTAGGTGAAGTTGTCTGGACGGGCAAATTTAACTCTCATTTCCCACCAGGAAGAGGAATTAACCAAAGGCTCCGTGTGCCATGCTGGAACTAGATTAGGGCCTGAGGAGATCCTGCGGTGTTGCGGCCAGCTCACAAGAAAGCGAGTTGAAGAAAGGAGCTCAGGGGCACTGTAATTCACAAACCTACAGAGTTATAAATGACAGCTATCTTCCAAAAATATATTGCAGTAAGGCTGCCAAGAGGAGTTGAATGCGGGACAGAATTGCAGGGAACCGATTTCAGGAGGTAGACTGGAATTGTATGTAAAGCATAGGAAAAGAGGCAGAACGTCCACAATGATGCACTTGGCCAAAAAGGGCGTATGCGTTTTTTCCTGAATATATTCAGGAAAAAACGCATACGCACTTTTTGGCCAACGAAACAAGCTTAAAAAGGAAATCTGCACAACAATGAAGTCTCACTGTCCCCGATCAAAAGGGCTATCTGAAAAAAGTGTAAAATCCAGAAAGGCAGGACAGGCCATGGAGAACTGGGAGCCTTGTTATGCTGATGGGCGGCATGTAAATTGCCAACAGCCACTCTGGAGAAGTGTATGGTGTTTCCTGAAACATCCAAAAAACAAAGCAACAGAGCCTAGGGCACTTCCACTTATGGTCCTATAGCTTAGGGAAATTAAAATCCGAAAGACACAGCCACCCCAATGTTTGGGCCGGCTCTGTTTACAAGAACCTCGTTTACGGTACAAGTTCAATATCACAGAAAGCGAAAAATGGATAAAGAAGTTGTGGTACTTACGTACAATGCAATATCACTCAGCAATGAAATCTTTTTCATCAGGCCCGTAGAAGCATAATGAGTGGATTCAGGTACGATGATTCTAAGTGAAATAAGTCACACAGAAAAAGAAACATCATAAGATATCACTACTACACGGAATGTAAACTTGGCTGCACAGGAACTGAATTACAAAACAGAACAGGGTCTCAAATGTAGAAAACCAACTTATGCTTGCTTAAGGGGAAAGGTGAGTTGGGGTGCGGCATAAAACCACAGATTGAAATTAGCACAGATACCGTTCCATTAACCAAATATGTAATAGACAAGAGCTACTCCTTGCTCAACGAAGTGGACTCAACACCCCACATTAAACGCCTAAGAATATACCTGACTAGTAAGAATCTTAAAACCTATGGATTTATATGTCTCCGAAAGAGAATCAAGCGTGTGTACAGTGGCATAAACGCAGCAGTGATAGGATTGGTGAGGTTCGGTGAGCAAATGCAGACTCTTTGAAGTCATATTGCATGGTACCCATTCCATGGGTCTCAACTCTCCATGTTTAAGGGATTCTTCCTTCAGCTAAAACATGCATGTGGAACCCAGAGTACGATCCACTGTGTGATCGGAAAACGTGTTCAAATGTGTCTCAGTTTTTGTCCCCTGGTACTCGGGTGCAACATTCCAGACGCTTTACTAACACTCTCCCCACTTGGTGAGTCAGTGCCTTTAACCTCCTGTTTGGCCCAGTTTGCAATTTCTGTGGAAAATGAACAGGAATAGGGAGAACCAATGAGAGACTAGGTGGAGGTGTCTGGACGGGCAAATTTAACTCTCATTTCCCACCAGGAAGAGGAATTAACCAAAGGCTCAGCATGCCGTGCCGGAACCAAACTAGGGCCTGAAGCAATCCTGCGGTGTTGCGGCCAGCTCACAAGAAAGCGAGTTGAAGAAAGGAGCTCAGGGGCACTGTAATTCACAAACATGCAGAGTTATAAATGACAGCTATCTTCCAAAAATATATTGCAGTAAGGCTGCCAAGAGGAGTTGAATGGGGGCAGAATTGCAGGGAACCGATTTAAGGAGGTAGACTGGAATTGCATGTAAAGCATAGGAAAAGAGGCAGAACTTCCACAATGATGCACTTGGCCAAAAAGGGCGTATGCGTTTTTTCCTGAATATATTCAGGAAAAAACGCTTACGCCCTTTTTGGCCAACCAAGCAAGTTTGCAAAGGAAATCTGCACTACAATGAAGTCTCACTGCCCCCCGGTCAAAAGGGCCATCTGAAAAAAGTGTAAAATCCAGAAAGGCAGGACAGGCCATGGAGAACTGGGAGCCTTGTTATGCTGATGGGCGGGATGTAAATTGCCAGCAGCCACTCTGGAGAAGTGTATGGTGTTTCCTGAAACATCCAAAAAACAAAGCAACAGAGCCTAGGGCACTTCCACTTATGGTCCTATAGCTTAGGGAAATTAAAATCAATAAGACACAGCCACCCCAAAGCTTGGGCCGGCTCTGTTTACAAGAACCTCGTTTACGGTACAAATTGAATATCACAGAAAGCGAAAAATGGATAAAGAAGTTGTGGTACTTACGTACAATGCAATATCACTCAGCAATGAAATCTATGTCATCAGGCCCGTAGCAGCATAATGAGTGGATTCAGGTACGATGATTCTAAGAGAAATAAGTCACACAGAAAAAGAAACATCATAAGATATCACTACTACACGGAATGTAAACTTGGCTACACAGGAACTGAATTACAAAACAGAACAGGGTGTCAAATGTAGAAAACCAACTTATGCTTGCTTAAGGGGAAAGGTGAGTTGGGGTGCTGCATACAACAAGAGATTGAAATTAGCACAGATACCGTTCCATAAGCCAAATATGTAATAGACAAGAGCTACTCCTTGCTCAACGAAGTGGACTCAACACCCCATATTAAACGCCTAAGAATATACCTGACTAGTAAGAATCTTAAAACCTATGGATTTATATGTCTCCGAAAGAGAATCAAGCGTTTGTACAGCAGCATAAACGCAGCAGTGATAGGATTGGTGAGGTTCGTTGAGCAAATGCAGACCCTTTGAAGTCATATTGCATGGTACCCATTCCATGGGTCTCAACTCTCCATGTTTAAGGGATTCTTCCTTCAGCTAAAACATGCATGTGGAACCCAGAGTATGATCCACGGTGTCATCGGGAAACGTGTTCAAATGTGTCTCAGGTTTCGTCCCCTGGTACTCGGGTGCAACATTCCAGACGCTTTACTAACACTCTCCCCACTTGGAGAGTCGGTGCATTTAACCTCCTGTTTGGCCCAGTTTGCAATTTCTGTGGAAAATGAACAGGAATAGGGAGAACCAATGAGAGACTAGGTGGAGGTGTCTGGACGGGCAAATTTAACTCTCATTTCCCACCAGGAAGAGGAATTAACCAAAGGCTCAGCATGCCGTGCCGGAACCAGACTAGGGCCTGAAGCAATGTTGCGGTGTTGCGCCCAGCTCACAAGAAAGCGAGTTGAAGAAAGGAGCTCAGGGGCACTGTAATTCACAAACCTGCAGAGTTATAAATGACAGCTATCTTCCAAAAATATATTGAAGTAAGGCAGCCAAGAGGAATTGAAAGAGGGGCAGAATTGCAGGAAACCGATTTCAGGAGGTAGACTGGAATTGCATGTAAAGCATAGGAAAAGAGGCAGAACGTCCACAATGATGCACTTGGCCAAAAAGGGCGTATGTGTTTTTTCCTGAATATATTCAGGAAAAAACGCATACACAATTTTTGGCCAACCAAGCAAGCTTGCAAAGGAAATCTGCACTACAATGAAGTCTCACTGCCCCCCGGTAAAAAGGGCCATCGGAAAAAAGTGTAAAATCCAGAAAGGCAGGACAGGCCATGGAGAACTGGGAGCCTTGTTATGCTGATGGGCGGCATGTAAATTGCCAGCAGCCACTCTGGAGAAGTGTATGGTGTTTCCTGAAACATCCAAAAAACAAAGCAACAGAGCCTAGGGCACTTCCACTTATGGTCCTATAGCTTAGGGAAATTAAAATCAAAAAGACACAGCCACCCCAAAGTTTGGGACGGCTCTGTTTACAAGAACCTCATTTACGGTACAAGTTCAATATCACAGAAAGCGAAAAATGGATAAAGAAGTTGTGGTACTTACGTACAATGCAATATCACTCAGCAATGAAATCTATGTCATCAGGCCCGTAGCAGCATAATGAGTGGATTCAGGTACGATGATTCTAAGTGAAATATGTCACACAGAAAAAGAAACATCATAAGATATCACTACTACACGGAATGTAAACTTGGCTACACAAGAACTGAATTACAAAACAGAAAAGGGTGTCAAATGTAGAAAACCAACTTATGCTTGCTTAAGGGGAAAGGTGAGTTGGGGTGCTGCATAAAACCAGAGATTGAAATTAGCACAGATACCGTTCCATAAGCCAAATATGTAATAGACAAGAGCTACTCCTTGCTCAACGAAGTGGACTCAACACCCCATATTAAACGCCTAAGAATATACCTGACTAGTAAGAATCTTAAAACCTATGGATTTATATGTCTCCGAAAGAGAATGAAGTGTGTGTACAGAGTCATAAACGCAGCAGTGATAGGATTGGTGAGGTTCGGTGAGCAAATGCAGACTCTTTGAAGTCATATTGCATAGTACCCATTCCATGGGTCTCAACTCTCCAGGTTTAAGGGATTCTTCCTTCAGCTAAAACATGCATGTGGAACCCAGAGTATGATCCACCGTGTTATCGGGAAACGTGTTCAAATGTGTCTCACTTTTCGTCCCCTGGTACTCGGGTGCAAAATTCCAGACGCTTTACTAACACTCTCCCCACTTGGAGAGTCAGTGCCTTTAACCTCCTGTTTGGCCCAGATTGCAATTTCTGCGTAAGATGAACAGGAAGAGGGAGAACCAATGAGAGACTATGTGGAGGTGTCTGGACGGACAAATTTAACTCTCATTTCCCACCAGGAAGAGGAATTAACCAAAGGCTCAGCATGCGATGCCGGAACCAAACTGGGCCCTGAAGCAATCCTGCGGTGTTGCGGCCAGCTCACAAGAAAGCGATTTGAAGAAAGGAGCTCAGGGGCACTGTAATTCACAAACCTGCAGAGTTATAAATGACAGCTATCTTCCAAAAATATATTGAAGGAAGGCTGCCAAGAGGACTTGAAAGCGGGGCAGAATTGCAGGAAACCGATTTCAGGAGGTAGACTGGAATTGCATGTAAAGCATAGGAAAAGAGGCAGAACGTCCACAATGATGCACTTGGCCAAAAAGGGCGTATGCGTTTTTTCCTGAATATATTCAGGAAAAAACACATACGCCCTTTTTGGCCAACCAAGCAAGCTTGCAAAGGAAATCTGCACTACAATGAAGACTCACTGCCCACCGGTCAAAAGGGCCATCTGAAAAAAGTGTAAAATCCAGAAAGGCAGGACAGGCCATGGAGAACTGGGAGCCTTGTTATGCTGATGGGCGGGATGTAAATTGCAAACAGCCACTCTGGAGAAGTGTATGGTGTTTCCTGAAATATCTAAAACACAAAGCAACAGAGCCTAGGGCACTTCCACTTATGGTCCTATAGCTTAGGGAAATTAAAATCAAAAAGACACAGCCACCCCAAAGTTTCGGCCGGCTCTGTTTACAAGAACCTCGTTTACGGTACAAGTTCAATATCACAGAAAGCGAAAAATGGATAAAGAAGTTGTGGTACTTACGTACAATGCAATATCACTCAGCAATGAAATCTATGTCATCAGGCCCATAGCAGCATAATGAGTGGATTCAGGTACGATGATTCTAACTGAAATAAGTCACACAGAAAAAGAAACATCATAAGATATCACTACTACACGGAATGTAAACTTGGCTACACAGGAACTGAATTACAATACAGAACAGGGTCTCAAATGTAGAAAACCAACTTATGCTTGCTTAAGGGGAAAGGTGACTTGGGGTGTGGCATAAAACCAGAGATTGAAATTAGCACAGATACCGTTCCATAAGCCAAATATGTAATAGACAAGAGCTACTCCTTGCTCAACGAAGTGGACTCAACACCCCATATTAAACGCCTAAGAATATACCTGACTAGTAAGAATCTTAAAACCTATGCATTTATATATCTCCGAAAGAGAATCAAGCGTGTGTACAGTGTCATAAACGCAGCAGTGATAGGATTGGTGAGGTTCGGTGAGCAAATGCAGACTCTTTGAAGTCATATTGCATGGTACCCATTCCATGGGTCTCAACTCACCAGGTTTAAGGGATTCTTCCTTCAGCTAAAACATGCATGTGGAACCCAGAGTATGATCCACCATGTGATCGGAAAACGTGTTCAAATGTGTCTCAGTTTTTGTCCCCTGGTACTCGGGTGCAACATTCAAGACGCTTTACTAACACTCTCCCCACTTGGAGAGTCAGTGCCTTTAACCTCCTGTTTGGCCCAGTTTGCAATTTCTGTGGAAAATAAACAGGAATAGGGAGAACCAATGAGAGACTAGGTGGAGGTGTCTGGACGGGCAAATTTAATTCTCATTTCCCACCAGGAAGAGGAATTAACCAAAGGCTCAGCATGCCGTGCCGGAACCAAACTAGGGCCTGAAGCAATCCTGCGGTGTTGCGGCCAGCTCACAAGAAAGCGAGTTGAAGAAAGGAGCTAAGGGGCACTGTAATTCACAAACCTGCAGAGTTATAAATGACAGCTACCTGCCAAAAATATATTGAAGTAAGGCTGCCAAGAGGAGTTGAAACAGGGGCAGAATTGCAGGAAACCCGATTTCAGGAGGTAGACTGGAATTGCATGTAAAGCATAGGAAAAGAGGCAGAACGTCCACAATGATGCACTTGGCCAAAAAGTGCGTATGCGTTTTTTCCAGAATATATTCAGGAAAAAACGCATACGCCCTTTTTGGCCAACCAAGCAAGCTTGCAAAGGAAATCTGCACTACAATGAAGTCTCACTGCCCCCCGGTCAAAAGGGCCATCTGAAAAAAGTGTAAAATCCAGAAAGGCAGGACAGGCCATGGAGAACTGGGAGCCTAGTTATGCTGATGGGCGGGATGTAATTTGCCAGCAGCCACTCTTGAGAAATGTATGGTGTTTCCTGAAACATCCAAAAAACAAAGCAACAGAGCCTAGGGCACTTCCACTTATGGTCCTATAGCTTAGGGAAATTAAAATCAAAAAGACACAGCCACCCCAAAGTTTGGGACGGATCTGTTTACAAGAACCTTGTTTACAGTACAAGTTCAATATCACAGAAAGTGAAAAATGGATAAAGAAGTTGTGGTACTTACGTACAATGCAATATCACTCAGCAATGAAATCTATGTCATCAGGCTCGTAGCAGCATAATGAGTGGATTCAGGTACGATGATCCTAAGTGAAATTAGTCACACACAAAAAGAAACATCATAAGATATCACTAATAAACGGAATGTAAACTTGGCTACACAAGAATTGAATTACAAAACAGAACAGGGTGTCAAATGTAGAAAACCAACTTATGCTTGCTTAAGGGGAAGGGTGAGTTGGGGTGCTGCATAAAACCAGAGATTGAAATTAGCACAGATACCGTTCCATAAGCCAAATATGTAATAGACAAGAGCTACTCCTTGCTCAACGAAGTGGACTCAACACCCCATATTAAACGACTAAGAATATACCTGACTAGTAAGAATCTTAAAACCTATGGATTTATATGTCTCCGAAAGAGAATCAAGCGTGTTTACAGCGGCATAAACGCAGCAGTGATAGGATTGGTGAGGTTCGGTGAGCAAATGCAGACCCTTTGAAGTCATATTGCATGGTACCCATTCCATGGGTCTCAACTCTCCAGGTTTCAGGGATTCTACCTTCAGCTAAAACATGCATGTGGAACCCAGAGTATGATCCACCCTGTGATCGGAAAACGTGTTCAAATGTGTCTCAGTTTTCGTCCCCTGGTACTCGGGTGCAACATTCCAGACGCTTCACTAACACTCCCCCTCTTGGAGAGTCAGTGCCTTTAACCTCCTATTTGGCCCAGTTTGCAATTTCTGTGGAAAATGAACAGGAATAGGGAGAACCAATAAGAGACTAGGTGGAGGTGTCTGGACGGGCAAATTTAACTCTCATTTCCCACCAGGAAGAGGAATTAACCAAAGTCGCAGCATGCCGTGCCGGATCCAAACTAGGGCCTGAAGTAATCCTGCGATATTGCGGCCAGCTCACAAGAAAGTGAGTTGAAAAAAGGAGCTCAGGGGCACTGTAATTCACAAACCTGCAGAGTTATAAATGACAGCTATCTTCCTAAAATATATTGAAGTAAGGCTGCCAAGAGGAGTTGAAAGCGGGGCAGAATTGCAGGAAACCGATTTCAGGAGGTAGACTGGAATTGCATGTAAAGCATAGGAAAAGAGGCAGAACGTCCACAATGATGCACTTGGCCAAAAAGGGCGTATGCGTTTTTTCCTGAATATATTCAGGAAAAAACGCATACGCCCTTTTTGGCCAACCAAGCAAGCTTGCAAAGGAAATCTGCACTACAATGAAGTCTCACTGCCCCATGGTCAAAAGGGCTATCTGAAAAAAGTGTAAAATCCAGAAAGGCAGGACAGGCCATGGAGAACTGGGAGCCTTGTTATGCTGATGGGCGGCATGTAAATGCCAACAGCCACTCTGGAGAAGTGTATGGTGTTTCCTGAAACATCCAAAAAACAAAGCAACAGAGCCTAGGGCACTTCCACTTATGGTCCTATAGCTTAGGGAAATTAAAATCCAAAAGACACAGCCACCCCAAAGTTTGGGCCGGCTCTGTTTACAAGAACCTCGTTTACGGTACAAGTTCAATATCACAGAAAGCGAAAAATGGATAAAGAAGTTGTGGTACTTACGTACAATGCAATATCACTCAGCAATGAAATCTATGTCATCAGGTCCGTAGCAGCATAATGAGTGGATTCAGGTACGATGATTGTAAGTGAAATAAGTCACACAGAAAAAGAAACATCATAAGATATCACTACTACACGGAATGTAAACTTGGCTGCACAGGAACTGAATTACAAAACAGAACAGGGTCTCAAATGTAGAAAACCAACTTATGCTTGCTTAAGGGGAAAGGTGAGTTGGGGTGCGGCATAAAACCACAGATTGAAATTAGCACAGATACCGTTCCATAAACCAAATATGTAATAGACAAGAGCTACTCCTTGCTCAACGAAGTGGACTCAACACCCCACATTAAACGCCTAAGAATATACCTGACTAGTAAGAATCTTAAAACCTATGGATTTATATGTCTCCGAAAGAGAATCAAGCGTGTGTACAGCGGCATAAGCGCAGCAGTGATAGGATTGGTGAGGTTCGGTGAGCAAATGCAGACCCTTTGAAGTCATATTGCATGGTACCCATTCCATGGGTCTCAACTCTCCAGGTTTAAGGGATTCTTCCTTCAGCTAAAACATGCATGTGGAACCCAGAGTATGATCCACCGTGTGATCGGAAAAAGTGTTCAAATGTGTCTCAGTTTTCGTCCCCTGGTACACCGGTGCAACATTCCAGATGCTTTACTAACACTCTCCCCACTTGGAATGTCAGTGACTTTAACCTCCTGTTTGGCCCAGTTTGCAATTTCTGTGGAAAATGAACAGGAATAGGGATAACCAATGAGAGACTAGGTGGAGGTGTCCGGACGGGCAAATTTAACTCTCATTTCCCACCAGGAAGAGGAATTAACCAAAGGCTCAGCGTGCCATGCCGGAACCACACTAGGGCCCGAAGCAATCCTGCGGTGTTGCGGCCAGCTCACAAGAAAGCGAGTTGAAGAAAGGAGCTCAGGGGCACTGTAATTCACAAACCTGCAGAGTTATAAATGACAGCCATCTTCCAAAAATATATTAAAGTAAGGCTGCCAAGAGGTGTTGAAAGCGGGGCAGAATTGCAGGAAACCGATTTCAGGAGGTAGACTGGAATTGCATGTAAAGCATAGGAAAAGAGGCAGAACGTCCACAATGATGCACTTGGCCAAAAAGGGCGTATGCATTTTTTCCTGAATATATTCAGGAAAAAACGCATACGCCCTTTTTGGCCAACCAAGCAAGCTTGCAAAGGAAATCTGCACTACAATGAAGTCTCACTGCCCCCCGGTCAAAAGGGTCATCTGAAAAAATTGTAAAATCCAGAAAGGCAGGACAGGCCATGGAGAACTGGGAGCCTTGTTGTGCTGATGGGCGGGATGTAAATTGCCAACAGCCACTCTGGAGAAGTGTATGGTGTTTCCTGAAACATCCAAAAAACCAAGCAACAGAGCCTAGGGCATTTCCACTTATGGTCCTTTAGCTTAGGGAAATAATAATCAAAAAGACACAGCCTCCCCAAAGTTTGGGACGGCTCTGTTTACAAGAACCTCGTATACGGTACAGGTTCAATATCGCAGAAAGCGAAAAATGGATAAAGAAATTGTGGTACTTACGTACAATGCAATATCACTCAGCAATGAAATCTATGTCATCAGGCCTGTAGCAGCATAATGAGTGGATTCAGGTACGATGATTCTAAGTGAAATAAGTCACACAGAAAAAGAAACATCATAAGATATCACTACTACACGGAATGTAAACTTGGCTACACAAGAACTGAATTACAATACAGAACAGGGCCTCAAATGTAGAAAACCAACTTATGCTTGCTTAAGGGGAAAGGTGAGTTGGAGTGCTGCATAAAACCAGAGATTGAAATTAGCACAGATACCGTTCCATAAGCCAAATATGTAATAGACAAGAGCTACTCCTTGCTCAACGAAGTGGACTCAACACCCCATATTAAACGACTAAGAATATACCTGACTAGTAAGAATCTTAAAACCTATGGATTTATATGTCTCCGAAAGAGAATCAAGCGTGTGTACAGCGGCATAAGCGCAGCAGTGATAGGATTGGTGAGGTTCGGTGAGCAAATGCAGACTCTTTGAAGTCATATTGCATGGTACCCATTCCATGGGTCTCAACTCTCCAGGTTTAAGGGATTCTTCCTTCAGCTAAAACATGCATGTGGAACCCTGAGTATGATCCACCGTGTGATCGGGAAACGTGTTCAAATGTGTCTCAGTTTTCGTCCCCTGGTACTCGGGTGTAACATTCCAGATGCTTTACTAACACTCTCCCCACTTGGAGAGTCAGTGCCTTTAAACTCCTGTTTGGCCCAGTTTGCAATTTCTGTGGAAAATGAACAGGAATAGGGAGAACCAATGAGAGACTAGGTGGAGGTGTCCGGACGGGCAAATTTAACTCTCATTTCCCACCAGGAAGAGGAATTAACCAAAGGCTCAGCGTGCCATGCCGGAACCACACTAGGGCCCGAAGCAATCCTGCGGTGTTGCGGCCAGCTCACAAGAAAGCGAGTTGAAGAAAGGAGCTTAGGGGCACTGTAATTCACAAACCTGCAGAGTTATAAATGACAGCCATCTTCCAAAAATATATTAAAGTAAGGCTGCCAAGAGGTGTTGAAAGCGGGGCAGAATTGCAGGAAACCGATTTCAGGAGGTAGACTGGAATTGCATGTAAAGCATAGGAAAAGAGGCAGAACGTCCACAATGATGCACTTGGCCAAAAAGGGCGTATGCGTTTTTTCCTGAATATATTCAGGAAAAAACGCATACGCACTTTTTGGCCAACCAAGCAAGCTTGCAAAGGAAATCTGCACTACAATGAAGTCTCACTGCCCCCCGGTCA
Organism: Leucopleurus acutus; assembly: GCF_964270905.1. Taxonomy (NCBI): domain Eukaryota; kingdom Metazoa; phylum Chordata; class Mammalia; order Artiodactyla; family Delphinidae; genus Leucopleurus; species Leucopleurus acutus. Next base: position 101,232,923 of record NC_139146.1, on the reverse strand, counting down.
AAAGGGCCATCTGAAAAAAGTGTAAAATCCAGAAAGGCAGGACAGGCCATGGAGAACTGGGAGCCTTGTTGTGCTGATGGGCGGGATGTAAATTGCCAACAGCCACTCTGGAGAAGTGTATGGTGTTTCCTGAAACATCCAAAAAACCAAGCAACAGAGCCTAGGGCATTTCCACTTATGGTCCTTTAGCTTAGGGAAATAATAATCAAAAAGACACAGCCTCCCCAAAGTTTGGGACGGCTCTGTTTACAAGAACCTCGTTTACGGTACAGGTTCAATATCGCAGAAAGCGAAAAATGGATAAAGAAATTGTGGTACTTACGTACAATGCAATATCACTCAGCAATGAAATCTATGTCATCAGACCCATGACAGCATAATGAGTGGATTCAGGTATGATGATTCTAAGAGAAATAAGTCACACAGAAAAAGAAACATCATAAGATATCACTACTACACGGAATGTAAACTTGGCTACACAGAAACTGAATTACAAAACAGAACAGCGTCTCAAATGTAGAAAATCAACTTATGCTTGCTTAAGGGGAAAGGTGAGTTGGGGTGCGGCATAAAACCACAGATTGAAATTAGCACAGATACCGTTCCATAAGCCAAATATGTAATAGACAAGAGCTACTCCTTTCTCAACGATGTGGACTCAACACCCAATATTAAACGCCTAAGAATATACCTGACTAGTAAGAATCTTAAAACCTATGGATTTATATGTCTCCGAAAGAGAATCAAGCGTGTGTACAGTGGCATAAACGCAGCAGTGATAGGATTGGTGAGGTTCGGTGAGGAAATGCAGACTCTTTGAAGTCATATTGCATGGTACCCATTCCATGGGTCTCAACTCTCCATGTTTAAGGGATTCTTCCTTCAGCTAAAACATGCATGTGGAACCCAGAGTACGATCCACCGTGTGATCGGGAAACGTGTTCACATATGTCTCAGTTTTCGTCCCCTGGTACTCGGGTGCAACATTCCAGTCGCTTTACTAACACTCTCCCCACTTGGAGAGTCAGTGCCTTTAACCTCCTGTTTGGCCCAGTTTGCAATTTCTGTGGAAAATGAACAGGAATAGGGAGAACCAATGAGAGACTAGGTGGAGGTGTCTGGACGGGCAAATTTAACTCTCATTTCCCACCAGGAAGAGGAATTAACCAAAGGCTCAGCATGCCGTGCCAGAACCAAACTAGGGCCTGAAGCAATCCTGCGGTGTTGCGGCCAGCTCACAAGAAAGCGAGTTGAAGAAAGGAGCTCAGGGGCACTGTAATTCACAAACATGCAGAGTTATAAATGACAGCTATCTTCCAAAAATATATTGCAGTAAGGCTGCCAAGAGGAGTTGAATGCGGGGCAGAATTGCAGGGAACCGATTTCAGGAGGTAGACTGGAATTGCATGTAAAGCATAGGAAAAGAGGCAGAACGTCCACAATGATGCACTTGGCCAAAAAGGGCGTATGCGTTTTTTCCTGAATATATTCAGGAAAAAACGCATACGCCCTTTTTGGCCAAGCAAGCAAGCTTGCAAAGGAAATCTGCACTACAATGAAGTCTCACTGCCCCCCGGTCAAAAGGGCTATCTGAAAAAAGTGTAAAATCCAGAAAGGCAGGACAGGCCATGGAGAACAGGGAGCCTTGTTATGCTGATGGGCGGCATGTAAATTGCCAGCAGCCACTCTGGAGAAGTGTATGGTGTTTCCTGAAACATCTAGAAAACAAAGCAACAGAGCCTAGGGCACTTCCACTTATGGTCCTATAGCTTAGGGAAATTAAAATCCAAAAGACACAGCCACCCCAAAGTTTGGGCCGGCTCTGTTTACAGGAACCTCGTTTACGGTACAAGTTCAATATCACAGAAAGTGAAAAATGAATAAAGAAGTTGTGGTACTTACGTACAATGCAGTATCACTCAGCAATGAAATCTATGTCATCAGGCCCGTAGAAGCATAATGAGTGGATTCAGGTACGATGATTCTAAGTGAAATAAGTCACACAGAAAAAGAAACATCATAAGATATCACTACTACACGGAATGTAAACTTGGCTGCACAGGAACTGAATTACAAAACAGAACAGGGTCTCAAATGTAGAAAACCAACTTATGCTTGCTTAAGGGGAAAGGTGAGTTGGGGTGCGGCATAAAACCACAGATTGAAATTAGCACAGATACCGTTCCATAAACCAAATATGTAATAGACAAGAGCTACTCCTTGCTCAACGAAGTGGACTCAACACCCCACATTAAACGCCTAAGAATATACCTGACTAGTAAGAATCTTAAAACCTATGGATTTATATGTCTCCGAAAGAGAATCAAGCGTGTGTACAGTGGCATAAACGCAGCAGTGATAGGATTGGTGAGGTTCGGTGAGCAAATGCAGACTCTTTGAAGTCATATTGCATGGTACCCATTCCATGGGTCTCAACTCTCCATGTTTAAGGGATTCTTCCTTCAGCTAAAACATGCATGTGGAACCCAGAGTACGATCCACTGTGTGATCGGAAAACGTGTTCAAATGTGTCTCAGTTTTTGTCCCCTGGTACTCGGGTGCAACATTCCAGATGCTTTACTAACACTCTCCCCACTTGGAGAGTCAGTGCCTTTAACCTCCTGTTTGGCCCAGTTTGCAATTTCTGTGGAAAATGAACAGGAATAGGGAGAACCAATGAGAGACTAGGTGGAGGTGTCTGGACGGGCAAATTTAACTCTCTTTTCCCACCAGGAAGAGGAATTAACCAAAGGCTCAGCATGCCGTGCCGGAACCAAACTAGGGCCTGAAGCAATCCTGCGGTGTTGCGGCCAGCTCACAAGAAAGCGAGTTGAAGAAAGGAGCTCAGGGGCACTGTAATTCACAAACATGCAGAGTTATAAATGACAGCTATCTTCCAAAAATATATTGCAGTAAGGCTGCCAAGAGGAGTTGAATGCGGGGCAGAATTGCAGGGAACCGATTTCAGGAGGTAGACTGGAATTGTATGTAAAGCATAGGAAAAGAGGCAGAACGTCCACAATGATGCACTTGGCCAAAAAGGGCGTATGCGTTTTTTCCTGAATATATTCAGGAAAAAACGCATACGCCCGTTTTGGCCAACCAAGCAAGCTTGCAAAGGAAATCTGCACTACAATGAAGTCTCACTGCCCCCCGGTCAAAAGGGCTATCTGAAAAAAGTGTAAAATCCAGAAAGGCAGGACAGGCCATGGAGAACTGGGAGCCTTGTTATGCTGATGGGCGGCATGTAAATTGCCAACAGCCACTCTGGAGAAGTGTATGGTGTTTCCTGAAACATCCAAAAAACAAAGCAACAGAGCCTAGGGCACTTCCACTTATGGTCCTATAGCTTAGGGAAATTAAAATCCAAAAGACACAGCCACCCCAAAGTTTGGGCCGGCTCTGTTTACAAGAACCTCGTTTACGGTACAAGTTCAATATCACAGAAAGCGAAAAATGGATAAAGAAGTTGTGGTACTTACGTACACTGCAATATCACTCAGCAATGAAATCTATGTCATCAGGCCCGTAGCAGCATAATGAGTGGATTCAGGTACGATGATTCTAAGTGAAATAAGTCACACAGAAAAAGAAACATCATAAGATATCACTACTACACGGAATGTAAACTTGGCCAGACAAGAACTGAATTACAAAACAG